>NC_059269.1:13431128-13466128 GCF_017591435.1 Portunus trituberculatus | reverse complement strand
CGTGAAAGGAGACACACCCAAATATCTCCACCCGGTCGGGGAATCGAACCCCGGTCCTCTGGCTTGTGAAGCCAGCGCTCTAACCACTGAGCTACCGGGCGTGTGTGTGTGTGTGTGTGTGTGAGCGAGAGCACGCGCGTTCATGGCAGTTTACTGATGGGACGAAATATTGCAAACTGTTGTAAACATATGGACAATATATTTTGCTGGCGTGTAGATAATCTATCCGTGTAGGCGAGATAATACCTGAATGATAACGCTCCCTTGCCATAAATGTAAAGTGTGTGTGTGTGTGTGTGTGTGTGTGTGTGTGTGTGTGTGTGTGTGTGTGTGTGTGTGTGTGTGTGTGTGTGTGTGTGTGTGTGTGTGTGTGTGTGTGTGTGTGTGTGTGTGTGTGTGTGTGTGTGTGTGTGTGCTATGACAACGTTACAGTGAGACACAAAAACAAGTGTACAGTGCGTTACTTTACGACCGGATCCTTAAACGTCCAACAAGGGGAAAGGAGGAGGTGGGGCGGAAGATGGGGTGGTTGGGGGTCGGGGAAGGAGGGAACGAACACCGCTACCTCACTCACCCTTACAAACGTGGAGGTGTCTGGAGTTTGATAGACACCTGATAACAAACATGCGATTCCTTTCCTCTTTTTTAAGTTATCGTTCATCTCTCCACCTGTCATTAAGTATGTTAATGTCTGTCATGTATAGGCTCACACACTCACATACAAGCACAGTCACTCTTACTTTCACCTCATACACATACAACTCCTTCGGACCTGCAAGGGGACTGGCAACTAAGTGAGCCATTTTTTTTATTTGTATTGCCCTTGGCCAGCTTTCCCCTCTTACATAAAAAAAAACATATTCCATTTACAAGTATACAAAGTGTTTCCCAATACACACCAAATTCATAATAGAAGACATCCATTACCTTTTTAACACCTTCAGTAGCAAGACGCGTTCCCATATTCATTCTGCTTACTATTAAGTGATTCTATACGGTTTTATAAACTAATGTGGGGGATTAAAATAGTGAAGACTGTGGCCATTAATCTTCTGACCTCCACATACCCTTCTTAATGTCAATAAAATCGCCTAATAGTACACAAATATCAAGGTAAAAATGTGTCCCAGTACTGAAAGGGTTAACCGCGCAAAATCTACTATATATGTAATAAAGAAAGCAGAATTTTCGTCTTGCCTCCTATAGAGCTGACGTGAAGTGTACATACAATACGTTAGTGGTGTGAGTGCTACCCTTCAACACGCAGGCCTTGGTGAGTGGGAAGCAGAAGCACAGCAGTTAGCAGGCCGGGGGTTCATTCATCCACACTGCGGGTCGATAAGTGACAGGGTAGTGACTTGCAGGAAGCATCGGTCCTGAACCCTCTGTAATAATCCGTCAAGGTCCCCAACGCCCTGCACACTGGGAGGAGAAGCACCCCGCTGATTTACTACGTGAGTTAGAAGGTTACGAGCTCTAATCAAACTTTAAAGGTTCTCGCTGTCCATCATCAAGGTATGTGAGTTTAATACTTGATGCCACTCCTTTCCACACAAGCTCTTATTTCCCCTCGCCATCTCCACCACCGAAAAGAAGTAATAACTCCTCGCAAAGTAATCTGAGGAACAAAGGGCGTGACGGAGCCATCCATCAGCGCCAGCGTGAATGACCAGAGGGTGCCGCGGACAGGTGGACGGGAGCTGCCTTTCTACTCCTCACGAGACGACATGAGGCACAATTGTAGCTGCCGAGGAGGGCTGCCTGAGTCACTGGTGAGAGAGAGAGAGAGAGAGAGAGAGAGAGAGAGAGAGAGAGAGAGAGAGAGAGAGAGAGAGAGAGAGAGAGAGAGAGAGAGAGAGAGAGAGAGAGAGAGAGAGAGAGAGAGAGAGAGAGAGAGAGAGAGAGAGAGAGAGAGAGAGAGAGAGAGAGAGAGAGAGAGAGAGAGAGAGAGAGAGAGAGAGAGAGAGAGAGAATTATAAGTGACAACCTCTGTAAAGTCACGGTGGGAATTAGCGTAGAGAAAACCACGTATCTACTTCAACATTTAACATTTTCTTTTCACCTTAAATTGACTGATACGCCAACAATCTCCCTGTAGCACCAAGGAAGTAGTAGAATATCACCAGATCAGACTGAGGGACAGCACTAAACACAGCGGAAATCAGTGCCATGTGGTACTCTGGCCCCAGCCCACCACCGCACACCATGGCTGACTGACGGACACACAGAAAGACACGGGGACAAGAGGACGAGTTGAGGGAGGGAAGGGCAGAGGGATAGAGGTGGAGAGGCTGTAATTAATCTTAAGAGCCTCGAGTTCTAGTCTTGGGTATGTTCTCGAGAGCTTTAAATTGACCCTTTCTCGTGTTGACGCACCCATTACTGCCTCTTACATCCTTACTACTGGACGGGAGGCTCTCTGGACAAAGCAGGTGTTCTTGTTCGCTTGTCTTCGTTCACACTGGGTTGGTAATGGACACACAGGTAGGAAAAATTGTTCATAATTAATTTTGCTGGGTAAATCTGGAAAGGTTTGATATTTGTCGACAGAAAAGGTTGATGGAGCGCTCCGCTAGTCGTCCTCACCTGGCTGTGCGTGTCTTTTTCTCCGCTTGTATACTACATGTGCATTCATTTACATATTCTTGCACTTTTAACAGAAGCGAATTCGTCTCTCTCTCTCTCTCTCTCTCTCTCTCTCTCTCTCTCTCTCTCTCTCTCTCTCTCTCTCTCTCTCTCTCTCTCTCTCTCTCTCTCTCTCTCTCTCTCTCTCTCTCTCTCTCTCTCTCTCTCTCTCTCTCTCTCTAACATTACAAGTATCCATTACTCACGAAAAAAGAGAAAATATTAAAGGGAGAGTGCCAAATTGCCTAGAACTACAATTGAACAAAGTTAAATTAATTTGTAACGCTGATACTGATTCTTCAATATTATTTCCTGTAATTTTCAGAATTGAGTGACATGAAAATGGGTTCCGTAAATGCAAAGTTTGCTTGGTTCATGTTGCAATTGTCAAAGTTCGTAGAGTGATATTAAAGTCTGCTTTGACATCAAGGCCACAAAGCAGCTAGGGGATCAAATCTTAACCCCAGATTTCCCTGTCAAGCGAGGTAGATTCAGTACAGGAAATCCCTCTGTGGTTGCCGATGAAGATGATAAATGAATTTTGCGAACTTTTGATTAAATGTAAAAATGCTTAGGGTAAAGGTGGCTCGGAAATATGTTTGGAGGTGCTGAGCTGCTGACTCGCCTGTGAAGTGTCAGCTGCCCACTGTGCACCGCCATAATATGATCCCTGTGTGGCGCAGCATTTAATATATTATCAGTCAGGCTACCTCTGTCTGCATGTCCGGCTGAATCAAGCTACCTCACAACCCAAAATACACGAACTTTCTTACCTGAAGGCACACGTCGCACCCATCTCTTGTCTTTACTTTGCAACCTTCCCCTTCTCCATACAAACCACACAGTCGAGGTATGTATGTGGGTCCACTTACTGACATCAAGGTAGCAAAGAGAAATACTGAAAATATAATGCAACATACTTTGACTTAAGATTGTTCATAGCATCCCTCATCAAGAAATCAACAAATACCCAGAGAGATGTTAGTAGCAATAGTAAAAAGGATAGAGAGACACAAATACATCATTAGCACCATCACTACCATGTTATCTCTATCACCACCATCATTACAACATCCCAAAGCCCGACCACCCACAACAGCTACTGAGATTTGGGAGTCTCCTCTTTAATTCTTCCATTACAGGATCAGGGGACTCAGGCAGCGAGCGGCGAGGTGACCCGACGCGCGGTAAAGGTAGGACATGGAGTATGAAGGCTTGGATAGGAGGTGAATAAGTAAATACTCCATGTCACCTGCGCTCGCTTCTCTTTCCTTTCTAATGGATTTCAGAAAGTAAGGTTCAACGTGTCCAGTGGAGATATTGTGGGAGAGAAAAAAAGAAAAGGCTAAGATTTACCATATGGCACTATACATAGGAGTAAAAAAAAACACGAGGAATAGATTCTTACAGGAAATACATGTTTTTTCTCAGCATGTTTCGTGTTTCACCAAAACGTTGTTTTTTGAGGAGCTTCACGGGGAATGTACTCGACTAATTCACCTGAGACTTAACTATGGCACTGGGTTGTACTGTGTTAAGATCTCTAGTGTTTATGTTCACCGTGCTCGCGTCAGGTGAGTATAACAAGTAACACGGTTGGCTGTGCTGAGATTCTGTTGAGGAGAGGAAGGTACGCCACGATGGACTTATTAGGTGGTGCACGTACATTCACTAACTAAAACATCAAATAAAGTTTTAAAGATCTGTACATGTATCTTATTTCCATAGCCATTAGCAACGCTCAGTAACTTAATGCAAGCCAGTAGTGGAGTGATGCTCTCTGCTCTTAGAGTGTAACTTAGGCTTCCACTTGATTTGATCACTTGGCGGTCACTTGGATCAACGTATGGCCACACAAAGTTTGCTTCTCGTGTAGTTTGGAAAGTAGAAAGGCAGCGAAAAGAAAAAAAAAAAAAAAAAACACACACGCGCACACACACACACACACACACACACACACACACACACACACACACACACACACACACACACACACACACACACACACACACACACACACACACACACACACACACACACGAGATAATGAGACCCGTCTGTTATTAATAGGTGCATCATTTAAGTTCCTCTCGAGAATCACCAGTCAAAAGGAAATGGAGACACGGGGAAAAATGGGCAAGACGTGACACCGAACTCAGTGGCAAGCCGCTTGACAAGGAGAGGCGTAATTGGCTTTCACGTTCCTATTTTTTGAGAAACAAATTAAAAATGTCGCAATACAGAAGTTCAGAGTCTACAGAGGTGAGTGTCAGCAATCAGATGGAATGGTTCTCTAAAGGTTGTGTCGAATTGCAAAGGGAGGAGAGGAAGATGGGTCTTTGAATCCTTATGAGCAATGAGACTCTCCGAAAAAATAACTGGAAATGAAAAGGAGAGGCTGAAGTGATCTGCTGCCTCTCAATGGAAGGAGTGATGTGATGCTTATGCTGAATGGAAGGGACCCACTAACACACCAATATAGAAAATGGATATACATATGCTATACCTTAGACCAGTGGTTCCCAACCTAGGGGTAAATTACCCCAGTGGGGTAATGACCCCATATTTTTGGGGTAATGGATGTTTGGCATGGAATGAGGCAATCAGTTTACATTTTCATATAATTTCAATGAAGATTTCTATTAATTTTTTCTGCTTTCTATGTATGAACTAAAATTACTTCTTTTCGTATTATAGATTTGCATTATTGTGTTGCATAGTTTCTATTTTGTCTGTTTTTGAAGTATGAAATACAGTTAATTTTTTTCCGAGTATTTGTTCATTGGGGTAATGGATGATTGTGAAATTGTATTTTTGGGTAATCGCTGCGAAAAGGTTGGGAAACACTGCCTTAGACGATCTATGTGTATTCACTCACGCGCGCCACATACACATAAAGAAAAAAAAAATACTAGTTCAAGTTGAAATCATAAATAGCCACCTTATACCAAGCCCTGCCATAACTGTGCTAAGAGACGCCGAGATACACTCATGAGCAACCAGCCAGCAGTACACGCAGTGAGAGGCAGGGATGGGAAGGGAAAAGGCAGGGAATGTGGCACGGAGCAGAAAGGGATGGCCTAGGGAGCAGTAGCAGGAGCAGGAGCAGGAGCAGGAGTAGGAGTAGGAGCAGGAGTAGGAGAAGCAGCAGACGAGAGGGAGTGAAGACAGGAGGTGGCACTAACTTAGGACAGAATTTACTTACGAAGAGTTTGGTTGGTCCACGTGACCGTCTTCTCCTCCTGCTCCTCTTTTCCTCTGGATCTCTCGTTAGTTTCGTCTCAAAACTTCTATCACCATCTATCTATATCTATCTGTATATTTTACGGAAGCCTATTTTTACGTTGTGTTATCTTTCAGCACCACGGGGCGGAGATCTGAGCGCGTGTGTTTATCTATAGCTACACCCTACTCCCTTAATATTCCCCGTGGTACACTAGCCCTTGTCCTGTATCTTTTCCCCACATCTTGTATTGCCTATTCACACCGCACATCTGCCCAAGTCGAGGTGGGGTGTTCCTTTGTTCCTCCTCGGCAGTGGCAGGGAGACGCGACGCTCAGCAAGACCGGCCAGCGCTGCTCCCTCTCTTCCTCCCTCCGCCACACTCACTCACACCCCGCCACGGTCCCTTCTTTCCTGCTCCCCACCTGAGGGCCTTTTCTCGCTGCCTGCAGGTGTTGATTCGCCGTCCCGAGGGAGTAAGTTAGTGAGCGAGTAAAACTGCACCGACATAGTTAATTTTTTTCTTTTTTTTTCACACTTAATTAGACCAATGCTGTATCTTTTAACACATTATTTTACGTTTTCTTCGGCGATGACTATGCGAAACACACACACACACACACACACACACACACACACACACACACACACACACACACACACAACGGTATAGGTATAATCACTATAATATCAGACGTAGTTTTCCTGGTGGACTTGTGTAAAGAAACAAAGGAGGAGGAGGAGGAGGAGGAGGCACGGCAGGGAGACTCAGCAAAGGTCCCTAGTCATGAAAAAGTCAAGGGGCCACTACACACCATATGTGCCAGCGTCAATAAGAGCATATGATGGCTGCCTACGTGCGTTTATACAGACTACAGTGAATCAAAGTGAAAGCTACGAATTACTTACACACACACATACACACACACACACACGTCAATGATATATAATAAGGGCAAACACACATACTCTCTTTTTTTATATATATCATTTGTTTTCTTCACAACGCCACTTTTGTAGATAGAAATAGGTATAAAAACAAATATGACTAGAGTAAGTAGAGGGTGGAGAAGAGGAAAGACGACAAAGGGAGATAAATGAAGAAAGGGAGGAAGTGGAGGGAGTGAAGGGAGACACAGGGGGCGGAAAGGACTTAAGGCTATTAGAAGGAAGAAGAAAAAGGGAATTGGGAATGCGTGGGAAAACTATTATACCTATCATCACCATCATCATCATAACTCCCTCTCTCTCTCTCTCTCTCTCTCTCTCTCTCTCTCTCTCTCTCTCTCTCTCTCTCTGGACGCCGGTTCTCTTCATGCCGTGCCTAAGAAACGTTACTCCATTTTCTAATTTTCCTGATTGTGTGACGTAACCCCGCCTGCCAGACCGTTATCCAGAGCCACGGGAGGGCAGCCAGCGCCACCCCCGCTATTAACGACGCCACCCCAACTAACATCACCGCTGCTGCTGCTGACACATCACCAGTAACACCGCTGCCTCCACCAACACCACCACTGCTACTACTACTACTACTACTACTGCTGCTACTACTACTACTACTACAACTACTACTAACGACACCTGCACTACTACTACTACTACTACTACTACTACTACTACTACTACTACTACTACTACTACTACTACTACTACTACTACTACTACTACTACTACTACTACTGCTGCTGCTGCTACTACTACTACTACTACTACTACTACTACTACTACTGCTGCTGCTACACTACTACTACTACTACTACTACTACTACTACTACTACTACTCTGATCCTCCTACTGGTAATCCTACTTTTATAACGGCTAAGCTATCATTTTACCTCTCGTTTCCATCACCACCACCACCACTACCACCACCACCACCACCACCACCACCACCACCACCACCGGAGGGAAACAAAGGGGAGGGCAACAGAGGCTCGACGTTCCACACTTCCCTCCGTCACCGCCTCCTTCGGTAATCCACTAGTAGGGTCTTCTGAGGCTGCCCTAAGCTAATTTACTTGTGTGTGTGTGTGTGTGTGTGTGTGTGTGTGTGTGTGTGTGTGTGTGTGTGTGTGTGTGTGTGTGTGTGTGTGTGTGTTTCTACTGTAGTATGTCAATTTCTTTAGTTTCTTTTATCTTCTTTCGTTATGTTTATCTCGTTTATTTTTGTATATGTATTACGTGTCACATTGGGTCCTTACTCTTCCCTATTTCAAGTAGCCTTTAGTGCAGTTCAGAGGCACAAAGCTGCTTCCTTCCCCTTACTCTCTCCTCTTCTATCCTTTGCCTAATTTTCACCTGTTTGTCCGTCTTCTCATCTCTCCTTCACTTGTGTCTCCTTACCTCCTTTACACTACTCCTCTCGCATCCTTTTCCCTTTTCCCCGTCTCTGTTTCCTCTTTTCTCACTCCTTTCCTCCTGCGTTGTCTTTTCCTCCATCTTTCCTCTTCCGGTCCCTCCTCTATCAAGCCTTCGCCGTGTTTCCTTTTCTCTCCCAAATTCTCGGGCGAGATAAAAAGATGGACGTTCTCTATTTCGATTCCCAGTCGTATTGAATAAAGGCGAGAGTGAGGACGGACGACCCAGCCACCACGACCCATGCCACCCATACTGAAGGGGACCATTTGTTGTCCAGGCGGAGAGGAGGAAGAGGAGAAGGACGAGAAGAAGGGGAAGTAAGGAAGGGGACATGAGAGAGAGTGTGTGGTAGGCGGAAAGGAAAGGAAAAGAAAATGGAAGGGAGGTAAGGCAAGGGGAGGTGAAAGGTTAAGTTAAGGTGAGTGACACCAAAGGTAAGTTAACGAGAGGGTTTCCTGTGGTCAGCAAGCAAGTCTTACAGGGCCGTATTCGTCTTTGTTCGGAGGAAATAAAAGGAAGACAACTCACCTCGCCCCCGGGTACCATCACTAGGGAGGAAATACATTTATTCCAAGAGCGCCGCTACCGCCAACAGCACAGCACGGCTACAGAAAAGCCCTAATACCCTGCTGTCAAGAGGAACACCATGGGGATACACACCTGTCACACCATCACACTAGCCTCCAGTGATTCAAGAAATTGTAACACCCACCACTGATCTCAGCGCCCACCCAGCCTCTGTTTCTTTTTTCTCCCTCTCTCGAAACTCTGGAAGAATAAAACCTTGACTTCCCTCGTGGTTTCACATCACCAGCCGGGAGATGATGCGTGGAAGAACTAATAGCTCTCTTTTTTTGTACCTAAACTCAAGAGGAAACTCAGAAAAGGCAGACTAACTTTGCTCTTGGTACCTGGTCCTCAAAGCTTTGGTCTTCTGTAGAATTCCTAAAATCCCTGAGGGCCGCCTTATTTTTTTCCCTGGCCGGACAAATAAGGTCAATGATTTCTGAGTCAAATGCAAATTTATACTGAAATAGAAGAGGGAATTCCTAATTTGCCAAGCCTGGTAAATCACTGGATATCCCCTCCGAATTTCTGTATTTCCTTAAATGTGTAATATTAGCATCGTCAACGACCCAATAGACAAATAGACAGGTAAACAAACAGACAGACAGATAAACAAACAATCATTTAGAACAACTGGCTCATCATTCCCTCATCAATCTTGCTCCTCACAGTAAAACGAGTCCCTGTTTGAGATACGGAGTTCCATAATGCTACAACTACCAAAGATACTGCGCCCTGGGTTACAGTTGGCAGGCCTGGCAAGTACCATTATTTTCACGGTGCAATTAGGATTTTTCATGCACACTACATTGGCTATAAAAGGCCGTACACAAACTCTCCTTTTTTCAGGTTTTCAGTGCATTTTTCCTCAAACAAGGCCAAAATTATGTACAGACAACAGAATACCGAGGCTGTTCATGTGTGTGGATGCAGGCGTCGCCCTCACGTTCAGTACATGGCTGCCACGATAGATACCAATTAAAAAGTACTCATCAACACTCATCATTAGTATATATCAATGTTCAAAACCGACATTAATCCTACAATACCTCACTCGAGAGATGAATATATATGTTACCACTACATTAGTTTCCTTTACAAATAAATAAATAAATAAATATCTTTAGGTTTTCTTTTTCCACGTGCAAAGGAGGCTGAGCAAAGGTGCGCCTCCCACAGACATGAATACAAAAACTTCCAATCAAGTTGAGCCATTTCACTTCGGAGATGCCTTTATACTGTCTCTCGAGCCGTCCACGTCATGGGAGGGTGGAAAAAGTTTCTCTGTAATCGCAACAACGGCGGTTCTTTCACTTGTGTACCTGAATAGTTGAATACATTTTCTGAAGGGGATCTAATTTGTTAACGAATCTCAATACTTAGGCAATGGCACTCTGGTTCCATGAGAAACATCCCTGTTGTGAACTTTGCTCTGGTTTTGCAATGAAACGCCCACGACGGACATTCGCAACGTTTCAGATTTCTTTGGTTTAACTCCTTCGGTATCATGACACGTTTTCATATTCATTCTGATTACTATTTAGTGATTTTATACAGCTTTAGAAACTTATGTGGGGATTAAAATAATGAAGACTGGTCATTAATATTCTGATCTTCATCGACTCTTTTTAATGTATATGAAATCGTCTAATCATACCCAAAACTCATGGTAAAACTGTGTCCCAGTACTGAAGGGGTTAGGTACAAGTATTATGTTCTTATATGGGCAACAAAACATTCCGTTACAGGATGAAAATAGTAAAATCAAACAATGAAAAACTCGAACATTTATATTATAGCACTTTCAGCCTCATTACGCCTAACTGGGATATATGTATGTGGGAACGTCATTCTCTTTACATGAAATAAAAATGTAACATTATACCGTTTACATTGTCAATTCGTCATGATGAAAACACGGAACCTGTAATGCGATCCGTGAGTATCTCCAATGTTGCTGTGACACGAGACGGGTGTTTGTGACAACGCCCTGCTGTTACCGTTCTAGATGGGAAAAATGAAAAAAAAAAAAAAAAAAAAAAATGCGTATTTCATGGTGATATTGACTATGAGGACCTTCAAACAGCACCTCATGACTCCTCAGTACTCACGAAAATCACACACAAAACATATCTAATCCCTTCAATACAGGGACACATTTTTACCTTGAGTTTTGGGTGTGATCAGACGATTTTATTGACATTAGGAAGGCTCTATGGTGGTCAGAAGATTAATGGCCAGTCTTCACTATATTAATCCCCCCCCCACATAAGTTTCTGAAGCTGTGTAAATTCACCAAATAGTTACCAGAATGAAAATAAAAACGCGCCATGGTAGTGAAGGGGTTAAGTGGAAAGCTACAAGAGGAGGTTGAATATTGTATGAGTGGAGTTAGTTATGTAACGTGGTCTGCTTTGAAGTGCCGTTTAGCAGGAAAGGACACGCACAAGGGGAGCCTATACGGGGATTGGCAACTAAGTGGGACTTTTTTCTTAAACTCTTTCTGTTGCCATTGGTCAGTTTTTTTCCTCTTAAAATTAAAAAAACAGTTCCTGCCGCTCCCTCATTCTCATTCAAGGGTGGGTATTGTAACGCACTGCTCACCATTAAAAGTAAAAATATACAACATCCAATAATCGTTCCAGATATGCAACACGAGAGCAAAACTGAATTAATAAAATCGAGCTTCATTTGTAAATCATAAACACAACGGAATACAACGTGCAAGACAATGTGCATGTAGCAAGGCTCGAACCTTTATTCCTTCAGTTCTTTACCAGTGTGGTTGGAAAAAAAAATCACATCAGCACCATTATTTCTTTCTTCTCTGCGAAAAAAAAAACACAGGTACATAAATCACAACATCCTCCAATATACCTCTTGAGTGAGTTTCCTGACCGATTAGCCTGTGTAGGCCTGTAAACGCTGCCTGTCACTGCTCTCTGTCCGCTCCCTGCTGACCGTGAAGGTAAATAACATACACACACGCACACGCGCGCGCACACACACACACACACACACACACACACACACACACACACACACACACACACACACACACACACACACACACACACACACACACACACACACACACTACTCACAAATGTGCCGGGAGGTGTCGACAGTCAGCAGCGCACAATTCTCGTCACAACTCACCTGCAAAAAAAGAAAGAAAAATATTTATTTTCAGGTGAATTATTAACTCAAAACCTTTGTTTTGTTTCCGAGAAGCCAAAATAACGAGAAAGATTTGCTACTGCTGACAATATTGTGCCGACAGGTGCTCAGGGAAGTGAGGGTAATTCACGGTAATGGTTGGAATTCACGACACTCCGTGAGGTGGTGAAAGGCACCTTATGTATGTCCTCTGTTCATCCCTACTGTCATCACAATGTTACCACGGCTAGCTCGCCCCAGAAGAACTTGTGCAGCAATCAAGCCTGGATGAACAGATCAGCATTTATGTAGGTTGAGTGTGTCCTCAGAATGGCCTGTAAGGCAGCGACGGTGTAGCACACACCTCACTGCTGTACCACCCATGAAGAATTAAGCGAGTTACACTCTGGATAACACCACCCTCACTTATAAGAGAGGTAGTGAATCAATTGAAAAGAAATCTTAATCTTAATTAACCTTGTTAAGTAAACCATGCTTACCATAGCAGAAATTAAATAAAAACAATAGATTATTGACAAAAAGTATGAGTTGAGTCACTGCCTACTTGGCGCAGGAGTCCAGTGAATACTAGAAAACATAACGACTCCAGCTATATAGTTAGTTGAGATGCAAATCATCTGGCATCAACTAATAGGTTTGTGTGGACTGCCTGTACTTAGAGTGATATTATACGTAATTACTTTGGCAATGACAAAATAGCGCACTCACTCCATGCTTAATCTACTATACTAAAGCTGTATTAATGGAGTTATATTTGTCATAACATTATAAATATAGATCAGAGTGATAGGTTCTGTTCAAAAAATGTACAGTACATGTGCTCTGGAGCTGACTCAAACATGCGTACGTACAACACTTTCTGTTTAACAACCACTACTACAACATCAATAACAACAACTCTCTCTCTCTCTCTCTCTCTCTCTCTCTCTCTCTCTCTCTCTCTCTCTCTCTCTCTCTCTCTCTCTGATAAACAAAATTCACCGTGCGGCGGGGTGTCTGGTGTCCATCAGGGCAGCTGGAGCACAAGCGCTGGCGTGTCGAAGAAAGTGAAGTCATTCGGGCGACAAACGGTTTTCCGTCGTGATCACAACATTGTGTCGGCAGAAATTACTCCCATTTCAGGACATGTCCACTGCTGAACACGATGTCGTTCGACAGCCGTGCTCACGTGAGAGCTCCTTTAAATCCCGCTACAACTCACTGGGTAGAAAAGCACAATATGTATGGAGACTACACATACTTCCTTCCTGAATGTACACTCTATGATGCTTCACTATTTGGCTGTCAGGAAAAGAAGCCTTTCCCGAAATAAATCACTGATGAATCAACAAATAAATAATACACTACCCAGGACACACAGCCAATATCACAGACATTCCAAAACACTAGAACGAGAGAAAGGAAAGGAAAGCAGAGAGAAAGAGAGAGCGAGAAAGAAATAAGTTTCAGATAAATTATTGTTGGTGAGAAGAGTGGTTGGCAATATGAAGGAGGGAGGGAGGAGTTGATGGCGAGGGAAGGGTGGGCACTGGTGAGGAAAATAACAAGAGGGTGAGCGTGGCGGCGGAGGCGAGGCGATGCGGGGCTTCAGCCTGGCAAGGAGCCGTGTGTGTGTGTGTGTGTGTGTGTGTGTGTGTGTGTGTGTGTGTGTGTGTGTGTGTGTGTGTGTGTGTGTGTGTGTGTGTGTGTGTGTACCCTACGTTCTCCATCTGACGCAGAAGAGCGCACAATATGGGTATGGTGCGCCTACTACTATTCTCTTATCCCTTACCACATAGAGCTTCCAATCCCCTTCCCCACACAACACATTCGCGTAGTACCTCAGTCTCCGGTGGCAGGAAACTAAACAACAATATTTCTCCAGCAAAGCAAAGGTAATAAAGAATGAAGGATTGAATGATATCAAGATTCGTCCCAAAGTATTTTATTTTCGCTTCTTTGGTCATCATGAAAAGTCTCCGAGATTAAAAGATCTTGAGCATCATATGGCGTGAAGTAACAGTTAACGCACCTGAAGTTACGAATTCGCGGATCGTGCCTTACGTCCATCCAGCGGCGGACAACACGCAGCCCGCCTGCTGGCACGCCCGGGAAATGGATTGCTGGTAAAGGTAAACTATGGTGACCTACATGTCACAGTCAGGCACGTGTCCCAATGTCAGCGGTCCTTTTTTTTTCCAGCAATGCACAAAGGCTTAGTGCTCAGGAAAAAAAATGGAGAAAAATGTCCGTTGAATGCGTTACTACAAATATAAATAAATAAAAAGATAATAACAATAATAAACAAACGATAAAAGTCAGCTTCGATTTACATATGAGACAGTAAGTGGGGCAAAATGGAGCGTGCTATCACAGCCTACTCTATAATCCTCAAGTGTACCTTACCAGCGTGTGAATCTCAGGACGCTGTTGGTGTATCAGGTGGTGACTATTACTGTTGGTGAAAGTGATAAGGAAAGAATTGAATTTTCATGAGTTTAGACGTTAAGTATTTCTAAACCACAACGCATTACAGTATATACCATGTTTCTTTATCAAATTGTTCTAAAAATATTAAGTTTTACAATCCGTTGCATAATTTAATATTTTGTGATTATATTTTTGAATAATTCCACATCTTTTTACATTTTTCTTGCAAACTTTTGAGCGACACACCTGCACAGGCCATGCTTCATGCGCTGAGAGAGTGTCATTTTTATTCCACAATGTGTATATGTAAGTATATACCCTAATGTAGCAGTGTGTGTGTGTGTGTGTGTGTGTGTGTGTGTGTGTGTGTGTGTGTGTGTGTGTGTGTGTGTGTGTGTGTGTGTGTGTGTGTGTGTGTGTGTGTGTGTGTGTGTGTGTGTGTGTGTGTGTGTGTGTGTGTGTGTACCTAAGCTGCGGTGCCTGCCAACTTCTGCAGGGGATAACGCCCAGTCAGCCACCCCACCGCCCTAATTTTCCTTAAACAGCCCATGAGAGAGACTGATGGCGGAGGAGGCGCCTCTCGTCATGGTGATGGAGCGCCCTCGCCTCCGATGGCCAGGAGGGACGCACCACTTCCACCACCACTACCACCACCACAGTTTGTTATATGCATCTTCATCTTTCCCTTCCCTTGTCTTTCCTCCCGGCTGTTCCTGTTCCTTCTCCCTCGTCAATTACTCGATATTGAAGTGTGGGATATATAATTAACTCTGCTGCGGGTCTGCTTCTCTCAGCACCAATTTCGCATTACAGAAGGTGAGTAATGAGGCGGTGAATGCTTCGGGGAGGCTGGGCAGGGTGGCGGCGGGCGGTGACCTACGGCGTGCATGTTCTGGTGTGCGGGTGTACCGGTATACAAAATGACTGTCTGCGTTCGAGTATTGGCATGGATGGGAGTCTAGCGCGAATCTGTCTTCTGGTCATGCAATATTAATAACGGGAGGTGTTCCTTTAAAGCTGACATCTGCACACACATGAACACACGTACACACACACACACACACACACACACACACACACACACACACACACACACACACACACACACACACACAGACACACTATCTCTCTCTCTCTCTCTCTCTCTCTCTCTCTCTCTCTCTCTCTCTCTCTCTCTCTCTCTAAGGAAACGCAGAGGCCACGAGAGGAGCAGCAGGGACGCTACCCAAAAGACCACGTGCCTTACATATCACGGGGGCCGCCTGTTGTCACGCCTCGCGATCACAAACTCACGGAACACCACGTTAGTAAGATCCAGTCCCTCACTCATCTCTAAAAAAAAAACTGTAGTTATCTCCATGTAGTGACACACACACACACACACACACACACACACACACACACACACACACACACACACACACACACACACACACACACACACACACACACACACACACACAAAGAATTACAACTAGATGCAGCAATTCAAGAAACATTAAATAAAACAGTTCTCAACAATACCGGTACTTATTCACTAGTCCCGCGATGAACAAGGCAATCAAATGTCAGCAGTGAGCATTTTGAAGAAACAACACAATTTTGTTACATGTAAATCGCTTTCACTATGACTACGACAAAAAGTAAGTTGATTCCCACACAAGCAAAGCATCTTGCTAAGACTTAAAGGGGAAGAAGCAAAAGTACTAAATTGATTCCATCATTGGTGAGTCATGAAATCAATTTGAGTGATTGCGGCTCGTCTCTTGTAACACCTCTTGTTCCGCCAACTGTGGCAGGGTCTGACTGAGGAACAGCGGAAATGCGGAACCGCGAGACAAATGCACTAAAGACAAAAGGCAAACCACAAGCACTCTGGGAAGATGCAGCATTATACTCACGAGTCCTGAAACAATAGATGCAGACCGCCTTCACTTGAGACACTATCTGACGCATCGGACATCTTCGGTCAGAATAAATGTGAATTAAAGCACGCACGGCTAGAGAGGTAAAAGGATAAATGACAACACTGCAGACCCTACACTTGCCTGCCCAGATTCAGAACATCCTTGCTGTGTCCTGACTAGATACAAAAGCGTCGTCGGGTCAGTAATAAGTAAAGGTGATCCCATTCCACTCCACCTTCAAACTATCAATGGAAGCACTGAAGCTATTTACCAGGCAGCCTCGGGATGACCAAACAGCCGCTCAACAGATTCACTGCTACAATGAACTAAATCTATAGGGCTTAAGTATATATTTGGCAAGCCTTTTGTTGTAGGAACTCCCACTGATAACGAAATAATCAAACACCTTAAGGAACAGGGAACAAAATTTCAGTAAAAGCTTAAAAAGAGACCGAAAGAAATTTCACTGATTAATTTTTTGTAATATTTGTATCTTATGTTTCACTATACCAAACAAATAAATTAATAAAAATAAATAAACAGATTAAAATATGTAAATAAAAAACATAAACAAATATAAAGAAACTCTTGATGGCAGGATTCTTTCATAACAGCGGGATTGGCTGCATATGAACGCGTCTCTGGCATCGAGTATCAGCAGCGGTACAGTACGTGTCTGACCTGACTACTCCGTGCACCTGTACTGTTATTGATAATAAAACCAATAACGTTGACACGCGAACCAAAGAAAAAAAATCATTGTCCACAGCTACAAATACTTTAGTGTTGCTTTGTGTCAATAAAAGTGGCGGCGCACCACCTCCCATGCAACGAAAATGAAGAAAACCTTGTCCCTCCGTGAGTCTTTCTGGTCGCGGCGTCTCATACGCTAACTACATAGGCAGAACTTGTCACCCATACATGCCTACCGGAGGCACAGGCACGCCCTACACGCTATGCACGCCCTACATGTCCTGGACGCCCTACACACCACCACCAACACTGCCAAACACTCCGCACCTCCCAGAAATGACCCGCACTTCAGCCTGGTCGTCATTATCACATTATATCATTATTTCAATGCCTTGTATATTTTTACCCTTAATCGTCTTATTTTCTGGGTAAATATGAATAATTGACGGACCTTCTACACTCAGGCACCCAAATGCTCATGTGGAAATGTTTGGTGCACACGATGTAATTTATTGCGGGGATTTTTACATTTTTGTTTATCTTTTTTTTTATTTACCATAAACTATATAATATTGCCAAAGGTGTATATGACGTGCAACCGTGAGCAAAGTGTAACATTCTCTCTCTCTCTCTCTCTCTCTCTCTCTCTCTCTCTCTCTCTCTCTCTCTCTCTCTCTCCAGCTGAGAACCTCCAGCCATCATACTCATTGGCTGCTCTCCTCTTCAGTCCTAAGCACGCCTCTTACATCTACAAGAGTCTCCCAAAAGTCAACAAAGAGGAAAAAAATCTGGTCATATACAGAAACAGATCCATAAATATCACAACTTGAATCATATGAAAAAAAAGAAAGGAAAAAGAGATAGATAAGTAAAAACAAACACGTGGAAAAGAATAAACAGAGGTAATGAAATAATCCAGCACGGCAGCATCAACATGAAAGGAAAACACGGTGAAACAAGCGGGAGGTGCAAACGACGCACACTACTCACAATTTTGAAGATTAATTAGCACGGCTCCCCTTTCACCCCAGCAAGCAGTGGCGGGGTGTTGAGGTTTGTCCCGCCGCCACCCTCACCACAGCACGCACATACTTGTACACGCACGGACGGTCCCACCCCACCTCGCCCCGTTCCACCCCGTCCCGCCCAGTCCCTACCCCGCCTCACTCAGCCCGGCAGGTGGTGCGGCGCGATGCAGGGATTGGGTGCTCACGATGCTAGCAGCCGAGTGACGCAACAGGGCTACAGTCACAGAGCTTGATGTGTACGTGATGAAAAATGAACCAAAGCCAGACGGCGCCGTATCAAACCCAGGCATGTTTTTTTTTTTTTTTCTCGTTTTTATTTCATATTTTTTTATCTTTTTTTTTCCCTTTCCGGCGTTCATTTGCAGTGGTAATGTGAAGCGCGACACGCAGGCACGTTGGTTGTATATTTTATATAGGTGAAGCTCTCGTGATTGTCGGTATGTTTTTTTTTTTTTTTTTCCTTTTGTTTATTTTCAGTTGTGATTTTGGCATGAGTTCAGGGTGTATCTGGTGCACCAACGCTCCGAGCTGTTATTTAGATGCATATATTTTTGATACATTAGTACCCAAAAAAGTGGCAGGCCTGATGATCGGCTTAAAGTTGTCCTCGCGTCTGTGTGGCCCTTGAGTTAAGAGTCAGCCCGGCACACACACACACACACACACACACACACACACACACACACACACACACACACACACACACACACACACACACACACACACACACACACACACACACACACACACACAAAAGAGAGAGAGAGAGAGAGAGAGAGAGAGAGAGAGAGAGAGAGAGAGAGAGAGAGAGAGAGAGAGAGAGAGAGAGAGAGAGAGAGAGAGAAACAAGCAAGCAAATAAGACATAAATCCACACGGCTTATATGAAGCACTTTTTTCCTCCCTCTCTCCACTCACTCACCTAGTTTCCCTGCACACGCTTTACGCAAAGAAGGAAAAAGTGACACAGTGAGGGGGAGAAACCACAGAAATGTAAACCACGTCAGCCCAACAAACAACGCAGGGCACAAATCGGAGCGTGAAGATGTCAACACACCCAGCTGAGTATAATGAATGTGGCGAGAAGCACAACATTCCAAAACTCCTGAAGCAGACTGTCACACAAGCCCCACAATTCCAAGTAATCCTTGACTCGCGGCAGAGTTCTGTTCGACACGCGCTGCCACTCGCCAAACTATTGCTGTGCTAGTGGCTGGAGGCACTGACGGCAGGATATCGCTTCCCTTTTTCCAACCTCGTGCTGGAAGTAATCATAATCATCAATGCCCGTAACTCCTTTAGTACTGGGACACATTTCTACCTCGAGTTTTGAGTTTTGAGTTTTTACAGGCATTAGCAAGACTTTATGCCGGAGATCACAAGATTAATGGCCAGTCTTCACTATTTTAATACCCACGTAAGTTTCTGAAGCTGCATAAAATTACCATGTAGTAAGCAGAATTAATGCGTCACGTTACTGAAGGGGTTAATGCCTTCGATAACGTAGTAGTGATGTAAACACGGCCATACGCTGTGCTAACGAACTCACACAAGGGAGCATCACGAACATTGGGACACTCGCGGCTGTAGACGATAAGTACACACAATGGAATAGTTAATGTTCATGGAAGGAGTAAAGGCGTAGTCAGAAAAAGATTAGATACAACCAGAAAGATATGAAATCCCTTACATGGTTTACACGCTCGAAGAAGAGCAGCAAAAAGGAAGGAAATAAGAAGCATCTTTTTCGAAACACTCTCGATAATGGACATCTTCGGCAGAACCAGAAAAAAAAAAACGCTCCTACATAAATATAATAAGTTAATAAGTTAATAATTCATAAACCAATGGGTTTTCAAAGAAAGTAGGAGCCATGTGAAAGAGAAAGCCCTATACCTCCCTCTACCTCGACAATCACCACTGAAACTACGCCAGTCAGTAAATAAATAACAAAATATGATTAGGAAATACTGTATCGTGGCCTAAGAAATACATCGAGGCAGAGTCAGTAGATTGTTCGAGAGCTAAGAGTGTACGAGAGCAGATCATGTCACGCGCGAGGACCTTATGACCGCGGCACCGAGGGAAGAGGAGCGAGGTCGCTGCAGGAGGAAAGAAGTCACACTAAGGAAAAATAAGTCAAGTCGAGCAGGAACACAACTACACAATGTCAGAGGGGAGCGGAGAAAAATGATGGATAAATTGATGAAAGATGACCAATAGATTGATGAAAACGAGAACCATTCAAGAAAAAAAAAACTTTCCTTACGTAACATCAAAAAGAAAAAAAAATATCATTTCAGGTTAATTGGCTCTGATATGAAAGTGGGAAGTGTGTGATAGAAGGTCGGGTGAAATATGTGAGAGATTAGTTCAATATTTCTTTCACTTTCACACCGTCACGGGCACAGCAGAGGCAAAGAGGATTCCAGTTTCTTTTGCAATTTATTTTTCTGTTTATGAGTATTTTGTGGGTGATTTTTCTTTTTTTTTTTTTGTGTGTATATGATTATTGTTTCGTTCTCTCGTGTGTGTGTGTGTGTGTGTGTGTGTAATTCACCACGGTTGCCTGCTGGTCACCCAGCCAGTCTTCCCCATTACGGAGCGAGCTCAGAGCTCATAGACCGATCTTCGGATAGGACTGAGACCACATCAACACACTCCACACACCGGGAAAGCGAAGCCACAACTCCTCGAGTTACATCCCGTACCTATTTACTGCTAGGTGAACAGGGGCCACACATTAAGAGGCTTGCCCATTTGCCTCGCCGCTTACCGGGACTCGAACCCGGCCCTCTCGATTGTAAGTCGAGCGTACTAACTACGCGGTGTGTGTGTGTGTGTGTGTGTGTGTGTGTGTGTGTGTGTGTGTGTGTGTGTGTGTGTGTGTGTGTGTGTGTGTGTGTGTGTGTGTGTCAGAGTAAGTGATATTCCTTTAAAACGCAAAGTTAGTATGTGTAAAGACTTCAGATTTCACTAATGTCAAAAATATTACTCGTCCACTTCCTATACTGAATTCTGTTCAAACATAATTAGCACGTCAGCATGAAAAATTCCTCTCAAAGGATGAGTATAAAAAAAAAGATAAATAAATAAGGCATTTTTACAGATGTATTTTATGTAAAACATCACACGTACAAAATTAAAAAGGTCTTACCACAAAACACGAAAAATCACGAACGATTCACACACACACAAAAATAAAAGGAAAAAACAAAAAACGAGTACCAAACCACACATTATTATTTTTTTCGTAGTAGGCAAAAAAAAAAAATATTAAAAATCTAACGTGTATTACAACCACACACACACACACACACACACACACACACACACACACACACACACACACACACACACACACACACACACACAAAACAAAATATTAAAAAAAAAAAAAAAAAAGGGAAAGGCTTCTAGTGAGCGTCAAATCCGTGCGAAGGGGGAGCGTGGCGTATAGGAATGAGGTGCGGCCAGTCCCGGCACTCATCACGCTGTCCAGACCTCAAAGCTTTGATCTGCATAACACTGACGAGCACAATCTGCATAGTCACACCCTCCCGCCAACCGCTGCCTCACCCTACCACCACCACCACCACCACCATCGCAGCCACCATCACAGCCACCGCAGTTGTGTCGCTGCTACTACTAATATACGTATTATCGTGTACTATTGATGCCGTACCTTCCTTAAATTAACTACTCTCTCTCTCTCTCTCTCTCTCTCTCTCTCTCTCTCTCTCTCTCTGCTACGACTTAAGTTTCCCTATTTGCTATAGCTTAAAATCACAACCGATAGCGAGATGTTGACAAAGTTACAAGTGTCAGACTGTCTTTACAAATTACTCGGCAAGAGAATTGAAGTTAATGAAGCGAGGCCAGACAGGTTTGAAGACACTTGAGACACCACGCCAGCCAAGGAGTCACTAGTACTGATCCTAGAAACGTTAATTTGTTTATAATCCATAGTAGCTTTTGAAAATAATTTATCCCCTCACGTGTTGAAATGGCCGCCTCTCTAATTGCTATTGGTTTTAACTTCAAGGATCTTCATTGCTTCTCAAAGGCTTCAGCAGGCCACAGACAGACAGGCTTCAACATAACAGCACTGTGTAAGTGGACTCCACACCTTGCAGTGACCGGAGGGTCTCTACAGTAATAGATCAACAGGTTGTTTTCATGTTTCATAGGAAGCATTGACCCAAATAAAGAATCAACGTTAAGATCTTGCGGCAGCGTGTGATGTTCAATATTGTTCTGGCCGAGATAATATTCTTTGTGGCGCTGTCTCCAACCTGCTTCACGGGATGCGCCACTTCCCAAGTTACCCCGCAGGATATTCATGCTTCATCTTGCCATTCAAAAATTACTCGCTTGTATCGTTTTATTAGAACATGCTAAACACTTCCCACGGTCACCACACCGCGGCAAATCAAATATCAGAGCTAACACACACTAATTCCAAATTCTCGAGGAACTGCTGCGGCCCTTTGAGCAAACATCAGGTACCAACAAGGTTTCAAAATCCTCCGGTACGTTCCGTTCAACTCAACACACAAAGGCACCACACACGTCCATGCCTTGTATATATTTCCAGTGTTGGCATCAGAATTCATACTATGTTTAGCGATTCTTTAATAAGACAATAAAAGACGTGCAGGAAAGGGAGCTGAGGAGCGTTCACAACACAAGACCATCGCCACGAGTGCTGGAGGCTGTTGTGATGCACGATGATAAAAATAAATTTGTAATAGTCAAGCCAGTAAATTTCTCCCAAGAACAAGTGATGCTCAGGAGGAAATCAAAGGAAGCTCGTGTGTGTGTATCTGTGTGTATTGTGCAGCACATGTACCTAATTATACAAATCTCATAAAAATCGGCATTCTAGCAAAGGATAAACTGATGCTTGGGGAATATGAGATAGACTGAATTATCTAAAAGCCATATGGTAGTTGTGATTTTCAGCAGAACTGTTTGATTCATGGCCATAAGGAAGCGACCATTCCACTGACAAGGCCATGACGTCAGCGCGTCGGCCCGTCATTCCCTGAGACCTGTTGGCAGCGGGAGACGATGTTCTAGACCTCAATAAAATCTTTTACAATCCTAAGACGATTCGAAACACACACACACACACACACACACACACACACACACACACACACACACACACACAGTAGTATAGTTGTCGGTAATGTGCGTGTGTTTAGAAGGTGGCTGCCAGGCTTTGTTTGTCGTCGGGGGGGGGTATCGGCTCCCCAGCAGTCCGGCTCACCTGGCAGCCTCTATTTTTATATTCCATCTAATCTTTGTTGTTGGCGGAAATAGCGTCAGTATGATTGTAAGCTTTCTCTTCGTTATAAATAGTTCTTTCTGCGTCACGCAAGAATAACGGAAACAGATTATATTGATAGGAAAAAAATAAATAAATACTACTATGTATAAACAATACGATACAGAATATAAAGAACAAGTAATTTTCTGCTCTAATTGTCTGAATCATGAATTTGTAGATGTTTTATAACGATGAAATTACTGGGTGCCTCTTGTTAACGGGTAGTGAGCGCCTCTGCTGTGTCTGCCGACCCTGCCTCGCTCACCACAGGACCTCCACGCCACGCAGCACAGCAGTAGTACCTTGTAGAACCACGGGCGGAATGATGCCATGCTTGTACTACCACAGGGGATGTGTGTGTGTGTGTGTGTGTGTGTGTGTGTGTGTGTGTGTGTGTGTGTGTGTGTGTGTGTGTGTGTGTGTGTGTGTGTGTGTGTGTGTGTGTGTGTGTGTGTGTGTGGGAAAGAGCGAGTGTGGATCCCCTAAATATGTTACGAACTGAAGTCTTACAAAATGTCAAAAGTTGTGAGGGGACATGGGTGAATGAAACTGTCTGCCATGAGAGAGAGAGAGAGAGAGAGAGAGAGAGAGAGAGAGAGAGAGAGAGAGAGAGAGAGAGAGAGAGAGAGAGAGAGAGAGAGAGAGAGAGAGAGAGAGAGAGAGAGAGAGAGAGAGAGAGAGAGAGAGAGAGAGAGAGAGAGAGAGAGAGAGAGAGAGAGAGAGAGAGAGAGAGAGAGAGAGAGAGAGAGAGAGAGAGAGAGAGAGAGAGAGAGAGAGAGAGAGAGAGAGAGAGAGAGAGAGAGAGAGAGAGAGAGAGAGACAGAGAGAGAGAGAGAGAGAGAGAGAGAGAGAGAGAGAGAGAGAGAGAGAGAGAGAGAGAGAGAGAGATAAATACATAACTACTTCTTTCGACTTTTTCATCCTATACTGTACACACGAGCATTGTTTCAATACTGAGACAAATCATTGGATGGTGAGCTCTGAAAAAAAAATTACTACTTGTAAACAAAGAGAACTGCTCTCTGCCTCCTCCCTCGCATCGGCTGTGCTGCAAATAAAGGTGATCGTACTATTAGTCTTAACTGAGTAAGACCTGCACCGCCAATACTGAGATACACAACACTTATGTTTGACCACGCACCAAACATTTCTTTTATGTTACCACGACCACAAACATAATCAAGGGCCACAAAATGGAGTAGAGAAAGAAGTAATCGGTATTTTCCATTTAAATTAAAAGCCTTTTAAGAATTTTTCCTTCCAAGGAACAACAATGACGCCGTGAGGTCAATACCCATTAATGCCTGGAGCGGCGCTGTGCTGCGGTGGCGGGGCGGCGGCGTTGAAAGACTGTGTTGACGAGGCGAGGGGGAGACCTCCGCCAGCCCGGAACTTCGCCTCTCCACAACAAAACATATATGAATGGCGGCTTGAGAGTGAGTGCTCCGCAACGCTCTACACCTGAGGAGCCCAAGGCGATGGTGTGTGTGTGTGTGTGTGTGTGTGTGTGTGTGTGTGTGTGTGTGTGTGTGTGTGTGTGTGTGTGTGTGTGTGTGTGTGTGTGTGTGTGTGTGTGGGAGGCGTTGTAGAGGCTGCATCGGTGGTACAATAATCCAGTCCGTAATATAATGAGTGTAAGGAGTGGATGCTGTGTATAACGAACTTGGAAACACACACACACACACACACACACACACACACACACACACACACACACACACACACACACACACACACACAATCTTTACCATTTCATAAAGAAAAAAGAAAAAAAAGGGAAAATCAAAACCTAACTCACACATTCATAAAACCACTGCAACATTCCACAAGCGACCTTTAATCAGGATAAGTAGTTACAACAATGCCTCAGTCTGCCAATGAGGGACACGTTAACGGCTGGCTGGCTGGCTGGCTGGCTGGTGAATGCCTTCAAAACACGAGGAAGAAAATTTCCTTCAGATAAAAGTTCACCCAGATTACTTCATGATTCACCTCACTTTATCAACATTAATTCTCGCAACTTGAGTGTTTTGTTTCCTCTCTCGAGCGCGTCAGACACCTGTGTTTTGCATTGGACGCACGGTAATGGTGTGTTCCTGTTTGGCACCGCTCCCTTTACTTATATTTACGAGTGCGTCCTGAAACTCAGTGCCCACTTCTGCAACTTATCACGATTTGCAATATTGTACGTACAGAACTGGATCACAGAAGGTACTCCGGGGAGCAATACCTTAAAATATGCCCTTCATGTTCCTCGCCAGTTCTGATCCAAAATACTTTTAATTGAAGCGTTCTTTCATTCCCCACGCTGTATCGCTGCATTGCTCTATTGCTGTAGCCAAGTACTTTCTATTCACCAGTATTTTTTTTCTTTTATTTATCTATTCGCTTTTATTTCTTTTCCATTCATTCTATCGCACAGTACCTCCCATGATTCTTGTCTATAGCTAACCTTATTCTTAATATAGCTGGAAATCACAAGTTTCCCTTGCTGTACTCTATCTAGAAAGTCGTTAACAGTAAGTCATTTCATTGAAACCACGGTTTTATTTCAAAGAATAGTTTCATTTATTTTTCAATTTCCAGTGTCTATCAATTGAACTCTGAATTGAACGTGCACTCACGTATCTATACCAAAGGTGACAAATGTCTTGCAAGGCACCGTAATTGTGAAAGCTCACCCTGCTTGTCTGTTGGCGCGCCCTGACTGAGATTCCAGCATCGACACACCAGCACATACCAAGCTGACTCACACGCCCAGCCACTCTCGCCAAATACAATGATAACACTTCTGGAAAGTAAGTCGGGTGTGGGTGGATGATATACTCGTATTCATGCCCCAGTTCCTGCAGAGTGAGTTACGAAATAACCCTGTACGTGTTCAAAACTCTACAGCCGAGATGAGTCACAGGGCTATTCCCTATGACGTACGCTGCCTATTTTCATTCCAAGCACTATCTTTAAACCTCTAGCAGAGTCCCTAAAGAGGATCTATCCTTCGCTATTCCCTTCATCTCTATCGGGAAGACAAAAACTTTCGTCTTTTATATAACATCGTACTTTTCTCATTATGTGGTCAGAGATAATTTCGCTTTATCTCTGGAGACGCTGTGTGATGCTAATAGAAGGTAAAATACCAGTAATTGTGCTATTACATATTTGTTACGTCTTTCATCTTCTATAATCACACCACATTGGAGTATTACAAAACTTCACTTGGATATGTTTCTTTTATTCAAGTGGACGTGATATTCAATCCATTGCTGCAAGAGGGTCACTTACAAATCAGTTTTCAGCCCCTGACTGTTCCCTACATTCAGTCTGTATGGAACGAATACACGCCAGGATATTACAATGGTCGTACGAATTGTCTGTTTCTGTCACAGCCACTGAGCTGCATCGCCTGCTGCCTTACATCACCACCACGGGCAATGAACCTAGTAATTCAATTGTTACACTTCGCAACCCCACCATAGAAGACTTCCCATCAAAAGTGACTCATGAACCACTTCTCTGCTGCAAAAACAAAGTACTATTCAAATTCTTCCATCCCCTACACAGGTAAATTCTGCATCAAACGGCGTATATATATATACTTTCGACATGCGCTCATACTCAGCAAGCAGGTAATTCCAGGGAAGCATCGATCATCGTCCAACATTTGCTCTATTCATCTGGCATCACTACAGTTACGTATTTCTTTCCTTCTGAGGGCCACAAAGGAGCATATACTATCGTCACTTCATGCAATCTTATCAATCGTTTTTTTTTTTATTATTTTCATATAATAGACGCCAATTAATTTATAAGCTTGCCTCGATGTATATGTGTTACTGAAGGATACAAGATAGCAGGCACTGGCCAAACACTGACGGTGGATGATCACTACACTAATTCAGATTTCAGTTTCTGAAACACACTGGCCTGATTCTGCAACATAATACCTAATACTGTTATACGAAGCTTTACCAATTAATGGGTTTTATAATGATTATGCCACTGTAAACAAATCATGCAGTGAAACATACCAAGCGAGTTTTTTTTTATTATTATGCTAAAACGTCCGGTGCTGCACTTTCCCTCGTCGTTTTCATTGAAACACAAGCTAATTGTGCTCTCAGCTGTGTCGTTTGTGCGTGGGACGATCCCTTGACTCAGGAATGCACCATCAAAGAAGAGATGAGGGAAGGTACGACTGGCTGTGTGCATTCTGAATGTGTGTGTGTGTGTGTGTGTGTGTGTGTGTGTGTGTGTGTGTGTGTGTGTGTGTGTGTGTGTGTGTGTGTGTGTGCGGGGGCGCGCGCGCGCGTGCGTGTGCGTGTGCATGTTTACTTGCTTTCTTGCTTTCTTACCTGCTCCCTTAATAGTATTTCACAAAAGTGAATCAAGCGCTCGCTGTCCCGTCTCATAACAAAGCTTCACAACACGCTTCTTTACGTGGCTCTATTTGCAGCACTCAGGAATTCTCAAGGTGACTATTTCCAAGAATCAGAAAGTGTAGTTGGAAAAATACGTTTCCATTACTCTTCCTTCTCTCTTATCTTTCATACTCTTAGACTGATGTTTTGAAGACCTGCTCGCATATACATACATACATACATACATACATACATACATACATACATATATATATATATATATATATATATATATATATATATATATATATATATATATATATATATATATATATATATATATATATATATATATATATATATATATATATATATATAAATATGAGAGCGAGTATTCAAAACATCAGTCTAAGAGTATGAAAGTGTGTGTGTGTGTGTGTGTGTGTGTGTGTGTGTGTGTGTGTGTGTGTGTGTGTGTGTGTGTGTGTGTGTGTGTGTGTGTGTGTGTGTGTGTGTGTGTGTGTGTGTGTGTGTGTGTGTGTGTGTGTGTGTGTGTGCGTGTGTGTGTAAACATCACTTTCAACTTTATATGAAAAATGTGAAGGACCTTTGCAGTGCTTTCCTTTACCTTTCAGCGTTCGTTTCTCTGCCGCGGGTTGTGGTTGTTGTAGTAAAGCACAAAAGAACATTTTTTTTTTCTAAAGGTTGGTCGATGTGTCATCCTGGATTTCTCAGTACCTTCAGGATCCCCTGAGTGGATGGCATCGCCTCACACTGTTTCTCTGCAAATGTTGCTCCGGCTGTGTCAGTTGATCTACTTCTTGGGCCAGAGCCAAATGAGACACCAACACGGTAACATTCCCGCCATGCTCCAGTGGATCTAATAGGCAAGTCCTGGTACGCGATGGCGCGATACTCTCAAGACAATAACACAGATATTGGCTGTTTAGAGTACGAGCCTTTTTTGTTTCATCACTGGTACTGGTATGTACTTGTGCCTACCAGCCCATCCGCAAGTACCCTGTACATGTGCCAGTGGTCATGATTCTTTAAGAACCTCCTGACAATAGGAGAGTGGTGCACACACTGAAGATATCGAAATCCACAACTTGCTTCCACACACAAACTGGTCGAGGTGTCTGCCAGGTGCAGCTCATCTACCAAGATGTCCTCGTCCTCACCAGGCAGTGTAGCTACGTGCAGCGATGAAACATCGGCGGCAACCCGGAAACTGATGTGTTTGCATTACTCATCATTGTCAGTGTGAACACCGTCAAGGTAAGACACCACTTTACTGTGTGTTGTACATCTACAGCAGACACAGCAAAGGAATGCAGCTGCATGCAAACATTAGTATGACGGTGGTCAGGTATCCAAAAGTACAGTACATATAAATAGATCAAACTTATTTCGATGAACTATTGAATGGAGGAGATAAGTAACATATAAGATGAGGGGTGACTTAGAACGAATGAAAATTGAAATAGCAAAGGTGTAGATGTCTTTACATGAATAAAAAGCAAGTTCTTTCACATGAAAGCCCGACTAAAGCTGGGAGAGCCCTGGGTGAAGAAGAGAAATACTCTGGGATTTATTGAGGAACATTTTTGAGTCAGAATTAATACCGGACGGATGGAGGAGAGTTCAGGTTGTGATACCAATATAGAGAAAGGAGAGAAATGTCTAGTACCGTGAAAATTATAAGGACGTTCAACTGAAAGAATAAAAATGAAAGACTATAGAGGAAGCTCATGCTTATATATATATATATATATATATATATATATATATATATATATATATATATATATATATATATATATATATATATATATATATATATATATATATATACGGTACAGGAGAGAGAGAAGACCCACAAAAGGACAGTTATCTTCATTATATCCACTTCACACAACGTTTCGGGAAAGTACATATCCCATCTTCAGGTGTACAACAAAACACTGTAAAAACACACATAAAACTTTAAAACATGACCAGACGCAGTGGTCCTGTTATTAGTTGTAAGTGGGGAGGGAAACTGGCTGACCCATATTTATAAGCTCCTACTCACTAACTGGCAAATTCTGATTGGTTGACTAAGAATTTACTATCCAATACAATATATAACACTATATTCTAATATGTAATAGCTAATGCAAAAGAGGAAAATTTAAACGTATGATGTAAAACAGTTAGTCTATTAAAGAAATATATCAAATATTTACTTAGTCTATTACAGAAATATTTCAAATATTTCTGTAATAGACTAACTGTTTTACATCATACGTTTAAATTTTCCTCTTTTGCATTAGCTATTACATATTAGAATATAGTGTTATATATTGTATTGGATAGTAAATTCTTAGTCAACCAATCAGAATTTGCCAGTTAGTGAGTAGGAGCTTATAAATATGGGTCAGCCAGTTTCCCTCCCCACTTACAACTAATAACAGGACCACTGCGTCTGGTCATGTTTTAAAGTTTTATGTGTGTTTTTACAGTGTTTTGTTGTACACCTGAAGATGGGATATGTACTTTCCCGAAACGTTGTGTGAAGTGGATATAATGAAGATAACTGTCCTTTAGTGGGGTCTTCTCTCTCCTGTACCGTGTGCGCTATAGACACCCTGTCTTTCAAGTCATATATTTATATATATATATATATATATATATATATATATATATATATATATATATATATATATATATATATATATATAGTTTGGATTCGTGAAAAGTAAAGGAAATACAAATATCATGTTCTCTCGACGTCACATGATGTAAACATGGAGAGAAATAAAGGACGCTACACTCAGTCATCACACACCTCGAGGCAACGTAAAACAAGATCCCTACACGTAATACACAACGGAGATTAAAAACGATGGCTCCAGAAAAGTAGGCATGATTGATTCAATATTTCATGTGGGCAACAGAATGAAAACAAAAAAAAAAGGCCTGGGCACGAGACGAATAATTGAAGCTGAAGTTTATACTAAGAGTTTGTAATTAACTTTCTCATGGCCAACGCAATAACTAATAATGGATGTAATGAAAATAATGTGGTGAGAGAAGAGTCTCGTCATGTTACGCTCCACATTGCTAATACGGTCCTATGCTCTCAAACTAATCAAAAGAGTATTCGTTCGAGGGAAGGAAATGAAAATATAGTATACAAAAGCCCAAAGGTATGAGAGGAACTATTAAGCTAGATGGGAACGAAATTTAAAGTCGTGTAGGTCACGAAGCGAAGGAACAATATACATGAGATATCCATCGTCTTATGTCGCAAAAGAGAGCTGCTTCTATCAAAAAGGGGAAGCATTACAGGACACTGGTGTGAACGGCAATGATATACGGTAAGAAACAGCGACTGTAATGAAAACGAAAGAACATGAAATGGATGCAGGCGAGATACGGATGCAGGGTGCCTTGAGAGGACAGAATAAGAAACGTTTATTACATCAGGGGAACAACCAAAGTCACGGAAGCATCGAAGAAAGAGCTAGAAACAGGATTGAAATGGTAGGGCCACGTGATGAGAAGAGAATAGAATGTAGGAGACCAAGTAAATTATAATAGAAGTATCAGGGGAAGGAGAGGGACACCGAGGGGGAGGCGGATGGACTGTCAAAAGAAACACATGAAGCATAGAAAAAAAAAAGGCACTTTGCAGTAGTAGTGCTGAAAAGAGAAGATATTTATATGTGTATTTATGTATGTATGTATAATTACAAATCGGTGTAGAAAAGTCGTTTGTATATTTTATGACACCAATGATAAATTAAATCAAGTTTTTATTAACAGCGGCCACTTCCATTCCATCACCCCTCCCTTCCCGTCTCCCTCTTTCCCTCAGTCCTTCACCTTCACCCTACCCTCCCCTCACCCCTTCCTGCCCCCTCTCCTCCCTCTCCCTCTCTTTCACTGTGACGAACCTCGGCCAAATCAGACACAAACCAACCTATAAAACTAGGCGGATTAAGACAAAACACACACAAACACTCATGGGCTTGCGCACACACACACACACACACACACACACACACACGACAAGCCGTACCCTAATGTGCGTGATAAAGCAGATAGGAAAGCTTGCTTATCATAACCAGCGGGTCGGCGGGCAGACAGGCCGTGCGGCGGGCCACCGGAAGCCTCAAAATGGCGCGCGCCGCAGCGGCCTAGTGTTGAAACGCTCCCCCAGTGGCCATTACTCACGTGTGGTCCGGCTGTGATCATATTTCTGTTAATGGTTATATGCTCGCCGGATATATTTGAACGGGCATATATTAAGATTGGACAGCCAGCATCATTGATTGGATATATGTCGAGGCCAGGCGAGTGATGGCGCGCCGCTAGCGTTTCCAGTTAGGAAAATAACACAGCAGGGATACAGGCCTCTCTCTCTCTCTCTCTCTCTCTCTCTCTCTCTCTCTCTCTCTCTCTCTCTGTTCCTTCTATGCCTCCAAGTCAAGAGAAAATTTACATATTCGACATTCTAGCTTAGATACATAACAATTCTGATAAAGCTAAACACAATAGCTTTTGTAAAACTACAACACAATTAGTGAAAAACAAATAAATACAAATTGAATGAAAAAACATTTATTTTCAAATGTTTCACTTTTAGAAAGGAGCGAGGCACACCTCAAGGCGTCCATTCTTTGGCAGACCTCCAATAACAGCAAAAAGTTAGTGATATCACTACTCTATTTCAGCAATTGTATTTCATATATTCCGAATGAATTAAAATAACAAAGCGATGAAAGATGCAAGAATTGTATCGGTATCCCTTTTCTTGATACAACATTCATCAGCGTGGAAATCCAAACACAATATTTTGTTACATCCATCATCCTACCAAGGAGTAATTTAGTTAAATTAATATGTAACTTTTGCTATTCTAACTATGAATAAGTTGATACGTCTCATGAGTTATATTCCTGATAAAACAACAACTTAACATAATACAGATTGGAGAAGGTTAATACTGAAGAATGAGAATAAGTACACACAATGAAGGGAAATGTGTGAATTACGAAGGTATAAAGCTTTGAGGCGGAAAACGGAAATCCTAATCGGAGCACAGTAACATTCCACAATTAATATTGGGCTTCTATTAATGATAAACCATTAGTGTTTCAACATAATTATGACATTAAAACGTGATGGCCTGCATTATTGGGTGTCGAGTGGGACGGCGCCGTCACCAAGAAAATTGTGTCCGTGTATTATTTAAAGACCATGGACAGTACTGTTCGTGGCGGACGTCACGGACACAGCCTGACGCCCTAACATCAGCTGGGAGGTGCTCAACCAGAAGCGGATGATGAGACAAGACAGTCATGCTGAAAGTATCTCTTCTTTTATATAACACTAACCTTCAGCCGACTGGGTTAAGTGGTGGCCTGCTGCAGAAATCTTACTTACAAGTCCCCATATATGTGTTGACTTTCCTGCGTTATGACTGAAATATGTCGACAAGCGGACATTTCCCGAATCAAAGTATCAAAAGCCATTACATCCCCAACTATTTACAGCTGAGTGTTCCATTGTTAATCTTTTTACTAAATTCTCTCCTTACATGATTCATAACAATACAGAGAGACATATCACACATATCAACTTACAACAGTGTCACGTTACACAATAAAGACAGACTTGAAAAAAAAAGGGAACTAACATGATAAAAACAGATTAGTAAAAAATAAATAAATAAAACTTCTCCATATACACGTCTCTTCACATACACGTTTTTAGTTAACCAGAATACTTGCATTACAAACATTTTAATAACATGATCCGTGCAAAATTTTGAAAACTTCTGATTCAAAAGACCTTCATTTGATATCAATTGTTTTTATTTGAGTGTTATTTGTCACTGGGACGGGACATTACAGATTGTTTTAATAATTTCAGCAGGTGTTTAATAAGGATTCTACATCATCAATAAGAAAAAGCCCTGAAAATATAATCATCACGTGAAGCAGTCTTGAGAACAGCCACAGCATTCGAGAAGATGGGCCTATACGTATTCTGGTCTGCAGATATTTTCCTTGGTCTATTTCTCACATCTCTGATGAAATGATATAACACACACACACACACACACACACACACACACACACACACACACACACACACACACACACACACACACACACACACACACACACACACTATCTACCCGTAACTATTTTTATAAGTATCAGACTGTGACGCAGCGTTTCCTCCTGGAAGTGCCTTCAAAGGGAGTGAGGCCTCGCCGGTGGAAGGCCGCTAGTTATCTTCATCCCAGCTCTCAATATCTGCATCCATCAATGCCTTCATTCATTTTTTGGGTTCTCATTCAAATATCCTTCTGCTTCACCTGTTCAAATTACGAGTGGTGTTTTGTTACAGTGTGTAAAAGTTACTTGGAAATTAAAGTTATCCTGGAAACACCAAATATGTAATAGGTGCAATGGAAGAAATGAGCGGAAAGAAACGAATAACTGAATGGGATGGTAAATAAGTTGATATTTTTTGCACACACCGATCATCACGTTTAAAGAGGCGATGTGGATGTGAGAATACAGTGGTGGCTTCCAGTGGCACACTCAACACAGGAGTGATGGGTGCTCTGCTGCTGCAACTGTAGCGTGATGCACCACACATAACTCCAGCCACACCTGCTGAGACGCTTCTCCCTACTCCCCACACCCGCCTCGCTCCACACCTTGCTCTTTGCTATGGCGCCTTATTACTTTCTCCACCCCTACGTGCGTCCTTTCAAATCAAGGTCCTCATATTAATTCTTCCCCTTCTCAGCATGGACACCCGCACCCTTTACACCCTGGCCTTGCATCCCACACTATATCTGCGCTTTTCACTCAAAAACTGCAGTCTTAAATTCCTTACAGTATGTGCTTTACTTTCCTCATCAGTTTCAGTCTACGTGTATAATTCTACTACATCAAAAGTTTCCCGTGCTCTGCCCTTAACTCTGCAGAACGTCCCGGCAAATTTTAACCCTTCATCTATGTCTGCATCTCTATGTTTTCCTTTACTATTCCTAAGCTGTCATTCTTTACCCCTATTACTGTTCAGTTCACGCGCTTGTCCGACAACATAAGACCATCACACACACTACTCGGGACACACTACATACAATACTGAACCATCAAGGGGGAGAAAGACAAAACACCACCAATACTCACAACAGTACACTTTATAAACCACCCATCAATTTATTCCCGTAGACACGATGGGTCCTGCTTGATAGTGCCCTTCATTGCAGCCTCCATTATTTCGTCATGTCAAAAGGAGCCACTTG
>NC_059269.1:13423628-13428628 GCF_017591435.1 Portunus trituberculatus | reverse complement strand
TTACTGCTGCTACTACTATTATCACTACATAATCAGATCAACCACTGCTGCTCCTTCAACAAGTAAATGCTACAACAAATTACTAGTGACATCACCTTCCGACAGAATCTTTATTAAATAGGTAAATAAATAAACACATTAAACAAACACGCTCACATTCCTCATTCAAAGTAATGCATGCTTTTCTCTGTACAGCGTCATGCTTTGCAGTTTTTTGGACTGTCAGTCTGTGAGGATTAAAAATGAAAAAAATGCCACTCACTACTCTGTCCACTCCTCACACACACACACACACACACACACACACACACACACACACACACACACACACACACACCGCGTAGTGTAGTGGTTAGCACGCTCGACTCACAATCGAGAGGCCCTGATTCGAGTCCCGGTAAGCGGCGAGGCAAATGGGCAAGCCTCTTAATGTGTGGCCCCTGTTCACCTAGCAGTAAAATAGGTACGGGATGTAACTCGAGGGGTTGTGGCCTTGCTTTCCCGGTGTGTGGAGTGTGTTGTGGTCTCAGTCCTACCCGAAGATCGGTCTATGAGCTCTGAGCTCGCTCCGTAATGGGGAAGACTGGCTGGGTGACCAGCAAGCGATCGAGGTAATTCACCTCGGTCGTCTGCTGGTCACACACACACACACACACACACACACACACACACACACACACACACACACACACACACACACACACACACACACACACACACACACATCCCGTAGTGTAGTGGTTAGCACGCTCGGCTAGCAACCGAAAAGGCCCGTGTTCGAATCTCGGGTGCGGCTAGGCAAATGGGCAAGCCTCTTAATGTGTAGCCCCTGTTCACCTAGCAGTAAATAGGTACGGGATGTAACTCGAGGAGTTGTGGTCTCGCTTTCCCGGTGTGTGGAGTGTGTTGTGCTCTCAGTCCTACCCGAAGATCGGACTATGAGCTCTGAGCTCGCTCCGTAATGGGGAAGGCTGGCTGGGTGACCAGCAGACGACCGTGGTGAAAAAGAATTACACACACACACACACACACACACACACACACACACACACACACACACACACACACACACCACACACAACTTAGCGCTGCTTTCCCCCAAAGACGTTGATTACCATTAACCTCTTGAGATTTGTGTACGATTAGATCATTTTATTACCATTTGAAAGGTTCTATGAAGGTTAGAAGATTAATGGCGAGAGTCTTCAATATTCTACATGAGTTTCTGAAGCTGTATAAAATCACCAAAGAACAAGCAGAATGAATATGGAAATGCGTCATAGTACTGAAGGGGTTAACATGGCTTTCTCTCGCTACTCACCTGTAGAAGAGAAGAAAATTTAAGTTATTAATCAGAAATACAAAATAATTTATAGGAACATAAAAAAGCTGACTAATTATTCATTTATTTATGTACTTGTGGCTCTCTCTCTCTCTCTCTCTCTCTCTCTCTCTCTCTCTCTCTCTCTCTCTCTCTCTCTCTCTTGGAGGTGAAAAATCCACGAGAGAGAGAGAGAGAGAGAGAGAGAGAGAGAGAGAGAGAGAGAGAGAGAGAGAGAGAGAGAGAGAGAGAGAGAGAGAGAGAGAGAGAGAGAGAGAGAGAGAGAAAGCCAGCCAGCCAGCGAGACAGACAAACAAATGAACAGACAGACAGACAAAGAGACAATCAAAGGCATTTCGGGATGGAATTCTCAGGAAGAGGACTCTTTTTTTTTTTTTTAAACTGTTCGCTGTGAACCTGAAAAATGCACCTTTGGGGGTAATTAGCGGCTAAGTATACAAGGGACTGACGCACAGCCCTTTATACCACCACCACCACCACCACCACCACCACCACCACCACCACCACTACCACCACCACCATCACCACCATCACCACCGCCGCCGCCTCATCACCCATTATGTTTCGCACTTTGTTTTTATCTATTCCCCATCACAGTACGTTATGACAAAATTACTTTACCTAGCGTGTAGCAACCCGTCAGAGTCACACATTTTTCCTCACACTCTTCTTTTCCTCCCAGCACTGAAGGTCATGCGACAAACTGGCGTGAGAAGAATGTGGAACGTATGACTAGCTGTGTTCAATTTGCTATACATTAAAGGTAGTGTGAATGGTGGGTATGGAAGCAGTAAAGATATGGTAATAAAGACGGGGAGAGAGAGAGAGAGAGAGAGAGAGAGAGAGAGAGAGAGAGAGAGAGAGAGAGAGAGAGAGAGAGAGAGAGAGAGAGAGAGAGAGAGAGAGAGAGAGAGAGAGAGAGAGAGAGAGAGAGAGAGAGAGAAAGAAAGAAAGAAAGAAAGAAAGAAAGAAAGAAAGAAAGAAAGAAAGAAAGAAAAATGAATGAATGAATGAATGAATGAATGAATAGAGAGAGAGAGAGAGAGAGAGAGAGAGAGAGAGAGAGAGAGAGAGAGAGAGAGAGAGAGAGAGAGAGAGAGAGAGAGAGAGAGAGTGGAAACAGACGGCACACATGTGGTATAGTGACAGCATCATAAGATTGGACGCAGGATGACTTTATATAAAAACAAAAACTTAAAAAAATATATAGAATGATTAACGTTACTTTATTTCAATTTCCCCGCAAGAATATATGACGAAATGAGCAGAGAGCGGCGGCGTGACACAGATTTTCTTGGTGTAGGTGTGCTCAACAGGGGCGGCTGGTGCGGCTCGCGGCGTCAGGTATATAATAAATCACCTGGCCAAATTGAATCTCCGACAATAACAGTTTCGTTAATAATGCAAGCAATATATTCATCATCGTTTATGATTTATTCACAAACTTCACTGTGCTCGTCACTATCACCATTGTTTACATGCTCCTCATTATCGCCATCACGTGACGGGCCCCACCTCCACTCACCTCCTCCTTCCCCCCGCACCACTGCCACTCCCTCCTTTGCTATCTATTCAGGGACTCCTAATAATTTACAACTAAATTACGAGATCTTGTTACTGGGGCGCTGCTCGCTCTCCCCGATTTGCTTCCAACATTCAGAAGACAAGATTGCCCGCCCATCCCTTAGACGTCGTTGCTTGTATAAAACATTACAGGCAAAACCCGACCCGCTGTATACAGAGGCGGATTTTTCCTCATGCAATGTACAAATACATATCAATGGCCGAGACGAAGAATGTACGAGGCAGTGTGGGTTTGAAGCGTTGGGTGCCGAGGTTTGTCTAAGCGCGAGGCGGCAGGAACAAAGGACGCCACGTGCCGCACCATCTTCATTTATCTTTTAATCAACGGAGCGGAGGCTGGGGAACACTACGATATGTCAGAAAGGGAGGGAGAGCGAACTTGCTGAACTTATCTGCCGGGTTGTCTGTTCGTTGTGTGTGTGCATCTCAGAGCAACTCCCGCACGAGTATTCCTCCTCTCCCTTCCCTTGCCCTTCCCTATCTGCCTCTCCCTCTTCCCAAACCCCCTACCTCCACTACGGCAAATAAACGTTAGCTGTCACCGTACAGATCAAATCTCCATCACCAATGTCAACGCTTCTACGCACTAATAATTAACGACAGTCACCAATGCGGCAGCCACAATGGGATCCTGCACATGTCCTCTGTACCTTTAAACCCCTGACTACCCAAACACCAGTCTTCCCGTTGTTGCTGTTGGGGGGGTTGAGGGAGCCAATTTGCACACAGCAGCCATGACGATACCACCACCAGCACCACCACTAGCACCACCACCATTGCGAACCCATCAGTGATAACAGCAACACTGACGAAAACAGTAATGACTACATCCACAACAACGGAAGCAACAGTAGAAGCAGAAACAATGATATTTTATTTTTCCTGCTACTACTGTTACTCCTACTAACAACAACAATAATAATAATAACAACAATAATAACAACAATAGCGACAATAATGATAATAATGATACCACGGCCACACCAGGAGTATCAGTATTCGGTATGCATTGCCAAGTATACCGGTGGAGCATTTCATAGTCCTTTCTGTATCCTTAATGAAGTTATTGTCATCATAAGTTATATTATTTAGATTCGTAATGAAGCCAGAGGACAAAGAAAGCATATCTGTAAAACACACGTTTAATAATCATTATTAAACGTGTTTTATAAATAGTGTCATTAAGTGAAACAATTAAAGTTCCAGTGATGACGTCAGTATGGAGAAAAACACACACACGCACGCACGCACGCACGCACGCACGCACGCACGCTCGCTCACTCACTCACTCACTCACTCACTCGCTCCCTCTCTCTCTCTCTCTCTCTCTCTCTCTCTCTCTCTCTCTCTCTCTCTCTCTAAGAAAAATTATCCTTTCTCAAAGTAGTTTCATTTATTTTAGGAAACATTAACCTTTCAGTAATACATAAACAGCATGACACAGTTGTTTTTTGACGAAACTCGTGAAACAGTAAAGTTAAACACAAACATCGCCGTTTATTAGGGAATTACTAGAAGCATTCACAGCTCCGAATGGATGCAAAGCCCAGTGCCAAGTACACACTGGATTTCCGAATTTCCAAACTAATTCCGCCGGACACATTCCTTTGCGTCGAAATTATATTATTGTACGTCAGATACACATAATGTAACCCCAACACACGGCAAGAGTGCGACGCGTGTACACGGTGTTACAATACTCTCGCGCAGCACACCAAGGCAGCCCCTATAATAAACACTGCTTGACACGTGTCGGAGAAAATTCCCACAACTGTCAACTGTCAGGGCATGGCTTGAGGCACGTAAGTGTAGAACCTTTGTTTAATCAATGATCTTCTTATCTTAAGTGTTTTTCTAAACAATTCACTAGCTCTTCATTTTCTTAACCTGTTCATTTAATTATTTGATTTATAAAATCAATCTATTCATTCATTTATTCATCTATTTATCAACTAATCTATTTCACTCGTTCACCTACGTATTTATCAATTTATTCATCTTTTTTTGTTTTTATTTATTTATTTTACTTATTTCTCTATTTCTTTCTCGTTCGTTCATCCTTTTATTTTCGAAA
>NC_059269.1:13413628-13418628 GCF_017591435.1 Portunus trituberculatus | reverse complement strand
TTGTCTAAAGAAACACATTGTCATAATCATTTATTTCAATTACTTATTTATCTGTTGACTCGTTTATGTATCTTACTTCATTATAATTATTACTTATTTGTTTATTTCTTATACATTTTAATCTCTTACTCATTTCATTTTCATTTTTTTTATTGGTTTCAATGTTATGTTTTTATCAATCTATTTACATGCTCATTTTATCTATCTGTATCTATCTATTCTTTAGTATCACTTATTTTATCTATTTATTTACTCGCTCATTCTATTTACGTTTATATTTTTCATTTGGGTGAATATCATATACATATCTATTTCTATTTCCTGACTCGCCATTCCTCGTATCCTCACGTGGCCTCAGTAACGCCGAGTCGAGTCGAGACAAGACAAGTGCCAGGCGAGTCACGTTCTTCACGGAGCGCCGCATCCTGTCCGCCACTAAAGACCAAACACCTACCTGGGCCACGGACGGGTCTGAAGCATCGCGTCACGCACAGACTGCACCTGGAAGCTTCATCACCACACAGTATGGGGTAACAATACAAATACTTCAGTAATATAAATAGACAAAGCAGAAAAAGACGCAAATCAGCCTCAAACCCAAAACAAAGTCATTCCACATCACCCAGGAGACAATGAAGAAAATTAAACTCAACATAATATTACTGAATAAAGATTTCAAAACCATGCCAAGAATGGAATCTACCCCTTGAACAATACGTTGCATGCAGGAGAAAAAAAATAATAAGATTACCTAAAGCAGCTTATGCTTTGAATGAATGTGAAATTAAATACGTCAACATAAAAACAAGTCACTGAAACGCTGCCAGGAAGACAAAAACGTTTCCTTAATTAGCAATTAATTAACACACACTGAAACAAACACACACAAGAGAATGATTTTTTTTTTTTATCTTTTCGCTGTTTTTTTTTTTTTTTTCACCGTTTTCTTCTTTTGTACGTAACAATGTGCGGATGTATGTTTGTGTACACACATAACGCGTCTGTCTATGCACGCTTGTACCTGAGGAGCAATGACTGTGAGAACCAGCTGCAGGAAAATACGTAAACATCAGCATCTTTTACATACACACACACACACACACACACACACACACACACACACACACACACACACACACACACACACACACACACACACAGAGAGAGAGAGAGAGAGAGAGAGAGAGAGAGAGAGAGAGAGAGAGAGAGAGAGAGAGAGAGAGAGAGAGAGAGAGAGAGAGAGAGAGAGAGAGAGAGAGAGAGAGAGAGAGAGAGAGAGAGAGAGAGAGAGAGAGAGAGAGAGAGAGAGAGAGAGAAAGCTTGATATCACACCACAAAGAGACGGTAGCCACGAAGGTCTTAGCCAAGCTACGACTAATGCAAAGAAAACTCTTGTAGAATATTTAGTATGTGCCACCAACGGGAGTCTTTGCAGCTCTTCCCTTTAATTTTAGAGTCTATAGCTTTTCATCTCATCAACTCCCCCTTCCTTTAAGTGACTGTCTTGAATCTCTCCCTCACCGTCGCAGTGTTGCATCTCTTGGGAAGTTCCACCGGTATTTCCATGGTTACTGCTTCTCTGAACTAATAACAGCTTGTCTTCTTCCTAACTTCCGAGGAATGAGTCAACATTATCGTTAGTTTCATCTCTCTCAATGGTAGACTCTGGGACGCTCTACTTGTCTCTGTTATTCCTCCTTCCCACGACTTGTAATATTTCAAAGGATGAGAATCAAGACTGCTTCAACTAAAGTGGCCAGCTTCTTTTAATATTTTATGTCTTTATTGGGAGCAAGAAGTAGTTTTTTATTCTATACTCCTCCTTCCCAAGACTTGTAATATTTCAAAAGATGCGAGCTGAGACTGCTTCAACTAAAGTACAGCTTCTTTTTTATATTTTGTCTTTATTGGGAGCAAGAAAGTTAGGAAGTTTTGTTTCCTATTTTTCTTTACCTTGTCCTTGGTGCGGGGAAATATATACTAAGTGAAAACATACATAATTTCTCTTCATCAACAAACACTATAGATGCAGTGAGGAATAATTAATGATAGAAGACCTTGGCAAATGGTAAAGATAATTACTTTCCCTACATGAGTAGAGAAGGATTAGCAGACACAGTGACCCAACAAGAGTGCGGAAGAAATAAAAGACAAAGAAGGAGAGTGACGAAGCGTCGTGAGATGATGTTTGCGACAGGTCGGTCACTGTAAGGATAGATGCACCGCTGCAAGATTAAGTTAGTACACTTCGAATCCAATATAAGCAGGGAAAAATACGTACTGCCATAAAATACTATTTAACTGGCATTATCTTTCCTCATTTGCTTTATTAATATTGAAATTATATATACATTCGTAAAGGACGAGCTACTGTCGGTGTCCTAACGGTAATGACTGTGATGGGAACACAAATACAACGATCCTCTTTAAATAGACGGAGATCCGACCGAACAATAAAATGTCCACACCATGTCCTCTTCCCGCCGCTTCGCCTCGTAGCACCAGGCAAAACGTCTGGACTCTGGAGGTGTTGTCCAGTGGTCACGAGCCCTCAGAATTACTACATGACGTCCTTTTCAAGCACCCAACTCACCAAGATATTGCTTTCTCTCAACGCTCCCACACAGACGACACTACCCTCAATAATTGTATTTTGCATATTTTGCGCATTCCGGACATTGTGGAATTGTTTTACGATTCAGTGACTGTGCTTACTACACACCCTCGGTTCCTGCTCTGCCCACTTCCAGACCAGCGACTTCCCTATTTTTATCGCACATCAGTATATACTGTGAGGTGACCCGGCAAACTCACTTCACAATTTTCACCAGCAGGTGTTCAGACCTGTTGCTTATCTCCCCCAACAGACCTGCCTTGCTGGAGCCACGGGTCTTCGCCACTCGTTCGTCCTTGCCTGCCTATCCACTTCAGCGACATTTCCTCTCACTGTTACACTCCCCCTTCTATTACTCTTCTCTTTCTGTCGGTGGCAGTGGCAGATGATGACAAAATCCACAAGTAACACGCCAAATAACGTTACACTACACATTCCTAAATAATGGGATGAAATATCTGCATTTTTTTTTTTTATGCAGGAGAGAAGGCCAGCCAAGGGCAACAAAATATTAAAAAAAAAAAGGCCCACAAACGCTGGTTCTCTAAAAGATAAGTACAGAGTTAGCCAAAATTGGGGAGCAAATGTCTTGATACCTCCCTCTTAAAAGAAGTCAAGTCGTAGAAGACGAAAATACAGAAGCAGGCAGGGAGTTCCAGAGTTTACCAGAGAAAGGTATGAATGATTGAGAGTACTGGTTAACTCTTGCGTTAGAGAGTTGGATAGAATAGGGGTGAGAGGAAAAAGAAAGCCTTGTGCAGCATACCTTTCAACTAATCGTAACCTTATTGAATTGATAATAAATGTTATGAGCTGAAAGGAAAATTATTCATGAGTGAGATATTTTTCTGACTACGAAGGGATCTGACTGCTCCATAAAGCTTTCTGTTCCTCCACAGCCCCGACCTCTTGACTCGAAGCGATACAGTTGCTCAACATAATTACGTCTTCAATAACACAACTTTCGTCAAACATTCACGTTACTGCCTCTCACGCAGGACACATAAAACCCTCGTGTCTTTTCTGCTCCAAAAAAAAAGACATATCAACTCAGAGCATGTGTATCGCCTGTGCTGGAAACAGTCCCAAGACAACCCCCAACAGTACGCCTGACCGAGAGGAGTCAACCTTCTAGGAACCGAGTCTTGAGTATGACATTTCTCGTCTTCCCTTATAAATGGCGGCGTTATGAAGCAGCAAATGTGCGAGCAAGTGGTGCCTGGTCAAAATAATGCCCTGTAAGACAAACACGACATACGCACGGGCAGAAACATCCCTCGTAGGTTGAATTATGCACTAGAATTGAGCCAGACTAAATAAATACGATGCCAGACACGGGAAACCAGTATTACAATGAGGCCACATATATAGAACAAAAACTTGACACCATCTATGAGAGCCGCACCAGTATCAGTCATCCGTGCTCAGGGTGATGAGAGTTCAAAGATTACTTATCTCACGACGACGAAAAAAGGAAGACGGCATGAAAAATATAATTAGACTTCAAAAGCCACGAAGAAGCAACCCAGCCCACCATTGAAAGGAAAGCTCGACTCTTTGCGTGAGTTAAAAATGCAGTGAGTTTCATTGTGGACGGTGCACGAGCCAGCAATAGCCACTGGGTGTGTGTGTGTGTGTGTGTGTGTGTGTGTGTGTGTGTGTGTGTGTGTGTGTGTGTGTGTGTGTGTGTGTGTGTGTGTGTGTGTGTGTGTGTGTGTGTGTGTGTGTGTGTGTGTGTATTTGTCTGTTCACTACGAGAACTCCACCACTGCAAGGGCGAAATGTAATGTGGCCATGAGATTTTCACTCGGGTCGCTTTAGTCATCTCTCTCTCTCTCTCTCTCTCTCTCTCTCTCTCTCTCTCTCTCTCTCTCTCTCTCTCTCTCTTTCAAAAAAGGAAAAAAATACGTGCTTTCTCTTTGCGTACAGAAATCTGCGCGATACTGAGCTAACCATCACCTGAGTATTGAGACGTGTGTGTTTCACTATTTTGATCTGCTGCAGTCTCTGACGAGACAGCCAGACGTTACCCTACGGAACGAGATCAGAGCTCATTATTTCCGATCTTCGGATAGGCCTGAGACCAGGCACACACCACATGTGTGTGTGTGTGTGTGTGTGTGTGTGTGTGTGTGTGTGTGTGTGTGTGTGTGTGTGTGTGTGTGTGTGTGTGTGTGTGTGCGTGTGCGTGTGTATGTGTGTGAGTAAACATTAATTCCATCTCTCCATAAACATATTCAAAGGACTTCCTCTTTTTGTGATAGTGTGAAAAAGGAAGATAATAAATAGTAGTAGCACAGATTTGCCATTTGATCATTTTCCTACCTTACACAAGCGTTCAACAGGAAAAGTACCATAAGGCGCTAACATTGCCCCTGAACTGTAC
>NC_059269.1:13386128-13408628 GCF_017591435.1 Portunus trituberculatus | reverse complement strand
AAATTATTATCGTACGGCCGAGAAACCACACGCGTGCACACACACACACACACACACACACACACACACACACACACACACACACACACACACACACACACACACAGACTTCATTTTACGTGATCAATAGCTGTTTTTTATTGAGGCACTTTACAATTTTTCGCCTAAAAAATCACAATTTGATACCATAATTTGTTACATTTTGTAGCCCTGACATAAACAGCAGGACGAGGAGGCTAGGGTAGTGTTTACCTTCTGAATATTTACATTAAGCAGACGCCCCGGGGGAAGCCTCACGCCGCGCCGGACTGCAACCCATTACCTCACAGCGTGGAAAAGTAACTGCATTGTAAAGAACCTCCCTTTATTATTAGTCCGCCCCATGACCCGCTTGTCCTGCACTTACCGCTGTCCACACCTGATTAACTCTTTCAGTACTGGGACGCTTTTTTACCACGAGTTTTGGGTGAGATTAGACGATTTTATTTTACATTAGGAGGAGTCTATGGAGGTTGGAAGATTTTTTCTTTTCTTTTTTTACGTAGGGAAGAGGGCCAGCCAAGGGCCAAAAAAAAGAAAGATAAAAAAAAGGCCCACTTGAGTCCTGGCTCTCTAAAAAGTGTAAAAAGTGCAAAAATCGTCAGCCAAAGATATTACTGGTCAGAGTCTTCACTATATTAATCCCCACATAAATTTCTGAGGTTATGTGAAATCGCCAAATATTAAGCAGAGTGAATATGAAAATGCGTCATTGTACTGAAGGGGTTAATGAAGTAATTGACCTCAAGCAGAGAAAACGACCTTCTGTAATTGCTGTAATCCTTTCTCCTTATGGCCGATTTACGCAAAGAGAGGCGCGCTGTTGTACACTCAGTAAGGAGCAACACCTGTTAATTAGATACGCAGGTGGCTCACGGGGACACACCTCAGACCACGCTACTGTCTACTCAGGTTATACGCCGCCGCAGACTTCACCGCCTCTCTCCTCCCATCACGAGTACAAAAGGTGAGAAAAAGCACCGAAAAACACCATACAGGAAAGCAAAGGTAAGTGACAGTCAAACATTATCTTTTATTTGTATTTCTTAACCAGATTCAAAAAGCTGTGTGATTTTACATGGTTTTTTTTTTCTTCTTTTCTTTTCTGGAGGAGTCTGTCTATATGTCTCCTTATCCCTGTCTCTCTGTCTGTCACTGTCACTGTCACTCTCTCTCTCTCTCTCTCTCTCTCTCTCTCTCTCTCTCTCTCTCTCTCTCTCTCTCTCTCTCTCTCTCTCTCTCTCTCTCTCTCTCTCTCTCTCTCTCTCTCTCTCTCTCTCTCTCTCTCTCTCTCTCTCTCTCTCTCTCTCTCTCTCTCTCTCTCTCTCTCTCTCTCACTCTCTCCCTTCCTTCTAGTCACCACTGCTCATTAAATATTACCAAGAACCTTTTCACAAGCCTAAACGACAATACTTTCTGCTTCATGATTTCTCTTTCTATTTTTCTATTGTTCCTCTTTTCTCAGTCCATTACCATTGATTCTAATCTTCTGACAAACACACACCCATGCACACACACAATCGTATCACTACTACTTCAGACTTCAAATAACGCTGCTTTAGTATTTACCAGTATTTATCGTCTCTCTCTTCCCTCTCCCTATCCCTCTCTCCCTTCATAACAATATTTACTCTCATACAGTCACGCAACCCTTCTCTTTCACCTAAACAAAAACAAACAATAAAAACAACCCAGGATAAGTGACTGATACTTTTCTTTTCTCTTTCATCCATCTTTTTAGTGAGAGTCAATCCGCGTGTCTTTAACATTCGAGTAGCATGGCGTGTTTCCATATTCATTCTGCTTACTATTTGGTGGTTTTATACAGCTTCAGAAACTCATGTAGGGATTAAAATAGTGAAGACTGTGGCCATTAATCTTTTGACCTCCATATACCCTACCTAATGTCAAATAAATAATCGTACACAAATCTCAAGGGAAAAATTTGTCCCAGTAATGAAGGGGTTAAGTATTCCGGTTATCCTTTATTGCTATACCACTGACAACCACCTCCACCGCTGCCTCTCTACCACTCTAATACTCCCACTGTGTAATTCCAAACTCTTACCCTTCTACCTACTCGTATGTGCCACTCTTACCCGTCACTACGCATACAGTACTTCCCTCCACCAACTCTCTCTCTCTCTCTACAGTGCCACATTATTTTCGTCCCTCCCCTTAAATGTTAGACCACAGGATAAGTGATTGATACCTTTTTGTCTTTTTTTCTCTTTATTTTCGGGAGGAGAAGCAATCCGCGTGTCATTAAGTACTCCAGTTATCCTTCACTGCTACACCACCGACGACTAGTACTTCCACTGTGTAATTCCAAACTCTTAACCTTCTACCTACTCATCTACCAGTCTTACCCGTGACTACGCATACAGTACTTCCCTCAACCGACTCTCTCTTCTCTCTGTACAGTGCCACATTACTTTCATCTCTCCCCTTAAATGTCAGACCGTCCTTCCCTCTACACGTGTAATTCCACAGCACTTCCCTCCCCCTACCTTTCATTTCAAACTTTACCTGTGATTACATAATATCCTCAGTATATCCTCCCGCTCGTTCCCTCCTTTACGTTCCTAAAAAATCACACGTTTCTTCTCCTGTTAAGTATGTTATGCATTTTTTTTTTTCTCGACAAACTCCTTAATTATATGTGATTTCACACGTCACCTTTAATTTTCGTCACTTTCCTTCCCTCTGATTCCATGTTTCCATAAAGTCAAATTTACTATCATCTACTCCCTCACTGACTATATCAAAAGAGGTCTCTAGATAAGCAGGGTAGAAAAATGTTGCATACTTTTACACGGTTAAGAAATAAAGTAAATAAAAATAATATGTATAGAAAAAGATAATTACCCTTACCGTTCTGATCTTGTCCTTTTTTTTTTCGTCTTTTTTTTTATTGACTCGTGACGTTGTGATCACGTACTAATATTAACCCCTTCAGTACTGAGACGTATTTTTACCATGACTTTTGGGTATGATTTTGTGATTTTAATGGCATTAGGAAGGATCTATGGAGGTCAGAAGATTAATGGCCCCAGTCTTCACTATCTTATCCCCTTTAGTACTGGGACCCATTTTTACCTTGAGATTTGCACAAGATTAATGGCCACAATCTTCACTATTTTAACCCCTTCAGTACTGGGACACATTTTTACCTTCAGACCATTTTTATTGGCATTAGGAAAGGTCTAAGGAGGTCAGAAGATTAATGGCCAGAGTCTTCACTATTTTAATCCTCACATAAGTTTCTGAAGCTGTATAAAATCATCAAATAGAAAGCAGAACGAATATGATAACATGTCATGGTACTGAAGGGGTTAAAGAGAGAAACAATATGTAGAAAGAAAATCATTATCGTTACCTTTCTCATCTTATCTTTTTTTCTTTTTCTTTAGCTCAACGTTGTGATCAAGTGTTCATGTTAAAGATTAAAAAAAAAAAAGTTTCATCGCTTTCAAGTACCACAATAAAGGTCGATTCCACACACACATCACGTTCTTTTTTACATATATAAGTTCTATTTTTTTTACGTTATTTTTTACATACATTAGAACTTCTTACGTTCTTCTACATATATATTCAAACTATTTTACGCTTTTTTTTACATATATTCAATTCTTTTACGTTTTTTGCAAATATTCAAACTTATTTCTTATTTCTTTTTACATATATTTAAACTTTTTACGTTTATTTTACATACATTCAAACTTTTATATCTTTTACACATGTATTCAAACTTCTTACGTTATCTTACAAATATATTCAACTTCTTACGCCATTTTTATATATATATATACAAACTTCTTACGTTATCTTACACAAATTCAAACTTCTTACGTTATTTTACACATATATTCAGACATTTTACGCTTTTTTTACATATGCATTTAACTTTTACAAGCCTAAACTCACCACATTTCCCAAAGTACGAAATGAAAAAGAAAATGCAAAATAATACAACAATCTCATCCTTTAGAACGTCGCAAGTAAGATGAAAAAAGTATCATTCAAAAGTTTTACACGTAGGGAGTCTCTAAATTCACTACTCTCTCTCTCTCTCTCTCTCTCTCTCTCTCTCTCTCTCTCTCTCTCTCCCACAAAAACAAAAACAACCAAGCTATGTGACTTTTTCTGGCTAACTTTCTCGGACTTACAAGGGTGATGGTAACTTAGTGGGCCTTTGTTTTTAGCGTATTATTGTCCTTGGCTAGCTTTCCCTCAATTCCAGAAAAAATAGAAACCATCAACTTTTAAAAATAACAATAAGGAAAGAAAATAGCGGAGTAATAAAAACCTCGTCCTTCTGAAACATATTCAAAAGGAAAGAGGAAAAAATCATTAGCTAATCCTCTCCTCTTGGTCACCGCTCTTTTTGTCCACAGCTTTCAACTAACCTCAGTACTTTCCCGCTAACCTTCCTTTCCTTCTTCACTTGTTCTATCCCTTATTGGAAAAGGGATAAAAAGCTGAATAATTATTTCCTCTTTGGGCCCTTCTCCTGTTCCCCTTCCACCACCACCACCACCACCACTACTAACGCCCCGCTGCGCCAGACAATAAGAAAAGATTTATGCGTCACAGTGATACGCTCAGACCGACGGGTTTAATAATTCGCTGCATCTAAAGAACATACATACCTTACCAGCAGCCTCGTTCCCCTCGTGTGTGTGTGTGTGTGTGTGTGTGTGTGTGTGTGTGTGTGTGTGTGTGTGTGTGTGTGTGTGTGTGTGTGTGTGTGTGTGTGTGTGTGTCTCTCTCTCTCTCTCTCTCTCTCTCTCTCTCTCTCTCTCTCTCTCTCTCTCTCTAACACTCATTATTTAATTTGCATGCTTTATGACGAATGTTTCATAAATTTATTTCAAAGCCTTACATAATATATCATTTGTAACACACTCAAATATATGATTACTGTAATTTGCGTGTAATAAACGCTTTGGTGGATAATAAAAACTCTCTCTCTCTCTCTCTCTCTCTCTCTCTCTCTCTCTCTCTCTCTCTCTCTCTCTCTGTCTGTCTGTCTGTCTGTCTGTCTGTCTGTCTGTCTGTCTGTCTGTCTGTCTGTCTGTCTGTCTGTCTGTCTCTCTCTCTCTCTCTCTCTCTCTCTCTCTCTCTCTCTCTCTCTCTCTCTCTCTCTCTCTCTCTCTCTCTCTCTCTCTCTCTCTCTCTCTCTCTCTCTCTCTCTGTGCGTGCGTGTGTGTGAGAGAGAGAGAGAGAGAGAGAGAGAGAGAGAGAGAGAGAGAGAGAGAGAGAGAGAGAGAGAGAGAGAGAGAGAGAGAGAGAGAGAGAGAGAGAGAGAGAGAGAGAGAGAGAGAGAGAGAGAGAGAGAGAGAGAGAGAGAGAGAGAGAGAGAGAGAGAGAGAGAGGACGCCGGCTCATTTGAATTAATTAGTTTCAAGAAGGCCATGATTTAATTTCCGTCTACCTTCGCGCATGTATTATTCATGTGAGTTATTGCCGTGAGAGCGAGTGTGCATTACCGCCCCGCGACTCTGTACTTTTCAATAACGCACAGCTGCCCATGTCACTCCTTTCACGAGATAATTCAATGTGCTTCTTACTTTTCTTCCTCTCTCTCTCTCTCTCTCTCTCTCTCTCTCTCTCTCTCTCTCTCTCTCTCTCTCTCTCTCTCTCTCTCTCTCTGTGTGTGTGTGTGTGTGTGTGTCTGCAAGATGTAGTTTTATGACCCCCAGTTCCATTAATTTATGTACAACCTGCCTACATTGGTTTAATCATGTCTGGTTCATTTAGCTTTGAACATCTGCCATCCACAGAACCCATGAGTTGAACTACCGAGCCGTGCAAATCAGTATTATCATCCATGTGAATACCAGGGAGTTTCTTTTTTTTTAACCCTCTCTCTCTTCTCCTCTAAGCTGATTTTGACATTAAGGAGGTTTAAAAGGTTAGACACAGTGATGGATGAAGACGATAGGCGGATACAGACATAGGTATATTTCACACAGAGATTGCCACGTGTAGGTTTGATGCATTACTTTTAGCTCCCCTAATTTTCTGGTTCACGTTCTATTATTTAGCGGTAAAACATGAAAGCTATAAATGATTGAAGTTAGTTTACTATTTCACTGACAAATGACTCCTTCTGTTCCCCCGGGGGCTGTACGTGTTGTGCTTGTGTGATCAACAAACAGAGTAGGATTAGAAAAACCTACTGGAGATGAAGTTTTCTTTTCATTCTATCTCCTTTTCCGAATGCCTCTCATTTAGAAGAGAGAGAAAAAAACGCATTAGTCTGAAACATCCAAATCCTGTAGGGAAATAATGCTAATTACGCCATTATATATACTGATTTTTCTCCCCATTTTTTCCTCCCTCTCTCGTTCTCGTATCTCACTGTAAAATAAAAGTTCATACATCTGAAAACTAACGTAAATTAAACAAGTGGAAGCGATATTTTGAACCGAGAATAGATATTGCAACAGAAATCCGCCGGCTCCATGCAACCCCTTTTTGTAAATCAGACGTAAAATTGTTCCCTCGTAACTCTGAGGCGGTTCATTATATTTTGCTTTAACCCGCCGCCTCATTTTGTTCCGCCCGCGTAAAGAACACTAGGGAAAAAAAAAAAAGGAGAATAGACGGATAATCATTAGAACATTAACTCTCCATAAAGGAAAGACTAAATACATTGTCATGTTATAATGATTTTAATAGTAATGATGACAGTGATGATAATAATAGTAATACTGTTATTGTTGGTGCTGGTGCTACTCCTATACTACTAATACTGTTACTACTACTACTACTACTACTACTACTAATAATAATAATAATAATAATAATAATAATAATAATAATAATAATAATAATAATAATAATAATAATAATAATAATAATAATACCACCATTACTACTACCACCACAACTACCCCCACCATTACTTTTACTACTACTATTCCTACTACTACTGAGTAACAAAACACCACGAACACTAAACTACCTTCTCTTTCTTCAAATCTACTTCTATACTCGATTTAGGAACACCTGAGCGTATTTTTCTCATTTTTTCACCATTCTCTTTGTTTAATCTGCCGGAAACATCAAGAAAATTACACATACGTTAACCACCACCTCGGAACACTGACTACACGAAACACATACACAGGATCACGATTGAAAGAGTTCACTGCTATATGTAGAGGCCATTCATCCCTATACACTTCCCACTCACCTCACTAGTTATTTACCTGACTCTGGAAACTCAAAACAGACAAGCTAAGCCTCCGTACACATGCAGCTGGCAGTTCTATCTCCTGCACACAAGTTTAGCACCTCAGCAGTTATTTACGTGACCCTGGAAACTCAAAACAGACGAGCTAAGCCTCCGTACATAGGCAGCTGGCAGTTCGATCTCCTACATACAAGTTTAGCACCACTTCGCTGGCCAGCCATGTGATCTCCTATAGCCATGAATCAGTCCTCATATACAGCACACACAATCCGGATTATCTGCAGTAACAAAATGACTCAAAACCAACACTTACTATTCTTTTATTCTCTTCGCGTAGACACCGTTAAACAAAATAGTATTTAACCAAGTGATTTGAGGAAGATTTCTCGTTATAGTTACACGTAAAAAAATGGTGATTAAACTATGAATGTTGTGTGGAAGAGATGCTAGCGGTGCGTCCATCAGAGGGCCCGAGGGAGGCTGGGCACGAAGGTATATTGCAGGGCAGGGGAACGCACACGCTGGGATATATCGCCAGTGAGACACGGCCGTGGTATCGGTTTACAGGTCACTTGAACGAAACACTGCAGTACTATACGATACACATCTAATACAGCCACTTAATGACACGTCTGGCATATACGACAAACGCAACAAACAGAGAGAGAGAGAGAGAGAGAGAGAGAGAGAGAGAGAGAGAGAGAGAGAGAGAGAGAGAGAGAGAGAGAGAGAGAGAGAGAGGAGAGAGAGAGAGAGAGAGAGAGAGAGAGAGGAGAGGAGAGAGAGAGAGAGAGAGAGAGAGAGAGAGAGAGAGAGAGAGAGAGAGAGAGAGAGAGAGAGAGAGAGAAATGTTAATAATGAAAACGGAAGAGCACTAAAATATAAGTACATAGCTACGTTAACTACTACTACTACTTCTACTTCTACTACTACTACTACTACTACTACTACTACTACTACTACTGTTCCAGAATATAAAAACTGCATTTCTGGCATATCGTTTTGTAGCTAAAAAAAATTAAATGGCAAACCTCAGGACGTGTTTAATTAAGGTTATGTCATTAGCCCATTATAGTACGTGAAAGCTGTTCTGGCTGTTGCTGTTGCTGTTGCTGTTGTTGTTGCTGTTGCTGTTGCTGTTATTGTTGATGTTGATGTTGTTGTTGGTTGGGGTTTGTATTATATATAAGTATGTGTGTATGTGCATGATTATGTATGTAAAATCTGCACCTAATTCCGTGACAAATTCATGCTCAAAAGGTCTTGGTCTTAAATGGCTGCCGCTTCTCTTCTATTAGCACTTCTTTAAAATGTAGCATGTAAGGCATAATCAAATGTTTCAAAGGTTTCAAAAATGTCGTTTGTGGTGGTGGTGATGGTGGTGGTGGTGTTATTGTTGTTTGTGGTGGTGGTGATTGTGGTGGTGTTGTTATTGTTGTTGTTTGTGGTGGTGGTGATGGTGGTGGTGTTGTTATTGTTGTTGTTTGTGGTGGTGGTGATGGTGGTGGTGGTGTTATTGTTGTTGTTTGTGGTGGTGGTGATAGTGGTGGTGTTGTTATTGTTGTTGTTTGTGGTAGTGGTGATGGTGGTGGTGGTGGTGTTGTTATTGCTGTTGTTGTTGTTTTTGATCGTGGTGATGATGGTGGTATGGTTGTTATTATTGTTGTTTGTTGTTATCATTGGTGACGTTTAATATAATTTTCTATTTCTTTTTTTTTTCACGAGTTTGCAGTGACGCTGTTGACTAATTCCCCGTAATCCGATATACGACGGAAATACGTCACGCCCACTCAACATTTATTGAAAACATGTGAAAAGTCCCGCGAGGCGCACGAGACCAAGGAAATAAATAATAAAAAAAAGTGTGTCTGTATATAACTTCAAACATGACACTCAACAACAAATATTCAAGCACCTACCTACCTGCCAACTACTACCGCCATCTACCTGCCTATCTATCCATCTATCAGTCTGTCTATGAAGTAGTTAAATGTACAATACCCTATACAACCTCACATACCGCACGTGAACACTAAACAACAGAATCTAGAGGGAAAAAAAATGCTTGCCCAAATACAGAAATCAGCTCGTTTTTTAAGTCATCACTGCTGGTCAACATATAAGAAAAAATTCGTTCTTTCAGGTTACAAGATGCCAAAAAAAACACGCCATCTTACTTTTGGAAATCCAGTGCCCTATACGTCGCTAGTTTAACACCTTCACTTCTCTTTGGCCCGTTCCCTTAATTACCAGCCACTGTAAGATATTTTTTTCTTGCTCTACAGTCTTTTCAAAACACCGCATTCAATCAAAAATGGTTAAATATTTTCTTTTTTATTCCTACAATTCATGGAGGTGCCTAGAAAAATGTTTTATATTACTTTTAGTGGTGTAAATTGTTGCATAGCGCAATGAACGAATTAATGAAATGTGATATAGATTATTTTCAAAGATCACACGGGTCATTGTAGTTTGCTCCTCGTGATTCTTTTTTTTTTTTTATGAATGTTGTAAGTTTCTTCATAAACTATCGCTTCTATAAAAATTAAGCGTTCTGAATCATCCGTCTTAGATCTCTCATTCCCTTTCCTTTAGAGTTTGGCTGCCTTGGCGACTCCGGCCTCTCCACTGGGTCTCTCCTCTTTTACTTCCATTACTGCAGCTACTACTACTACCACTACTACCTCTACTACTGCTAATACTACTATCACTACTTCTACTACTACTTCGACTACTACTACAACTACTACTACTATTACTAGTATTACTTCCATTGCTGCTGCTACTTCCACTGCATCAGAACCACTAACAAACTGTACGTTCACTGACAACGCAATTTGCAACGGAAGCAGCAGCGGTTCTGGCCTTTAAAGGGACAAGGTATAGCCAAGAAGGGAATGTTCAATGAAATTGCCAGAGATAGGGAGGGTGGGAGCAGACTCATCAATATTTGACAGTGACGCTAACACGCTAAAAAGAAAAGGGAGAGGACGACGGCGAGGGACAGACAGGGATGATAGTAGTGGAAGGTAAAAAGTATTAGTAGTAACACCATATTTGTAGTAACAAGCTTACATACAAACAAACGACAGCAAGACAAACACACTCGCGCATACAAACAACAACACACCACACTCGCACATACACACACACACACACACACGCAACTAACTGTGTAGAGAGCCGGTAACAAAGCGTAACAAGCTCATCATTTTGAGGGCGCAATGCATAAGCCTGGGAAATTTGTAAAATGGCGCGCACACAGCAGGCTTACACAGCAGCAACGAGGCGAGGCTGTCCTTTGAATACCGCAGCCCCTTCGACATGGGGGTCTGGAGTGCCTTGACAATGCGGCCAGCTGGTTATATGTGTGTGTGTGTGTGTGTGTGTGTGTGTGTGTGTGTGTGTGTGTGTGTGTGTGTGTGTGTGTGTGTGTGTGTGTGTGTGTGTGTGTGTGTGTGTGTGTGTAATTCACTTCGGTCGTCTGCTGTGCGTGTGCGTGTGTGTATGCCATCAAACGGTACAGATCTCTACATCTCCCATCACATCCTTTATGCATCTTACACTGTACACACGCACACACACACACAAACAGCTCACCCAGAAACGCCTAGATTGAGTTCCGGGCGCGGCGATACAAAAATGCAAGCCTCTCAAAGTGCAACCCGTGTTCACCATCAGCAAGTAGGTACTAAATGTAATCCCTGGAATCGTGACCTCGCAGTCCTGGTGTGCGGCGTGTAAGTCGTCCCAGTTCTGGCTAAAGATCGGTTACAGTGACTTCTGAATCTTCCGTACTACAACTGACAATACCGCAAGACCAGTAGACCGTAGGTGAATAAAACACACACACATGCACCCACACAACCCAACATAACAAAGCACAACTCAAAGCAATAGCAAATAGTCTTCTTAAAGATCGGAAAAAACACCCTTTCATGAATCAATCTAAAGAAACACAGTGGCATTTAAAACCTTCCTCCAACACAACCGCCCACGAGCAGATTATCAACACAAATAGAGCAGAAAGCATAACCAGCTGCCTACGTACGCGCACTTGTAAATTCGTGAATCTCTAACCATATGCAGGAAAATATGAATCGGACGGGGAAAACAATTATGAAGAGAACGAAGCTGTAGAAATTATAATTAAGTGAAACCCTGACATAAGGGAAAAATCTATTAATATGATATGATGGAAAGGAAAGACTGGCTGTGTATGTGAAGGGAAGGAAGGAAACAAAGGATATTGTTGAATGTCAGGGAAACAATGAGAGAAACGACTAGTACGGGAGGGAAAACAACTGGTAGGAGGAAGGGAACACTAGAAGGCGGGAAGGAAACAATGATAGACGAATGATGGAGGGAAACAGAGAACAAACTGAGAGACGGAACGGAGAAAAAAAAAGGAACAAAGAAAGAAAAAACATCAGCGTGAAGGGGAAAATGTAAAGCTAGAGGGAAAAACTGGTAAGAAGAAAGAGAAACATTGAAGAGAAGAGAAAAAGTTGGAAAGAAAAACAAATACCAGAAGGAGGAAAACTGAGAAGCGAGAGGAAAACAATAAGAAGCGGGAGGAAACAATGGACGGGAGGAACCAACAGACGGATGAAACAGGGGGAAAAAGAAAAAAAACAGTGATGGACGGGAGGAAACGGGAGGACACAGATGAAAAGAAGGGAACATCGGTGAGTAAGAGGGGAAACAATGATGGACAAGAACAAAACGACTACACTCGGACGAGGAAAACCTTTAGGGGTAGGAAGAAATAACAATACTAAGCGAAAGGAAACAACTAATAATCGGGAGGGAAATACTGATGGGCAGAGAAAGGGAGAAAAAAAACATAGCTGACAGGGCAAAAAAAAAAAATAATAAGCGGGGACAAAATAATTAGTAAGCGAGGTGGATTATGCTGCTGGACGGAAGGTAGAAAAAAAAATTAAAGGAGAGGAAAACATTGATAATTACAGCAGTACCTTAGTCACCTCCCTCTCTCTCTCTCTCTCTCTCTCTCTCTCTCTCTCTCTCTCTCAAGCAATCCATCCATACATCCCTTTCTACCACAAAGACAGCAAGCCACGTGAACCGGACAGCCTCACAGGACCACGATGAGCGGCACAGTGGCGGCAATACTGATGGAGCTGTCACCGGAGACTAAACCGAGGCAGCTCATTAGTCCTGGTAAGGCGTGAGGCTTCCAGGAGAGAGGAGTGTTCACGTGAGCGCCTCTCCTGCCTTGGATACCGAGCCTCGAGGGAAATTTAACGCAGAACACCAGAACCCCAGCGTGTCTAACATATGTGCGTGTCCTTTCCCTGCACAAATGGAGGCGCTACTATGAGGAAGGAGAGTTAGAGCTAGAGAGAGAGAGAGAGAGGATAAGCGCCGCATGAACGAGCAGCAACAAGTTCCCCTAAGAGATGGTTCCCTGCCGTAGAAGGGCGGGTGGAATGCGGGCAATTAAATGAGGGAGCGTGTGGGGTGTTTGAGACGAGCTGCATCACGCCATCAACGGGGAAAATTGTCCTTTGCTCATTACCGCTACACATTTAGAAACTTTGTGTGTGTGTGTGTGTGTGTGTGTGTGTGTGTGTGTGTGTGTGTGTGTGTGTGTGTGTGTGTGTGTGTGTGTGTGTGTGTTGGACTGCAGTTAATCTTTTTTTTTTCATACATAATTTTTACGTTTGAATAGAGTATTTAACATTACTGTAGATAACATTGTAAAACTGTGGTCAGTAGACATACAAGCAAACTGTGTGTGTATCTAATATATGAGAGAAAAAAAACAGCAGTAATTATGCACACATATAAAAGCAATTTGCCTGAGATGAACGGAAATACTGATTCGTGAAAGCTTACGGTCAAGGACTGCATGCGGCAGAACAGTGCTACACTTTCTTTAACCGTACAGTAATTTATCCACTTCAATATAAGTGAGATGGTAATAATGCAGGTGATTCATGCTCTTACTCGCTCACTGACCTGCCTATTCCTATCTTGTCTTAAAAGGCTCGGCAGACTTACTTATTCTTGGCCATTTTCACTTGAACAATCTGGTGTCTTAGCAGTAAACAATGGGTATGGTAGAAATATAACTTTAGTTTGCCGCTCCTTTTAAAACAAGATAATATGTAGATTAATGAACGAGTGATGATAATGGCAGTGTTGCAATGTCTGCATATTCTCAGGTGACAAAATAACTGTGTCGGAGTAGGTGAGACAAGGCAAGGCGGCAGATACTCACCGAAGGCAGGGAAGACAATAGTGAGCGTCAGGCAGATGGCGACGAGGGGCGGCGAGAGTCGGGGTGACCTCTTCCCAGCCACACACACGCCCATCATGGCTACCACCCTTGCGTACAGCCTCGTACGTTTCAGAACACAAAATTTCTTATGTCACTTGAACTTCAATTATCTTTCAATCCTGGCAGCGTGATTCGTAGACACAGTTATTCTTTGTGTTGCATTTAGATTTCACTTATTTTCCATCATCCAGTTCTTGATGCATTGTTTGCCAGACTGCTTTACTTTGCAGCATCCCTTGCACCTTCATGACCTAGTAAATGTCCACCATTAGATATGCTGTTCAACACTTCCACCACAGCACTAGTTTTCCGGCACCACCTTCCAGTCAGCAGCCTCCCTCAGCGTAGCCAGGCACACCTCTTCTGCTCCATCAAGTTTCTCTTGCCGCCAGTCCCTCATGCGTCGATGGCCTTTCTCGTCACAAAATGAACGATCACTTTCTTCCCCCTCACCCTGTTCAGGCTCTTCCCTCCGTCCTCTGCCCTGTTCTCATCCCCGCCGCGGCTCCATCGCTATAGTCATCCCACGGTAACTATACAAAATCATTTTCACGACCGACACAAGAAGTCTTCCTTCTCTTTGGGGCGTCTCCTATATAGTGCTTTAGTTTCAACTTACTATCCTTATGCCGAAAGTTTGCAGATTCCTGGAGATCACTAGATAAAATCTTTCTCCGGAATATTAATATACGACACCTAGCTTGGAAAGTTTGGCATTAGAGCGACGGAGAGAATGGGTTAGCCCGTCCAATTTAAGAATACCGCCTATTTTTTGCTCCGTCTCGGGAGTCATTTGCATATAATAACTCCTTCTATCTGCGAGGGAGCAGCGAGGCAATATTTGAATAATGCGACAATATCAAGAGGACAAGTTTCTGGAGGAGGGAACACGGGAGACCTCACCACTCACGCGCCGCACATTTCCCTTTGCTCTGTTGCCATCGCATACACGCATTTCTTGCCACATCACACCACAATCTCCCTCACCAATAGGATGATTCCACTACTACTCGCCCTCATTACAGTGGTGTTTAAGTGTCCCGCACCACACCACGAATGTACCCTGACTACATAACCACCATCCATGTACACTGCTGCGCCAGATATTCGCGTGGTTCATCATATTATTCTGCCTAAATACGGGCCTGAGTGCACCAGTTTTTTTTTTTTTCCTTCACACGGAGGGTAAAGTAATAGCCTTTTATGGTAGCGGTCAAGTAAGTGTTCCTTCCATTTCACCAGCAGGCTCTTCACCTCGGTGCCCTTGTCTTACTGTAAGCTCTGTGCATAATCCGCACAGGCGCCAGTCATGTAAGGCACCCACACACACCTTGCTAACAGATAATAGCTCCAAGTAAGACAAAATCAATATTCACACCTATTATCCTTGTTCCTCCCATTCACCGGTCACGCTGAACAAGTGCTCGAGTCACCTCTCCACTCACACAAGGGTGAGGGCGGCCAAACAGGTGTATGCAGGTGCGGGCGGCGGTACGCGGCGGAGTTGGAATCGCGCGCGGCTCCTCTCAGCGACCACGTGGCTCCGTCTCCACTTCCTCGTCTTTAACCCGTCTGTATTTTTCTCGCACTTCTACCTGTGATGTGATGTGCAGAATTTGCTCGTTGCGACACAGGCGACGTGCTTCATCCCTGCCAGCTGTTACGTGCTTACCGCTGTGATGCAGTCACTGCCATCACTAACCTTAACTCCTTGAGCCTGTACATCGTTATTATAAAGCGCAATGTACGTCTAAGGTCAAAATTACTTTTTGTCATTGCTTTTTTGTTTCTGCGTGTCTCAGATTACCAGTTTAGCTCAGCAGGTCAGTCTTTCTTTGCCCGGATAATACCTTACATACAGCCTTTTGGTACTGGTTCTATTACCAGATGCACTACATGGTACATTTTATTATAACTTTGCCAGAAATATTTTCTGGAACGCTTTTGGACTCATTAATTTGTATCACCAGACAAATATGGAAACTCAGCGATGCCTCCTGTAAAGCCAGATTTGTACATACCATCCCTAAATGAGCGTATTTGTTGAGTAAATATAACGCAGCACTTATATCCATCGATCCACGTGCAGCCTCGTCAAAATAACACTAGTGACGCTGGCAGGTAATGTGCCTCTCTTGTTAGCGGCGGGCACACTAACACCTCTCGCCTCCCACACTATCCCAGGATTTCACCGCTCAACACTGAACACTTCTCTTTTCAATATATTCTCTTATGATAAGCTAATCAAATTATTAAATCATAGCAAGCGGATCAACTGCATCTATTACAGTTCTGACATACAAAATCACTTTAATCATCACATCCTGCATGACGAGAAGAAAACATATTCTTTAGCACTTTCCCATCTCCACTTTCGTAACATCCACTGCCTGTGTGACCAGAGCAGATCCAATCCTCGCTCTGGTGTGCGAGCGCCATCCGTCCAGGCCCGCTTGGTGACGGGAGAGATGACCAGGATGACGCTTCCGCCAACACATGATTGTGTGGGAAGATACAATTTTTTACTTGCCAGCAAGATGTACAGTACAAGTGCGGTGCACTGCTAGGAAACAAAAGAAAACTTGTACGTCAAACGCTTCCAAGGCCCCGATTTTACGAGTACATTTAGCAGTACAGCATAAGCATCTCAGACTGAGAAGTAAGAGGAATAATTACGATGGCTGGGAGTGTGCTGGAAGGGATCAGTTCATTAAGAAGAACAGAGAGAATATGAGGAAAAAGTCAAAGAAGCAGGTGAGGAGGTTGTTAGTGAGGTGAGTGTATGGCACCGGTACAGTGACGGCAGAGCGACCAAGAGCCTGTGACAGGAGGCTTGATCTGCCGGAGCGGCAGCGTGTCGGCGTGGCGCGTGAGGCCGGAGGGGGCGGTGCGCGTGTCGACACCACCACCTTCCCCACGATACTAACGCGGCCCGCATCCAGCCATCTACCGCTGAGTGCAGCCCCGGGCCGCGACGCCCATCTCCCGCCATCCTTCGGCCCCTTCCTCGCCCCTGCCACGGGTGTCGGTCCGTCCACCGCACTCAATGCCCACAACACCGTGACCTGCACTGCCCGAAACAGTTGCCTATCTCTTTGAGGAAAGACGAAGACTCTCTCTCTCTCTCTCTCTCTCTCTCTCTCACACACACACACACACACACACACACACACACACACACACACACACACACACACACACACCACACACACACACCACACCACACCACACACTCACCACACACACACACACACACACACACACACACACACACACACACACACACACACACACACACACACACACACACACACACACACACACACACACACACACACACACACACACACACACACACACACACACACACACACACACACACACACACACACACACACACACACACACACACACACACACACACACACACACACACACACACACACACACACACACACACACACACACACACACACACACACACACACACAGAGAGAGAGAGAGAGAGAGAGAGAGAGAGAGAGAGAGAGAGAGAGAGAGAGAGAGAGAGAGAGAGAGAGAGAGAGAGAGAGAGAGAGAGAGAGAGAGAGAGAGAGAGAGAGAGAGAGAGAGAGAGAGAGAGAGAGAGAGAGAGAGAGTAGTAGTAGTAGTAGTAGTAGTAGTAGTAGTAGTAGTAGTAGTAGTAGTAGTAGTAGTAGTAGTAGTAGTAGTAGTAGTAGTAGGAGTAGTAGGATGTAGTGATGGCATCATTATCGTTATCTCTCTCGCATACATATATAGCAACGTATATACACACAAACCTTTATGAACAATATAAAAAGTGCTAATGAGTCGCAGGAATTTATTTCACCATTTTTCTTCACCGAGTTTAGAAATAATGCGCTATGCAGGAAGCACCGGCTCGGCCCTTCGTGAAACATTAATGAATCAGATTGCGCCACAGCCATGGAACAAGTTCATTTTCACAGATTCATGAGGTTTTTTCTGGCCTCGCATTGGTAAATAGAAGCAGCAGACAAAGCAGACGAAAAACATTTTGCGAGACGGCCTGTTGTCCTTCCGGGAGCAGACAAGGCATGTTCATGGGAGGTGGTGGTGAGGGATGCCGGGTTGCTGGGATGACGGATTAACATGTACGGCAAGGCTTCAATGCTGAGTCTACTCGTGCTCGTTTGGTTTTGGAAAGCACGAGCCAGCTACCAATCAACGGAATATCATACAACAGTGATATCTGGAAAATTCAGTGAACTGTTTCATCAAAAAGCTGACAAAAATTCAACTTCTTATGTAATATTCATTTTAAATAATTGGCATAAAAAATGTCAGCAATGTTTACGTAAATCTATTAATTTGGAATCCCATAATATCATTTATTTAGCTTATGTTAGATTATCCATGCAATAATCTTTACAATCACTGACAAAAGTAACACTGTAACCTTTGTTCAAACGTATATCGTGATAAATAAATTTGTGTATAGATTAATTTCTTTCATGAAGAATAAAAAGGTTTGTTGAGCTTTTCCGCCACCTGACAATGGAAATATTACTAGATATTTCACTAAAGATATGAGGTGAATATCTCATCACCATGTAATTACAGGTGTGAGCGGCAGAGGGAGGCAACACGGAGGTTCGGAGGCTGGACGAGGCAAGGCATGAGTTGAGGCACAAGGCAAGGAAAGGAGAGCACTTAAATTTCGTGATTGCTGACATGAGAGGTAGAGTACACAGAAAGAACATTTAATAGACGCGCATAAACCTATACTCAACTCCCTATGCTAATGTTTCTCTCTAGTCCTCACTGTGAAGCCTCGCCGCGTCGCCACAATGCACACAAACGTCACCTTCACGTAACATTGCAAACTTTCTTCCTCACGTCTCCTGTTCATGCGAGTGTTCATCGGAGTGAGTCTGGTGTTTGTTAGTTTGGGAGAAAGGATAAAGAACGATGTTGTTTATCCTATATCTAAACAGATAGAATTAACTGTGTGTTTTCACCTTGGTGTTGAAAATAACAAGTCATCCCCACATGAAACAATGACAGCCACCAATGAATTCAGCACACTAAAATTACAATTATGTTCTGGATTCTAGCAGAGAGGCAAGTAACCAGTGAGTTGGCATTCCTGCGACAGGCAATTAGTATGACCAAAATATCAAATGAGCTCGTCGTTTTTCTTCTGTTCTAGATTCCCATTTAGAAGCAAGCACCTGAATCCAACGGAGACACACCAGGAGTCTCGACACAGTGCCATGACAACGCATAACATAGCTGTAGTACATCACATCACCTCACATCACTGCTGTGGCTTGAGGTCAACAGTGTCGGGAGCAGTGCGACCATGCGCGCGCGCATATATATATATATATATATATATATATATATATATATATATATATATATATATATATATATATATATATATATATATACACACACACACACACACACACACACACACACACACACACACACACACACACACACACACACACACACACACAGCAATGTGCACAAATATGACAAAAAGCCATGACTGTACACCACAACTTGCTACAATAATCATAACACATTAATTGTTATGAACTTTGTTATGAATTCACTGGGGCTAATCTTGTATTCCCTCCCTTATATAGCGATTGTTAAAAGTACCTAATGATATTAAATTTTCATGCCATGTAAAAGGTCCATGTAGCGAGTAAAGACGGGCACTGGAGTGGAAAGTGGCGTGTTTACTCCCTCTCTTAGCTTGTTTACATCAAAGGTGCTCGTTTGCCGATCGAATTCCTTTATAATGACACCTGCGACAAGTATAATTGTACAGTAACGGAAAACTGGGTGACATTTTGATTCTGCGTGCGTGCATCGGGTGTGCCTCATTCTGAATCATTTGAGGAAAACGTAAAAGTTAAAGAGAACAAAGCCCCATACATTGCCCTCAAAATCACACTTTCAGTTTCAGTAAAATGAACCCACTAATTTGAACCACGCTGCGTTGGTAATGGCGCCGCTGCCACGAAATGCACCGCGCCTAAAAAAAATTTATGCCAGTTTTTTCACTTTTAATTTTTTTCTGCGATTGCTTTCATTTTTGTTCTATTAACATGTCATTTACTATGATATATTAAGCAGAAAGCATTGCATACAACAGTGTTTTAAATGCATCGTCCAGTATTTTTGTTCAATCGGGTTGAGGTTATTAGCAAACCGTTAACCCGGAAGTACAACAAAAAATATTGGCACGTTCTTGCTTCCAACAGACCACATTCCTTTGTTTGGTTTGTTATATACAGTGTAAACGTGTCTTTGAATCTGTTAATTTGAGAGTAAGTTGACTACTGCAATACACAATGGCAACGAAAAGAGAAAAAGTCCAGTGACATTACTGAATATGATTTCTGAAGAGATATTTTGAAATATATAGAAGCAAAACACTTTTCAGTAGAACACGAAAAAATGATATCAATAATACAGATGGGATTGTAAGCACGCACATTTGCATGCAATGGCGCATACACGCACGCAAGCGAGCGCGCGAGCGCGCACACACACACACACACACACACACACACACACACACACACACACACACACACACACACACACACACACACACACGTCTAAAGCCCTGTATACCAGAATTCTGTAAATCTATATACTCTCTCTCTCTCTCTCTCTCTCTCTCTCTCTCTCTCTCTCTCTCTCTCTCAAGAAACAAACGTAATATAAACAAAATAAGAAGAGAATAAATACAGATCCATTACCTAACACACATTTATACAGGGAGCACAATATGGATTCAATTTCACTTACCAGTGACCGTGCAGCCTCCAGACTGTCTGCACTCCATGTCCTGCCTTGCCCACCCACACCTCCACAATAGAAAAATAATATATATTAAAAATTCTTCTCTTACACGAAAAAGAAATACAGAAAATGGGGGATAAAACCGGAATGTCTATAGGTAAGTGGCTGGGAAGCGAGAGAAGGACAGCTTTGAAGGCAAGGTGAGTGGAGAACCTTCCCATTATTACTTATGTATTCTGAAACTGGAGTGAATTTTGGGACGAACCTAAATCTTTAAGTGACAGAAGGCGAGAGGCAGGTCATTTAAAAGACACGAGGATATGTAATTGCTTAACACAGCCTGACACGTGGAACCCGTCAAGAAATACTCAGTCTTCATTATGTACTAATAAAATTATGTTAACCACATACACACACACACACACACACACACACACACACACACACACACACACACACACACACACACACGTCAATGTTTGGAGTGACAGACAGCTCACAAGTTGCAGCAGCGAGTGCTTCGTTACAAATTGGTATTAAAATTTAGTGGATGAATTTTCCCATCCCCAGGTCCTAAAGCCATTCCTGGCCGGCCGGTGCGTCCCACATCACCTTCCTAATGCCGCATGCACCAGTGTGGCCGCACATCACGAGACATCGAACACCACGAGCAGCCACACTCCTGCGGTGGTGCTAGGACATGAAAATCTACGGCAGCCTCTACCCATATTTAACAACTGATCACCAATGCTTCCCATCACACTGACACGGTACAAATGTTGTCCTGCCGTGCGATGCCCCGATGCCCTGGTGCCCCGGTGACAGCGGCTGGGGGCGCCCCTGCCAGTACCCCTCGAACACACTCCTTCCGCAGCCGCCCATTAGTGGACGCAGCCGCTCGTTCAGTGGGCTGTTCATTGTGCTAATGAGCTGACCGAGTGGGAGCCGTTAAGCCACGTGTTTAGTGGCCTAACTCGTCACTCATTTCACAGTATCAGGCCTGGCTGCCTGGCCGCCTGGCTGCCGCGGGCACATAATGAAATATATGTGGGCAATGACCAAGCAGGCGCGGGGGTGGAAGCACTGCGGCCATCCCTCGGTGCAATGAACATCATAACGTGTCAGGCTCAAGCCGCCATAATATATTTTTTACCACTTTTTAGCAAGAGCCGCCATGTCCTGCCACCGCCCCTCATTATATATGCATCAAGCATATATTTGAAAGAGCAATAGTTGGATTGATGGTAATTGGAACATGAAGTATGGATTAATATTTCAGCATAATTCCAGGCTGGGGCTCTGACAAATTGTAGCCCATATTGTGGTGTTCAGGTGAGCGCGCGGTGGGCGGCGGGCCAGTTTGCCGGTGAGAGCAGCGGTCGGTGCTCACGCCGGCCGCCCTTCATCACCATGTGCGACTCATACACACTGTACGTATCGCCTATTTAAAAGTAATTACAAAGTAGTTCACTGTACAATAACAAGAAATATACGCGCGAACATAAATTTCCAAAACATTAATTAAACCTGCATCATTTTTTGTTTGTTTGTTTACACTTTTATTTATACTCATTCAAACAAACGCTGTCGGAATTATCTCTGCATTATTAGACTCTCTAATTCCTGCTTGTCTCCCTCCACGCCTAACAGGAAAGCGGCGGGCCGTGAGTACAGCGCCTCGTCTTGACTCGCATCATTCCCTAGCCCGGCTCACCATCCCGCCATCTGAAACCCAACACGTCATCTCTGTCGCCCTGGATGCTACTTCCCAGGCAAAGATAATGAGGATTTAGTGTCTTCATCTTATTACTTTTAAGGCATGTTACATTTTTCACATCAAACCCAGTGAGCTTATCAGTAGTAATTCATCCTTTTCTTTTTTTTTTCTGCTAAGATAAAAATGCAATTACACTACTTAATCTATACTTTCATCTCTCTCTCTCTCTCTCTCTCTCTCTCTCTCTCTCTCTCTCTCTCTCTCTCTCTCTCATTCCAGCAGTCTTCCTTCCCTTCCCTCTCCCGCAGACGAACAGAAGTCACATCACTTACTAAATGTATAAATAATGTCCTGCGTAGTCCTTGACGTGTTTATTATGTCAGCAGTGGCAGGAAAAATAAGTGGGTGTGAATTTATAGG
>NC_059269.1:13166128-13381128 GCF_017591435.1 Portunus trituberculatus | reverse complement strand
GCAAAGCAGTGCACTAATATACGCATCTCAAAAACGCTGCACGACCTCTTCTCTTATCCATGCAGTCATTGCTTCACCACATTCAGCTTGGATCGTCAAATAATAGCCAGTAAAGTCGGTAAACTCTGGAACTCCCTACTTCTGTATTTACACTTACCTTACTATGACTCGACTTCACTTAAACGAGAGGTTTCAGGACATTTATCCCTTTCTTTTGGATAACTCTATCGGACCTGCAAGGGGACTGGCAATTAAGTACGATTTTTTTTTTGCCCTTGGCCAACTTTCCCCTTTAATATACAAAAAAAGGAGAGAAAATTTTGATGTGATAGCCAATGCACGCAGATTGTCTAAGGTAAGAAGCAGAACTATTTAACTTTTATTGCCCTTGGCCAGCTTTCCCCTCTAACATGAAAAAAAAAAAAGGAAAGAAAATTTTGATGTGATAGCCAATGCACGCAGATCGTCTAAGCTAAGGTAAGAAGCAGAACTAACAGCAAATTTGGGGTCTTACCACTCGACTCACAGTGAACCCATCAACATGTAGTAGATCCGCAAGGCATTCGCGTGTGGGAAGTTCCTCGTGGTCTCCAAACTCCTGCACTTTATGAGTTTATGAATTTCACCAAAGGAAGTACCATCATGAGATAGCAGGAACTCACCCAGCAAAGGGCTTCAATTAATAACCATCACAGAGCACAGCGGGGGTGAGTGCGCCGAGTTAGCCTGGGGTTAATTACATCAGTCACCCACATCAGAGCCACCACGGGACCACCAAGGACAAGAAGTGTTCACGTAAAGGCGGCTCCTTTTACACGCAACGGTATTTAGATTTATTTATTTTTTTTTTTTTACACTAATGTATTCATATAAGAAAATACAACTGAACCCCCTTTCTACAACTCCAACTTGCTTCTATCTCCGTGTCTTTTATCTGAAAGCTTACATCTATTGCTCAAGAAGTTAGTGATCAATTTAATTTAATAAACGCAGATTTCACAGCCAAGCAAGCAAAATAAATAAATGAATAGATAAATGAATAAATAAATAAATAAACAAGTAAAATCTTAACCAAATCAACGCTACGATACCTTATCCCAGAATTAAACCCCTCCCCCCAAGTAGCCTACCTCTCCCAAGACTCCACCCGCCCCCCCTCCCCACGCCCTGAGTAGCCTACCTCACCCGACTCCACACCACCCACCCCTTCCCTGAGTAGCAAACATCACCCTAGACTCCACACCATCCCCCCACCGTGAGTAGCCCACCTCATCCCAGACTCCATTCCTTATCCCCCGAAAAGCCTACCTCAGTTTAGTTTAGTCTAGTTTATTTGTATTACCACTTTCAGTATTAATTTTGCCTTAAAAGCTTATATTTAAAGAAAGGCTAGCCACAAAATCATCAACCATGTAAAATCCAAATACATAATACTAAGTAATGGCTATAAATAAATGTTCAAATGTTCAAATGTTCATCCCACATTCAATACCACCAGCACCGCCTTGGCCGGCTGTTTTCCTGCCAATCTTCCACGGAGAACTCAGAACTATCAATATAAAAATTAAAATAGAAGGAATATTGTTGGAAAGTGTTTCAGTAATTATCCTTGAGCGTAACCAAACACCATACAATAAAATAATACTAGCACCTTACACACACACACACACACACACACACACAAAGTGCTCACGTTGGTGTTCATGCTGGGTAACTTTTCTTCCCCGTGCTACTCTTGCACTGTCCACACACGCCAGATGATCTACATGCAGACTGGAGTGTAGCCAAAACCTTCCAGATCTTCATGGCACTATGATAACTAATAAATGCTATAACAAATGGCTGAAGTATGGTAGGGAGTAGCGTTATTCTGACAGCAAACACCTTCCCTTGGCGCTAATAAAACTGCAAGGGCGCAGCGTTCAGCGCAGCCTCTGCGGGTTCATCGGGGCTACTTGTTGATTACTCCTTTCCTTTAAGGAGAGCAATTGGCCTTTATTTCTTAGGCTTAAAGCAAAGAAGATATTCCATTTCAATAAAAGCAGTAAGTTTTTGCGTCAAACAAGGAGATAGTGTCATGGGATCTTCACCGAAGCTTTGCTTGGAGATGGTACGTTTTCTAAACGAGCGAGGAAAACTCTACAAAGAAAACTGGTAATTAGAACGGGGACTTATCGTATTGAGGTATGGGTGAAACTTATGATGTTCTAATGTATGTTATTTTACAGATGACAATTTCATATTAGCAAAGAGTAAAATGGAACGTCGGACATGGTAGATCTATTGCTTAGGTTTTGCGTTAGACAGTTAGATGAAAACTGAAGATGGATGGTGGAAAAAGCAAGATAGTGATTTTGAAAAAAAAAAATTAAGTGTAACTTAAAGATGTGCCAGATGAATGGTTTGATGTGGTTATGGGAAATGAGAGAAAGCTTAAATATATAGGAACAGTGTCAATTAGTCATAGTCATAAACAGGGTTATATGGATGGAGAGATGAAGGAGAGATGTGGAAAGGCATGCTATGATTGCTTGCAAATCATAGCAGTGCTCCTATACATGAAGCAATATGTTTAAGAAATGGAATATATTCTTCAGCCGATATTCTTGCATAGATCAGAGACTCTTGCAATGAAACCAAACCTGCCAGTCTTGTCCCTGGATACACACACTGTCCCTGGCTGTGTGTATTCTTCTCTCCACTTAACAGTTCAGTTATGAGTGCTCAGCCAGAACTCTAGTGCAGTAGTCAGAGCCCCAGCATAATAGTGTTTTCTATACTGTATTATAATTGAACATGTGCACTTGGTTTTGTAGAGTGAATCTGTTGGCAGTATGGCCAGTACCCAACTATTTGTTACCTTGTTTATTTATCTACTTGTTTATTTCACTTGTTTATTTTTTCATTTGTTTTTTATTTTCTATTTATTTTTTTCCATTCCAGCCAACTTATACATATGTGTGCAGGCGCGCGCACGCGCGCGCGCACACACACACACACACACACACACACACACACACACACACCTTGAAAAAAAGATAGATTAGATCAGATCTAGAAAAATGCTACAAAGATAGTGTCGGAACTAAAGGACCTAACATGAAGAAAGGCTGAAGAAATTGGGACTGCCAACCTTACTAGGTAGAAGAGAACGCAGAGACCTAATAACTATGCATAAAATAGTAAATGGCATTGAAAAGATAAACAAGGAAGACCTGGTACTAGTGACAGATGAAGCTGGAAGGACAAGAGGTCATGTAAGGAAGATTAGGATGAAGCAGTGTGTGAGGGATATTGGGAAATACAGTTTTCCACACAGAATGGTGAAAAGTGGAATGCATTGATTGATGTTGTTACAGCACATAATGTGCATAACTTAAAGAAAAATTGGATAAATGAAGACATGAGACGGGAAACCATGAGCCCCACTAGAAACCTTAACAATACAACCAGGTAAACACACACATGCGCGCAGACTCACACACACACACACACACGCCCGGTAGCTCAGTGGTTAGAGCGCTGGCTTCACAAGCCAGAGGACCGGGGTTCGATTCCCCGGCCGGGTGAAGATATTTGGGTGTATCTCCTTTCACGTGTAGCCCCTGTTCACCTAACAGTGAGTAGGTACGGGATGTAAATCGAGGAGTTGTGACCTTGTTGTCCCGGTGTGTGGTGTGTGCCTGGTCTCAGGCCTATCCGAAGACCGAAAATAATGAGCTCTGAGCTCGTTCCGTAGGGTAACGTCTGGCTGTCTCGTCAGACTGCAGCAGATCAAACAGTGAAACACACACACACACACACACACCATGGTCTACATAAGTAAAGCCTCCTCAACACATGAGCACCCTTCACTATCTCGCACAAGTTCACATTCTTAAATTTCATAAATTACTCGTAATAAAACACACATCTGATTTTTCGTTTACTGACAAGAAAACATACAAAATTTGAATTTCAAAATAATGAGACAAAGTTAAGTCACACAGGTCATACATGCCATACCACACAAAAAAAAGGGGCTGGGTTGAATTTCTTGGCACAAAATTTCAGTAAGGCCTTTCATATTTTTTTGCATATGAGCACTCAAATCACAAATTAAGTAACAAATTACAAGAAAATAATGTAAAAGCTACGGTTTATTTGCTGTGGCATGGCATGACCCACACGTTGACATAGATGACACAATTTAACAAATTTGTATTTAACTTTTGTTTGGAGATTTATTGAGTTATAAGAAAATACAACAGTCATATGAAGAAATTTGCATATTCAATACAGATTACATAGTTACACATTCAATGCAGTTTTAATATGGGAAAGCAAGTACCTAAATACTGGATTCCCTGGTGTTGACTGCAAGATATACGTAAGGATCGAGCACATTAAAGTCACTCATTATGAAGCACCGCTTTCTCCTCTTTGTTTACACAACTAAAAACTAAATGCATACATATAGGACAGCACTCTGGTAGCTGTCAGTTACGTATATGTTAGAAGTGAAATATTTAAACAGAGTAATAAAAAGAAGAAATAAGCCCATGATTCAATAAGTGTCTTTAATTGACCCATAGTCTGTATGTACTACTAGATGGTGATGCCCACTTCATTGGTGGTTTCATATCTCTGCTGTAACAATAGGATTTAGTCTTCAAGACTGCTTCAGTGTGCACCCCACAGTGTACTGTTAAATATACACCTTTAATTATGTAACATTAAGATCAGTAATATTTGCTGCAGTGTGTGTGTGTGTGTGTGTGTGTGTGTGTGTGTGTGTGTGTGTGTGTGTGTGTGTGTGTGTGTGTGTGTGTGTGTGTGTGTGTGTAGGAACACTGATGGGTGCACATGGGTTTTCCACCTAAGGCTGAATTGGATACTCATGTGCTATCATTATTGAAATATGCAGTATTTCTGAGTTCAAAAATACATGTAATTTTAAATATAGTCTTCTGAGTATCACATTAATATTATATTTGTAGTTCACTTAAATGCTAATGAATAACCATTAAAGTTATCAATATACATCTTAAATTTTTAACAAAATATTTCATGCCAGGTTAAGCTCTTAATTTTTTTCATTAACTGTTGTTTATATGTAAATGTAAAAATAGAAATATCTTCATTGTTGTTTTAAAATCATTAACACTGAAATCATCAATCTTGCAATTTTTTCACATAAGTTCACTTTACTTCACTGAATCTGCATTTCTTGCATTTACAGCACATAATGAAAATACAAGTCTCTTAGAACAGTTCACCATAAAGTAACAAATAAAAAGCATCCCTATAGATCAAAGCATTTCCTGATTTTTTTCCCCTTCTAAGTATACAAATGTATGCATTTCTCCTCATTTTGTGTGGTGTGACTCCAAACAGCTGTACAACCTTCATCTTCCATCACATAGAGGTCAGGTCCTATTCAGTGATATACTGTCATGTTCATAAGTAGTACCACTTGTATCAGAGAAAATCTTAGACACTCAAAATGCTTTTAAGCCCAGAGTCTGGAACAGGTTAGACAAACATCAACACTTAACAAATGAACACACAAACATTTTAGGAGAATGTTTGTAAATACAGTTTTATGTTAACTACTGTAATTCACATGCAAATATCTTTCCAATTTAAGACATCCATAGATGCTACATAAAATGCAGCAAATCAAAATAGCAACAATGTTTTTCAAAATATTTGAAAATCTAGGCCAAGAAAAGAACCAAATATCCGAGGGCAGCTAAACTGAAGGCAAAGATCAAATTAGGTAAGATACATTTGGGTATGTACACACTACATAATGTAACCTACTTAACAGTTTTATATACATGACTGCAAAAATTTTGGTTAAAATTCCCTTAGTTTTCCCAGACTTTATGAAATTATTCATATCCATTTTTTTCAAACTGCAACATGAAATATATTGACTCACCAAAGAAAATTACTTCAAAATGCTTTTTATGGTCCCAGCAAATTTTTTTTTTCTGCATTATTAATTTTTTCTTACCTTTTTTACTGATTTTAACATTTATAAACTTCGTATACAGCAATGTTGACCATGTTACCAGTGATAAAGGGAATTATGTTAAAATTTCAATAATAATCAATTAGTTTTCAAAGCCTTGGCTTAACTGCTGACCCATCCTAATCCTGGCAGGCAGAGATGGCATCATCTCGTTCCTCACACAGCTCCTTTGCTGTGATGTCCATTTTCTCACGTGCAAAGTCATCAATTGGCAAATCCTGAAAAGTAAATATTTTCACTACAGTCAGACCAATCATCACTTTCCATCCATATATAGACTGCCCTGTATACAAAAAAGGCATAAATGATTCTTATACCTCATTCATTTTTTACTTTCCATGTTATAATAGTAACAAAAGTTGACAGAAATCACTCACCTTGACAATAGTCCACTTCTGATCTTGGATGGTAACAGGGAAGGAGTACATCACTCCTTCAGGAGTATTGTATGAGCCATCAGAGAACACTCCCATAGAGACAAAATGACCATCAGGTGTTCCTTGCCAAATGCTCTTCATGTGGTCGCAGGCAGCTTTGGCAGCAGACATGGCAGATGAAAGTTTGCGAGCAGCAATGACTGCAGCACCACGCTTTTGAACAGTCTATAAATATATACAATTTTGTTAGGTACAGTACAAAAAGCTGTTGATCAATTATTATTACCTAGGAGCTGATCTAGCAGAAGAATTCAACTGGCATAGCTTTGCAGTTCCCAACTGAATTTATAAAAACAGGTAATTTTTCAAAGTATATACTGGTGATAGGAAATCTGAATTTGTGTAATCTGCTACTTACAGTGATGAAGTCTCCCTTCAAGTATGCATCATCCTTGATGGCATCATACACAGGAACATCCTGCCCATTGACATGAGCTGTGGCATGACGCAAGTCAGGGAACTGTGTGGACGAATGATTGCCCCAAATGATAACATTCTTCACATCAGATACAGGTATCCCAAGCTTTCCAGCAATCTGACTCTGTGGAAAAAAAGAAACATATGCATCATAATAAAATACATTATCTCCAGCCACCCCTTCAACTTAATCACATTCTTTGACAATTTTTAAAGCCATTATCTCCCACACAAGACCAAAAGAAAACCAAAGATTTACATAATTCATTTATCCTTTCTTCTATACTCATTTCAGCATGTGCATTCTGCCATTATTACTAATTTCACAGTCTTTTCAAGGACCAATACATAAACTCAATATTACAAAAATGTTCAAACTTGTACCTGAGCACGATTTTGGTCCAGACGAGTCATGGCTGAGAAGTTCTCACGTGGGATAGAGGGTGCATACTTGGCACAGATGAGAGCATTGGTGTTCGCAGGGTTGCCAACAACAAGAACCTTAACAGTTTTCTTGGCATGCTGGTCCAGTGCTTGACCCTGTAATGAAAGATCAGGATACAGAATTCCACATATGACATTCAATGCATAAAAATATAGTTCAAGAAGCTGCACTGAATTTCACTTCTATAAAACCTGAGAAGTATGATATACATTAAACAAATATGTCTCACCTGAGCCTTGAAGATCTTAACATTAGCTGCCAGTAGATCTTTACGCTCCATACCCTCTTTGCGTGGCATGGCACCAACAAGGAAGGCAGCGTCAATGTCCTTAAATGCAACAGCTGGGTCATCTGTAGCAACAACATCTGAAAACCACAAGATACAACTTATTATATTCAACAAAAAAGACAAAGTCACAAATCCGTTCATTGTTTATTCCTTTATTTGTCTGCCCTTTAAATCTCATAAATTACTATTCTTCAAGGACTACCATACACACATACATCCTCACTACAGAGGAGTTTTATTTAAAGTACAGGCAAAAAGGTCTTGGCACAAACCATACTCCACCAAGAAGTACTGCCAGCTTGCTACAGATTATCATAGAATGTACTTGAGTGATGGTCCACCTATTCATAGACTGATGTTCAGAGGATGGGGGGAAAAAAGCAGAAAAAAAAAAAAACTGACCTGGAAGCCATAGCAATACTCTACTGCCCTGGAAAGCCAAATACAGAAACAGGCGAGAAAAATGGAGGTTTTGAGATGATCTGTGAAACACCAAACAAAGCATTTTTCATGATGCTGGCATCTCAAAATTCCTAATAGAAAAACACAATTATCCTGAAAAGGCACTGAGTTACTTCTAGCACTATGAGGCTTACTTAACAGGAAATGGAAAAGGGTCCTCATACAATATCATGGGAATTTAAAGAAAGATCCCGAGAGAGAGAGAGAGAGAGAGAGAGAGAGAGAGAGAGAGAGAGAGAGAGAGAGAGAGAGAGAGAGAGAACCACATTTTGTAATTAATCTAAGTAAAAGAGCAACTCAGGCAAATCAATACATTACCTCTCACATTAGGTAGGGCACAGTCATTGACTTCCATGCTCACTCCATTCAAGACACCCATCATTGGAGAGATATCGAGCAGGTGAAGAATAACTGGAGTGTCATTTCCAAACACCACTCCAGACCCAACCATGTACACCAGGGAGTAGCCAATCTGACCAGCAGCCCCAGTGATGCATACTCGCACAGGTTCAGCCTGTGGATAAAGTGGTCCATGAAAAAAAAAAAAAAAAAAAAAAAAAAGTATCTCCTTAAGTACGAGATGTAATGATTACTCTAATGTATATTGCTTTAAGATGGTGTGATAGTTGTACAGACATACAGCTTTAAAGGAAGGCACTCTAATATATAACATTTATATTTTTCTATTCATCAGAAGATCCCTGTGGTGACACCATCCACTGTCTCCACTACAATGTCTACTTGACTTGTACAAAAGTATCAGTTTCACACACAGATAAAATAGTTACCACTTCACAATCAAAAAGCTTATCTTCATCACTCCTAATAGCTACTTTCACAGCAACGATTTCCTTTATTTTCTATACAGATGTGTTTCTGAAATCCTTGTGAAGACTCAGCATCAGTGAGTCCCACAAGCAGTTTACCTGAGCTCACATATAAGTTATGTACTCTTCAAGCCCTAATCTTTGAGTTATTAGTGTTAGTTTGGGTTGAAATAGCCAAGAATATAAACAACTTAAAGAAAAATACAGCACTAATTGTATATAGTATACCAAATGGATGGGAATGAACTGTTATGAGACACACATGGATACAACTCCATCAAATAAATTTAAGTCATGACCAATACAAGCAGTACCTTAAGATAGCCTTGACTATCTTGATATAAAATACTTTTATCATTCTAGATTCATTTCTAATAATTTGATATCAATAAATTCTTCTTTATGGAATTTTCTATCTATTAATTCATCTTTCTTAGCAACATTTTCTTCTGAACAGCAACAGCCATAGCATGCCAATTCCCATTGGTTTACATACATACCACCATTTTTCCTCCCCAAACATCAAACAAATGACTATGCTAATATATTGTATTCTCATTCTTCATATAGAAAATTATCAACATTCTGCTATAAAAAGCAGTAAATGTATAAAAAAGGAGCACCTTATGGCTGAACCCTTGATATTTTACCAGCTAGGCCTAAACCAAAGTGGATCTGGCTGGCCTTGACTGTCTCCCCACCACAATGTAAGTTTCATGAGCAAGAATGCAAGTAGCACTCTAAAGCACTCCAGCTGTCATATACTCACACTCTTGGCTTCACCTCTGCCAATGCTCATCACACACACACACACACACAGTGTGTGTGTATGTGTGTGTGTATATATATATATATATATATATATATATATATATATATATATATATATATATATATATATATATATATATATATATATATATATATATATATATATATATATATATATAGAGAGAGAGAGAGAGAGAGAGAGAGAGAGAGAGAGAGAGAGAGAGAGAGAGAGAGAGAGAGAGAGAGAGAGAGAGAGAGAGAGAGAGAGAGAGAGAGAGAGAGAGAGAGAGAGAGAGAGAGAGAGAGAGAGAGAGAGAGAGAGCCTGATCAATAACTTCATTATGTTAGCTTACATTAAACTGAACTACAATAGAAATGTAAAATTTGTAGATAAGCATCAATCAAGGTTTGCAAGCAGTGCATCACATAATGATGTATCTTTCACTTATTACCTGCTGATCTTTCCTCTGTGATTCTAACAAAATTCCATAATATTCATCCAGAAATAGTTTAGTGTAAAACAGAAACATGTTGTGATATAGGTGTATATATATATATATATATATATATATATATATATATATATATATATATATATATATATATATATATATATATATCAAAAAGCTCTTCACTAAATGTTACAAGCATCAAATTCAAGGATCAAGCATAACAGACAGAACTGAGGCAAGAATTTCCTGTTTATTCATTAGTAATACATTTAGAAATCCTTCCCAAACTGTTCCTATAGAACTGCAAACTAGTCCTGATTAAAGGTAATTCATGAACAGATATCAGGGATTCTGGAATGGCATCTGCTTAACCCCTCATCCAGTATCTGGTGTATTTCACTAATAACCTTAAGGGAGATATACTGTTAAAGGTGAACATTCTCAAGTGTCCGGAATGCTCAAACCATTTTTCTCTCTAAGACGGTCCTGCCACAGTGCAATGACAAGCAGCCTTTTTGGTACCTTGTCACCAAGACTCCCTGGGTAGGGCTGGGATGGGCTGATCCACGACCCTGAGTGATGACACACTATGACCTTCACAACACTATGTTGCTAAGGGGGCAATGTTTCCACCTTCTCTTTAAAATACAACATTGTCATTCATATAAAACAAGAAATATGGGTGGTATGATTACAATCTGCAACAATCAGTTGGCGGAGAACCACATTATAGGCTGTGCTTACACCAGGCCTGCCTCAGCCATCGACCGGACAGCCGGGATAAGCAGACGGCCTCCACATCACTCCTTCCTTCAACTGCCTCTCACACACCTAGACACTCAACAACCACCACCTCTACCACATCATACCAACCCATTACACCGTTCCTCAAACAAGTTCTGTACAATGATATCTCCTTAAATAGGTAAAGGGCCTTACCATGGTGACGGTCGCTGTCTGTCTGCCTCAGCCTCAGCCGGCCTCTGAGTGACGTCACGGATGAACTTTGGAGTGAACGTTAGGTTACCTCAAACCTTTTCCAAACCTAAATATTTGCTAGTTACTATATAGTAACTGGTTGGAGAAGCAATTTACAATGGTGAAAAATATAAAGAAGAGCGGAAAACACATACAATCAAATTGCTATATAAATAACAGGAATAAATAAATGTAAATACAATGGAAGCAAATTCTTTAGCCAGATAGTTTCCAAGCTTCCTTGAGATAGATCTAAGATACTATTGTCTGAAGCAGACGTATGAAACCACTCAATTGAAATTTGCAAGAAACATAATGCCACCATAAAACACTGGAAATAATCTAAATGTAAAGGAAATAACTTGTTATTTTTATGGCTGAATAGCTTCCAAAATAACAACATTGCTGATTCGTCCTTTAAGAGATGTGCCACTTTTTCTTATAACCTTATCCATTGTCCATGATCAGTCTGTCAAATATAACACTACATGAAATACATGCATATTAAGAATAAAAATGTTATGCCTCAGGCATTGTCAAATTGCAGACTTTGTAGTTATCCAAGCTATTCATTACAGATCCCTTACCTCAACTAGCCACTGATACACGCGCGAACTTGAACCATCACCAGCTTCTATCTTGAATATCATCTGTTTACAGATGCATATCTAGACGCATACTATAAACTGTACAAAGGTTTTGACTTAATTACCACTCTTACAATCCTCGTTTTACTATAATTTCAGTGAAAGTTCATCAAAGAAAACTGAAAATCAGTGAAATACCATGGGAAGCATCACAATATTAATATTCTTGTGCATCTGGCGATATAACCTCAGCAAATTCGTCATTCAGTCAGTCATTACCGTCACTCGTTTTAGTCTTTAACGCTGTTGCTTCTTGACTCTTTCTATGACAGGACACATATAAGCGGTACTTTTATGTGGTTGGCAGATGTAAAAATATTGGGATAGTTCACGTCCTAATGTTTCTTACTATAGCTCCTCATGGCCTCGGCGTACATTTGTCTCATCGTCTTCCCTTGAATCTGCTGTAGTGGTCTTTGGTGGATGATATTCCTTACCTCGAGTCATAAGGCCACTAAGACATCCAGGTTTATCATTGTCACCCAGGTTTTCCTTGGTGTGCCCATTATCGTCCAATCATCGAAGGATGATTGAACGGCTATCGATCGCCCAGTCCCCAATCCAACCAGCCACGGGATTCGTCGTCGGGTGCACTTTAAAATGTTGCGTATTTTAATTCATTATACAGCCGATCTTTAAAGTGGAGTAACATATATTATATTATATTCACCTTTAGTGTACAAGTGGTTAAAATGGAAACGTAGTAATAATGAGTTCCAGTGGTATGCTTTTGTGTTACATAAATACAAGTGTGAATAAAATTCTTTACCACGCTCATTGTTGCAAATAAGATTTTGATCAGTGTGCAAAGTATTGAATGAGTTTATTTTAGATCTCTGTGTGTGTGTGTGTGTGTGTGTGTGTGTGTGTGTAAGAATGTCACTAGTCTTGTAGATAGATAAAGTGACGGAAGTAGAGGATCTAGGAAATGGCACGATATAACCTTTGTGTGTGTGTGTGTCTGTGTGTGTCAGGAGGAACATTTGTATGGCTCAGATGGGCGGACTCTCTCTCTCTCTCTCTCTCTCTCAGTAGATTTGTCTCAGGTTCTTAAGGTTTGGCATTAAAATTATATAAAATCTATAAATTATGTAAGTTCATTAATTAATATATTATTATGTATTCCACAAGCAATCTGTAGAGTTGCCTACTGTATTTTTTTTCTCCTTATCTCTGACTCCGGTCTTTTCCTTCATTCAAAATATAAGATCACTAAAGTCTTTGAATATTGAAAAAAAATGTCAGTAGTGATAGCTTGACTGGTACTAAAGTATAAGCAGTCATACTTTATTTCCAGAGGATATACAGTGTGAGAAGTGTATATACGCATTTGCAATTTGAATCAATGAAATATGACGAGTTAGATGTATAAAATGAAATTATGTTTAATCAATAATCTACCACATTATATATGTAATTCAAAGAAAATCATCTTGCATGCATTTATATATTACTGTACATGTTAATTTTTCACTCCAGAATCTCTAGCAGTAGGAAAAATTGGGTTCAAAGTTATGTATGAGACTTGTAAAAATAAAGTTTAGCTATCTCGTTCTGCTATACAATATTCAGATATTATTAAGCAAAAATACTAAAGGCAAATAAAAAAAAAAAATCAGACGTAACAATGCCACATGTATAAGGTGCATTCATCCTGTCACATTTCTGCTTCCCATTCTTGGAAGTAAAGTTATTATTGAATTTTCAACTTAAGAGCAATAAAAGCATTAAGGTGAGTTTACCAGTCTAATCTAAAAGAACAAGGAAAACTTGATTTACAATTTCAGATCTTATGTTCATTCAGTCAGTGTTCTATTGATGCTTCTTCATGCAATTTAGAAAAAAAAATCAAGAATGAATAAAACTCTTTGGCAAAGGTAAACTCTGTTTTCATAGCTAATGGTTACAGAATATGAGACCGATAAGCGAGGAATTCAGAACAGTTGGAATGTCTGAACAATATAATTTTTAAGTATAATAATTCTTTTAAGTATAATCCAAAAAAATAAATAAATAAATAAAAAAAAAAAAACTCAAGCAACTTTAGTTCAGTGTGAAACATGATTCTTCTTTAATCATACAAAACCAGTTTTCAAGGCTGATCAGTGTATGCCATATTTAATACAATTGTTATTTACATCATGTCTAAAAATATTGAAGATTCTAATAATTTTCATACGGTTATAATTACATTAGAAGAAATGCTTTTTTTTTACAAATGGTCAAATTACTGGGATCTCATACTATCTTTTAGTAAAGGGCCTGTGTTGATATGTGAAAATAATTTTAATGCCTTTAAACTGACATTCTTTATTATGCATTAAGTAAGTAAAAAAATGCAAAGGTAAACTATGACAAGGTATTTCTGGCCTACCTTGATGTGTGAGAGAGAGTGACATTACCATTCAATACATGACAAGATGTAGTGAGATAGCCAAGTGCAATAATGTGTCATTAGCATTGGTATAATATAAACATTAGTATTAAATGCACCATAAGTAAGTGTTACAATGTGAATACGTATTCATAAAAATCTGTGAAATTGGAACAATGTGAATATTAGTAATAAATGCATAAAAGTGGTACAATGTAAATACAATACTGACAAGCCTTCTGGGATGTGCATGGAACCCCAAAGCTGGAGCTGAACTCATCACACATCCCAATCCACACAGAATGTATCATCTCATTATAGTGTTACAATGAATTTTCACTATATTCTTAAAGATGGTAGCATGATTTGAAATTGCTTGCATTCATTGTATTCCAAGGAGGTACAGCAGGATGTAGTCCAATACATAATACACCATCATTTATACAGTCTCTGCAAGTTAAGAGTAAACCATGGGAGCAATCTTATTGTTCTCTCACCCTCTCATACATACACACACACACACACACGTGTAGTGGTTAGCACGCTCGACTCACACTCGAGGCAAATGGGCAAGCCTCTTAATGTGTAGCCCCTGTTCACCTAGCAGTAAATAGGTACGGGATGTAACTCAAGAGGTTGTGACCTCGCTTTCTCAGTGTGTGGAGTGTGTTGTGGTCTCAGTCCTACCCGAAGATCGGTCTATGAGCTCTGAGCTCGCTCCACTGGCTGGGTGACCAGTAGGTGACCGAGGTGAATTACACACACACACACACACACTGGAATATACAACTGTTTATTGGTGTTGCCAAATAGAACATTTAATTCAAGGTTATTGCAAGATACTAGTGAAGATCTGAATAAACTGAATGACAGGAGCAATATATAGCAAATGGACTTTATTAAGGATAGATGATAAAATTTTTCTTAAGTTGCCCAAACTACCCACTTACTGATCAACAAACAGCTGAATTAGCTATGTACTGACAGCCACATTACTTAAATTTCTACCAGAGACTGCAGATCTGTAGCCAGGTGCACCAGTTACTGCAACCATGAAGACAAGATCACAAAAGACCAGATTAATTTTGGTTAGACATAACTGCACTATCACTACAGGGAAACATAGGAGCATTATGAAATAAGAGAAGCTATAAGAGGCCATCAGGCCTACACATAGCAGTCCCTGTATGAACATAACTACCGATTTCCACCTATCATCCCTGTCCATAACAGATGAGACTACAAATAAACTCATGTTCTCAATAAGAGAATATAGGTGATGATCACTAGTGACAGGAAATCACATACATACACTTGCATTCATGCATTCACATGTGAAAGCTTCAGAAAAATAAGATCAATGCTTCCTGGATTCAGGACTCTTAAGAGAATGGCTTGACAGTATTGAGTGTTTGGTGTAGTAGTTTCCAACTCTGCCATACATGTAATATACTGTGACCTGGTTAGAATTTGGCAAGTCTGTATGTATTCTTACAATGTGGCTCCTGCATAACAGTGAATGTTCCCTAGTTTTGTTTGACCACTCAACATAAAACATGAGTGAAACTTCCAAATATAACATTCAAAAACAGCACAACACAATTGAAAACATTTCCATATGCTGCATATATGATTATATTAAAGACCTTCATGTATGGAGTTTCTGAATAAATTTATTGCTTTGAATAATATAAATTTTCCTAAGTAAGTTAACTTGCTGAATATAAAATCTCAGTACAGTAAATATACTCTAGGAGTAAGCACCACTATCATCATACTCAGTATATATTCCCAAGAAGATATCAAACTCAAACCTCTCACACTGTAACTGCTTACAGGTTTACATGTGCTTTGCTAGTCAAGAAGAAACTGAGGAGTTTAGTTTTGCATGTGAATAGTTTTGATAGAGCACAAATGCAAAGCAGATAACAAAATCTGAGGGCAGTGTAAAGCAAATAACAATTTACCTGATGCATCACTCAAACTATATACACTAGTAATTTTATCAGATTTTATGAATTAAATTTACATGCATAAATCTAATCAATAATCATTCAATTACAGTACAGATAAAGTTGGTTTATCTGCCTGTTACAAAAAAAAAAATCATCACAGACATGGTGAAAAAATATGTGCAGCCAAAATAACATGCAACAAGATCAAACTACAATTATAAAAAAAAATTAGATACATGGAAAAAGTTAACATTCAGAAATAGCAATGAAACTATCAAAACATAATTTTGTCTTGTCACTGCCAATTCAAGATATTGTTTAGGTATCTGTCATCTTTCGATGCTTCAGTAATACAATCACCCCATAATTCAGCAAAAATTTGTCTGTCTTGAATGCCTAGAATGCTAAGAGGCAGGTATATAACATCCATTTGGTCAATCTTGTAAACGCGCAAGACTGACTCAACTGAAACTGACTATATACTTTTATAAGGTATGGTTATGCATACATGCGGTGGGCATGCATCTTCTGGTGAGCGTTGGAATTCCAGCTCATAGCAATGTGCAATGAAAAAGATATATCAAAAGATCTCCTTCATGACAGTAATACAGCACAGTTTATTCCATTCTTCATGAGTGATTTACTAAGATATTTCACTCAAATGTTAAAGTTACATCATTAAACCCAAGCCACCCAAGAACACTGTATCATTCTGCAAGAATTAGTATAGATCAAAGCCAGTGACTTAAAAATCCAAAGAAATATCATGTAGCACTTTCATCAAAATGCCATAATTAAAAAATAACTCCCCAACCAACCTTTTCTATTTAACTATGATACAAATATCATTTTATATATATATATATATATATATATATATATATATATATATATATATATATATATATATATATATATATATATATATATATATGCTCAAAGTATTTTCCATCAATTTTCAAGCTGCCACGACTCTACATGTAAATGACAATTAGAGTTGCTTACACGCAGTCAGTCATTAGCATTGGTGATGCATGATAGGCACAGCAATGTAATGAAGTCATCAAGTGATAAATACAACATATTAAGTACTCATGTGTTCATGTACATAGTTTCATAAGCATTATGTACTTACCTACATACCTGTATAAATACAAAGATATGTCCATCCATACTAAAAAACAGTATGTAGATAAAAACAACTTTATCTGTAAAATCAATTATTTTTTTGTTGACAAATTTACAAGATATACTTGTAATTATATGCTTGATAATAATTTTACATAAGGTTATTTTAACTTAATTTTTCTCATCTTTGGACCTTATTTAAAGGTCATATGAACTATGAACCAGTAATAATGAACCCATAACAAGAAAATACCATCACCTAATTATTTGGTAATGTTATCATATTACCACAAATTTCAAATAGAGCAGTTGTGCATAAACTGGTTTATTATAGCTTCACAGACACTGTAAAACAAAATAATAAACTGTGCTACAATCAGGGTAAATATTAGTGTATCTTCATCTAAGGGAATCAATTCAGCACTAAATTCTAAAGACACTGACATACAGTTGTCCAACAACAAGCAGGCTTGATATCACAATTTCAAAAGAGAGAGAGAGAGAGAGAGAGAGAGAGAGAGAGAGAGAGAGAGAGAGAGAGAGAGAGAGAGAGAGAGAGAGAGAGAGAGAGAGAGAAGGGGGGTGAAGTGCAAATAGACATACTCACTGATACTGGCAGACATTGACTGTCTGAGACATACTGACTGACAAAAACTGACTGACTGATTATGGCAGAAGATTATAGATTTGCTGCCAAATAGATTGACAAAAACTGATTGAAAGAGACAGACAGACAGACAGACAGACAGACCATCAGAGGAAGACAGATAGAAACAGTCCATTTCACTGCCACTGCTTCCACACCTCTTACACTAACATCATTTCTTCAAATTATTCTATTAACATCTTTCTTATGTATTTATCTCACGCAGTTATCACATTTAGCTTAAATTACACTTTCTAAGACTGCCATAAATCTGCATAAGTTTCATTAACTGAATTTCATCAGGACATCTGTGGCATACACAATTCACAATTCACTGTTGTCCGCAAGTTTTTCAAGAAGTTGCCCCAATTCACTTTTATCAGTATCTCTTCTATCACAAGTCACAACATTATATCCACAAATAAGAGAAAATAAATTTCCAATTCTAATCATGATATAAAGCTTACTAGCAACCTTTCTACAGGTGATATAAGAGATTTTTTACCACAAATCCAAGGCATTCTCCATCAATTGCGGCTCACATCCATGGGAGAAGGCGGGGCAACAGGGTGAGGAGAGGAGGGCAGCTGTGGGGCTGGAACAGGCGGAGGAGGAGGATGAGGAGGCGTGGAACTAGAGGCTGATCCTGATGTAGTATTAGATGATGTATGATGGGAAGCTGGAGTGGCCAACAAAGCTGAGCTGCTTGGGGGAGGAGCAATGGGCTTCACAAACCGTTCTTGTGAAGTTCGAGGACCAAGTCTCTGGAACTGACATTCAAGAAATCATTCATTTAAACAAAATTCTATACATATTTGAGAAGGTTGCATTCATTAAAATATTCACAAAATATTGAGATAATTTGAAGATACAGACCTAAAGTGCTCTGTAGTACACATGGATAGGCAGTAATGGATTAATCTTCAATACGCATAGTCAAATTTGAATAATAAGCAAATATTTATCATTAACTGCAACAATATGACATCATATGCATGAAATTAAACAAACATCAAACATTTTCACCATTCAAAAACAGCTTTCACAATTAGAACAAATTATACAACTTCATCATGAGTCAAGTTGCGTAAATTCCACATGATTATTTTGTGAACAGTTAGTATTCCATTCAAAACTCTGCTAGCATACTAAGTAATGTACCATAACTATTATTTCAACAAGAGTGAAAATATATTTTTTGAGCAAGGCCATTTTGAAAACAAGTAGGATGGCATCCAAGAAAAAGCAGAATGCCATCAAAATTCAATTAAACACCTAGTAAATAAACATTTCAAACAAATTGAATACCAATCTCTTGAACCTTTTTAACTTTTTAAGCAATAATTACCAATAGTTGAGTATGTACTAATTTTCATACAATTAATGTCCGATAAAATAATGCAATGATACCTTAAGATATGCTGAACAGAGATTTCAACTTACTGCTGGAGATATTACAGGTGGAGGGGGAGGGGATGCTGAGGGCAAGTAGTTAGGTGGAGGAACAGAGGGCGGAGGATGGTGGATGATCACCTGGCCACAGTGGGGACAACGACCCATAGGGCTTGGAGGGGAGAACAGGTCACGTCCACCACTATAACTGGAAAGACCTGTGCCAAGAAAGAAATGTACACTAAATTATATTGCACACTATCATTCCTGAGAGAGAGAGAGAGAGAGAGAGAGAGAGAGAGAGAGAGAGAGAGAGAGAGAGAGAGAGAGAGAGAGAGAGAGAGAGAGAGAGAGAGAGAGAGTTAGTTTTATCTGACAAGTCTCCACTGAAACCAAATGCTATGTCCGCATGGAATTGATCATTAGTAAGGTTAACCCCTTCAATACGGTGACGCCTATGTGGGCGTCATGAAGCCCCAGTAGCATATACAGTGACGCCTACGTAGACGTCATATTTCTTTTCTGAACTTTCTTCAGTTCAGTTGTCCCATATAGTGAGTTGGATACCAACTACACACGCCGTATGCTGTCCTTGAAATCCTAGTGCTCCTCCCACCATCCTTGTCTCCACCAATCACTAAAGATAAGCTACATGCATCCCGCCTTGTGTCTAAAATTACCCAATGGCATAGACTGTTTCCATCTCTCTCTCTCTCTCTCTCCATTCCCTCCCTCCCCATCTCCCTTTCCTCCCTCCCCCTCTCCCTCTCGAAAGATAAGTTACATGCGTCCCGCCTTGTAACATTCGTGAAAACACACACACACACACACACACATACAAAAACAACAAATTTTCTTCTCTCTCTCTCTCTCTCCTCCCTTCGTTTCCCTCTCCCTTCCCTCCCTCCCCCTCTTCCTCTCGAAAGATAAGCTACATGCGTCCCGCTTGTGTCTAAAATATTAGCAAATATCACTCTCTCTCTCTCTCTCTTTCTCTCCGAAGAGAAAAGCGTCCACTTTCCTCTTCGAAGGCGATATAGTGACTAAAAAATAGCAACATAATACACAAAGATGACAAGTATGACAAGCTTGCACGAGTTTCCAGCTCGGGCACTACCACCAGTATATCATACAGGCGGGCTTTTTTAACATCCAGCGCGAAGGGGTTAAAGACATCTCACTGCCTGACCTGACTAATGAAATTTGTAAAGACAAATACTTCAGCATCAGAATCATAATGTGTAACGAAAAATTTTTGTTCGATACGGCTTATACTAAACACTATGACTATAACTGGAAAATAGGAGAGAGAAGAAACAAGATATGAGTGGAGTAAACTTCACCCAGCTACACAGTCTAGATGTAATTAGAAAAAATGTTCAAGCATGTTAAATATCTATGAAGTGACAGGATTAAGGATGGTACATATTTGTTAATATTTCATTTTAAATTTTCTATTATTTTTTTTTTTCTTTATCTACTTTTTTTTTTTACTTTTTTTTTTGTGTGTGTGTGTTTGTTTGTTTGTTTGTTTGTTTGTTTGTGTGTGTGTGTGTGTGTGTGTGTGTGTGTGTGTGTGTGTGTGTGTGTGTGTGTGTGTGTGTGTGTGTGTGTGTGTGTGTGTGTGTAATTCACCACGGTCGTCTGCTGGTCACCCAGCTAGTCTTCCCCATTACGGAGCGAGCTCAGAGCTCATAGTCCGATTTTTGGGTAGGAATGAGACCACAACACACTCCACACACCGGGAAAGCGAAGCCACAACCCCTCGAGTTACATCCTGTACCTATTTACTGCTAGGTGAACAGGGGCTACACATTAAGAGGCTTGCCCATTTGCCTCGCCGCCTCCGGGACTTGAACCCAGACCCTCTCAATTGTGAGTCAAGCGTGCTAACCACTACACTATGCGGTGTGTGTGTGTGTGTGTGTATGTGAGGCATTTGAAAATCACAACATCAATGGGGCAAGAACCATGAGCATACCTGGAGAAAGTGGACGTGATGGACTGGGAGAAGGATTGTACGGCACTGGACTGGAGAGTGTTCGGTGACGGTGGGAGGTGATTTCATTGTAGTGCCTCTCTTCTTCCATCTCCAGACTCGACTCAGACTCAGAGAGGTGTCGACATAAGGCCTCTCTTCGCTCAACTTCCATTTGCAATTTTCTCTGAAGACGTAGATTCTCCTCACGAATCAAACGCTCTTCATTTGCATACTGTTGGGTTGTGCGATTGTCTGGAAGGAGCATTGCATTTAAACCCTACAGCATATTAACTCCAAAACCACATGTATGTCTATTAGAAATAACCTATCAGTCCAACTTTATCTACTCTAATGCTCCTTGGAACTTCCTCTTAAAAGTCGCTGTGATGAGAGCTTCCTTTAGTCAACACACTCCTATGACACCACTTCAACACTTTCCATTCCCCTTAATTTATTATCATCTTTCTCCCCTTAATTTATTATCATCTTTCTCCCTTTCAAACCCATATTTTGTTCCCACAATTTATAGGAAGCATTACTCTAAAAACCACACTAACTAATCTTCAGTAAATCCTTTGTCAAATTTAGTCTTCCATCATTTTCACTAGGTATTTCACACTAAGAATCACCAATCAACCACTTCCATCACCCTACGTTAACTTTTTTACCCTTTTCCAAGCATGCCAAACCTTCCAGGCTATCCTTAAAAAATCACAAGTACTTCTCATATATCTATAATCTCTAGCTGGATCCTTTATTTTTTTACCTTCATTCTCTGCCTATTAAGTTATTTGTACATGTCAACCTGTGTAATGAAGCTTCAGAATATGCAAACTTGTGTATGTGCAATTAGTAAACATGACAATTCTCTATGTGTGAGAATATTTGCAGTTATGTGAGCTGTGCAGAGGCAGTGCAAAACAGGGGATGGACTAGCATCTGCCACACGAACTCCAGCTCCACAGGGCTTGCTTAAGATGCAACTCCAGCTCCATCTCACCATTTTACTCCTGCTGAAATCCTGCAACCCCAAGCATAGCATTGCATGTTGCTAAGGCCTCTGTACTTGTGTCTGAGAGCTCTTTCAGCTTACCTCAGCCACCTACGTTGATACTTATAAAGGGAGATCTGATCCTTAACTGCATCCTAGGAGCCAGATTACTAAGATCTCAACACAACAATAGTGCACCAATCCAACTAGATCAAAAAACATAATTCAGCTAGTACTTTGCTACAGAAGAAGATCTCTAGCTATTGTCTTACTTTCCTGCCTGGACTTAAGTGTATTTTAAGTTTAAGGAAAGAACTAACAATTTGCCTAAAACTTTGATTGTCAAAGAAAAGAATAAATGAATTTGGAGTGCGGTACTTACGTTCCTCCTGGGCACTAGTGAGTTGCTCTCTAAACCTAGATACTTCATCCCGCAGGTGCTGTATGTGTGAAGATAAGTTATTTGCACGGTCACCTTGATTAAAGTCTGCTGGTGACGGTGGGTTTGAGATTGGCTGCTCCAGTTTACCCTGCAACATCCTGCAGAAAGGAAAAAGAATGAGGGAAGGAGAGAGAGAGAGAGAGAGAGAGAGAGAGAGAGAGAGAGAGAGAGAGAGAGAGAGAGAGAGAGAGAGAGAGAGAGAGAGAGAGAGAGAGAGAGAGAGACAGAGGATAGAAGACGGGAAAAATTAAATCATTGAATGACAATGAAAATATGTAAACTGACAGAATATCAAAAGATTTCCTAAAAGCAATACACACAATACTAAGCTTTTCTCTAAATGAAACTGCCACAAAAAAGCTTACCTTTTCTCAGCTTCCAACTTATCCATCCTCTTCCATAGTTTATTGACTAGGGCTTCTTGTTCCTGTTCCAGTGTATTTTCCAATTCAATCTGTCCGATGAGAATGTAATCAATTTCAATTGCATTAGCCAGGGGTTTAAAATACCATTCAAGTCAAATGAAATGAGGATGAATTCAGAAATACAGACATAACTCTCAATGTAGACTAACAAACACCAATAGTAAAGATTTCAGAAAGCAAATATACAAATATCAAACCTTTTCTCTCCTTAAAGTTTCTAGGTCGTTTTGTTTTGCTGCCGTTTCCGTTTCCAACTTCTCTATTTTGCGCATCAACTTGTTAACAAGGCACTCCTGTTCCTGTTCAAGAGTCTGCTCCAGTTCCACTTTCTCTTGACGCAGCTGGAAGGACATACCATCATTTACTTGCATACACAACTTACATTAGTGATACAATTTAACCAATCTCATCTGTTTAAAGCATATGTATATACAAGCCACATCTCAGTCTCATGCTATAAATATGATCTCCTTTTGTAATAAATTATATGTGAAGCTTTTGTAAAAATTTATGATTATTTTACAGCTAAAACAGTAAATATGTTCACAGTACAATTAGAAAACTAACCAGCTTATCAGGTCATACAGATTCCTTATAAAGTAATGCAGGAAATCTAAGAAACACTAACTTGACTGAGTTTACGAGACAAATCATTTGTCAAGCATTCCTCTTCTTGCTCATAGTTGAGAGCTAAAGTTTCCTTTTCTTTCTTTAGAGCCTGTATTTTCTTCAGTAAAGTGTTACTGATAAACTCCTCCTCTTGCTCAGCTCTGGCTTGCTGTGGGGAAAAAAAATTATATGGTTATGACAGGGAGCTCTGTCTCCCAGTCTTAACCACCTTAAGTATTTCCATTCATACTAAAGGTTGTCCCTCAGTAATCCCTTAGTTCTTACTGCACTACATAGCATTTAAGACAGGCTCATAAACTGCTACAAATGTTGGTCAGAATTAGGTGATATCAGTGGAGATAATTAATGAGCCTTTAAATGTAATAAAAAAAAATGTAGTACATTGTGAAGCATCTTGTGAAATTGTTAAGTGTTAGCATTGCTGGTTACATTTACCATATACAATAAGAGAAAACCAGCCACAAATTGGTCCAAATCAAGGCTTATAGACAAATAAATTATTGTATATGCTATCCATTATCAATAAAAAAAAAAAAAATCAAAACCTATCTAACCTACATTCAATTATAAAACTGACTATTTCCTTCTAAATAATTTCTACCATCAATGATAATGTGAAGCCACCCTTAACACACTTTTTGTTTCCCATTCACCACTACTTTTGGCTGGGGATGTAATAACCCTAACCAGAACAAACACCACTGAGAATGCTACCGGAAGAAAGGATTTTACTTTTCGAATTACTGAGCCCCTGATCAAATTTCCTCCCCTATGAATTCCTTCAGGATAGAGTCTATCGTCATGATGTGGTGCAGCCCCTCACCCACCACCTGACACCTGCCAGCCAGGCAGGGCAGGCCAGCCAGACACACTCACAATATTGACAGACGCTTGCCGCAACGCCCTGTTCTCCTCGTGCAGACTCTTCACCCGCAGCTTGTACGTCTCCAGCTCAGCCCTGAGAACACGGTTTTGCTGCTGTAAACAGTCTATTCTCTTCTGCCACTGCTCCCTCGTGATGGGTGAGGGTGGCATGGACGGGGGCTGCATGGTTGGCCCGTCAGTGACGGAGGACGAGTCACTCTCACTGGCGCTGTCGGCCATGTTTACACTCCGGTAATAGACGGAAGACTCTGGCTGACTGTCATCAAAGCCACAACTCTGCCTTAAACTTGTATGATATATATTGTTGTCATTATAATACCGCACATATAAAATATGATTCATCAGCAAAAATATATAAATTTCTGTAAAAGAAAAAAAATTACAAATATAATCACATCCACAAGCCTTGTCATAGCTACTGTTCAGTACACAAACAATTGAAGCCAAAAAGATATCCTAGCTATATAATTCACTATATTTTTGTGTTACAAAATAAATAGTAAAATAAATGGCAAGTCTTAGAGTGGCAAATAAGCACATTAGTCGTTATTGTATTAACTCAGCCGTATCCCCTTCCAGGAAGTTCAACTGAGTTTCTCTTCCTTATTACGAAGGAACTAAAAAGACTTCGCTGGCTCTGGTAAAGAAGGTTTTTGTCAAACAGCGAGAGATCTACCTTATCACTATATAATAAGACAACGTTGGATTTCTGTAGAAACGGAATGAATGTCTGTTCAAACATTTCTTAAAGGCTCTTGATGTTTGAAATGATGAGGTTATACGAAGCAAGGAAAGGATGTAGGATTTCATAATACTTCTCTGTAGATTACAACAGTGACTTCTTAAAGATAGATATCAGCACTTCCAGCGATAGATTCACTCATGTCACCTCCATTAAACCAAGCTTCCTTTAAACATAACAGATAAATAGGCAAATTAATATGCGCAATTCTAAGACCGAGCTCGGTGTGACTCAAATATTATACACACTACCTCGTGATCTTGCACTGCACACCGCCTTCCATTACCGTCAGTAACTACCTTTGTGACCGCCGTGGTGATACGTGGTAGTGTGAACAATCATCAAGTCCAACATACTACAGCCTTGACATTCTTGAAACAGTTAGGTTGATACAAACGGCCAGTAAAAAGAGATAATGATATAGAATGCCCATACAGGTAGATGACATTAAATGCGTTAAACAGTGTTGTCAAAATAAGTTTCATAATCAATCAATATTTTTCCAAAAGGAATCTAATAGAATTCCGGCTGCACTCTTCATAATGGAGCAATATGTTATGGAAAAAAATCATTATCAGTATCAAAGGCGTAAACATGGCATGCAAGTAATAGCTTGTATGACTTACTGTAGCCCTTAGGACAGTGGTTCCCAACCTGTGGTCCGCGAATGCATTACAAGTGGTACGTGAGCACTTTCGGGATCATACGCTATATTTTCTTAAATGAAATTTATTAATTTATAAATAAATAATTAGATAAAAAAATAATATATATATATATATATATATATATATATATATATATATATATATATATATATATATATATATATATATATATATATATATATATATATATATATATATATATATATATATATATATATATATATATATATATATATATATATATATATATATATATATATATATATATATATATATATATATATATATATATATATATATATATATATATATATATATATATATATATATATATATATATATATATATATATATATATATATATATATATATATATATATATATATATATATATATATATATATATATATATATATATATATATATATATATATATATATATATATATATATATATATATATATATATATATATATATATATATATATATATATATATATATATATATATATATATATATATATATATATATATATATATATATATATATATATATATATATATATATATATATATATATATATATATATATATATATATATATATATATATATATATATATATATATATATATATATATATATATATATATATATATATATATATATATATATATATATATATATATATATATATATATATATATATATATATATATATATATATATATATATATATATATATATATATATATATATATATATATATATATATATATATATATATATATATATATATATATATATATATATATATATATATATATATATATATTATCATACACAAGATAATCTGGCATCGATTAGTTGGTGGAGAAGAAACAAATGCATCCCTCGCATTAAATTGTGTTGTATTCCTTGTTGTTAGTTCATTTGTGTGTTCTATTTGTGAGTGAATTGATATTTGCTGGAATTGATTTTTATTTTCAACCAGGTGGTACGCGGGATTCTACAGGACCTCCAAGTGGCAGTCGCTCAAAAAAAAAAGAAAAAAAAATGGAAACATTGCCTTAGGAGATTATAGCCTTCTGTTGTCGCTGCAGGGACAAGGCAGGAAACCGAATCCCTGCCGAAGCACCCAAAAGATCCGTTCGGCCGTCGGTTGGTTAGGCTTATGTGGATTGTTGGGCTTCAGTGATCTGCTCCGTGGTATTAGGGATGTTATTTTGTTAATTGACTTGAAATTCATGACACTATTATAACTTCAAACTGAATGTCTGCTATTTCGTGTTTTATGTTATGATACTTACTTGAATAGATGTGAATGAATATCTATACTTCTTTTTCGCAATGATAGATCAAGCAGCTTGGTTGATTGACATTATTATTTTTATCTAAAGCATACACAAGAGATAAAAAAAAAAATCATTCACACATGTAAGTTGATGTGGATAGTTTAGGGGCCATACCTATAGGATCCACAGGTGGATTGGGTGGTTGAGTATAGTTGGTTGGAGGGCCATTACCAAGATTACTACCAATCTGTGTCCCTAATGAAAATCACTAGCACTGTCTCTTCATCCTGCATTTCTATTTGCGTACTGGTCATTTGCCAATATAACTACGAACGCACAATGTTATAACGTTACATTACCTGTGACGTGCTGAGCTGTCTGGAGCGGCTGCACAGCGCGCGGCTTGCTGCTATTGTGGAGGGGCTGGAGGCGAGCGTCTCTGGCTGTGGCGTCAGTCACCCAGTGTAGTGTGAGTGTCGGAGGTGAGCAGGCGTGTGTGGGTGTATGCTAGTGCTGAATATCTTGTGGACGTGAACGAAAGTGTAACTACTACTTTGTCGCTAACGTTTAATCCCGCGGGGGAAATAATGTCTTAAGTGATATATATATATACAGTATATATATATATATATATATATATATATATATATATATATATATATATATATATATATATATATATAAAATGCTATTCCAGGATAGTGCGGAACTTAACCGCACAGACATCGATGTTAATAGACGAATTCAATGAACCATCGAGTCGACAACACGAAAAAGGTTCTCAACTCTGGCATCAGACTTCTGAGAGGTAACATCTTGATTGTATTGTCCACTGAAAACAATAATTACTTTAGTATCATGTAAATAAAGTAAAGAGTAAGCTTTCCACAATTTATGTACTGTACACAGTTGACGTTTTGTTAGTGAAGAAGATAGTGGCAGTGAATGTGCCTCCGTAACTCGTGTCTGCCTGACCCACCGGGCTGAAAAAAAAGGAAGAAAAATAAAACCTGTGGGGAAGCAGGTATTGGGCATTTCCAATCACCAATGACGGGTGTCGTGGTGTCACATTGGCTCTGTGGATTAGAGACAAACGGGCCAATCACAGAAACGTCATTTAGAGCACGCGAGGACACACACACACACACACACACACGGTAGCTCAGTGGTTAGAGCGCTGGCTTCACAAGCCAGAGGACCGGGGTTCGATTCCCCGGCCGGGTGGAGATATTTGGGTGTGTCTCCTTGTACGTGTAGCCCCTGTTCACCTAGCAGTGAGTAGGTATGGGATGTAAATCGAGGAGTTGTGACCTTGTTGTCCCGGTGTGTGGTGTGTGCCTAGTCTCAGGCCTATCCGAAGATCGGAAATAATGAGCTCTGAGCTCGTTCCGTAGGGTAACGTCTGGCTGTCTCGTCAGAGACTGCAGCAGATCAAACTGTGAAACACACACACACACACACACAGAGAGAGAAAGATTATATTTTTATATCGTACACAGGATGTAACGAAAACTGATAATACTCGTATTAAAGATTAAAGAGTACACACACACACACACACACACACACACACTAATAACTATGGTGCTCGGAAAGAGAGGATACAGATCATAGACGATAGAACATGATTAGTTTGGTAAAAAAAAAAGAAAACCTTCGATAAGAGGCTGTACGTTACGTGGCGGCTGCACGCTTGTACTGTATATATCAAATGAAAATGAAAAGAAAAGGCGGAGAAAGGAGTGCAACGTGAGTTATCTTTAAATCTCTACTTCGAGCACTAGGATGAGGAAAACTCTTTATCGAACTAGTTACTTGAATAAACCAAGACAACACAAACCCTCTGGTGCACAAAGTCAACGGTCTATAGTGAAGGCAAACCACATGGTATCTTTACTTTCCTTCACAATACCTGACCTTGAACCGAACGATTTGTTGAGCGGGGACTCGAATTTCCCGTTTAACGTCGAAAGAAAAGGATGTGGAATAAGGAACCGATCATACCCTGGCTTTTCTTCCCCCGTAGGACCGACTGTCATGGGATTTACTTTTTTTTCGGTCTCTCTCAGACCATACATTGTTCCTTAATTCTGCTATGACGAACTTCTTAAGACTTAAGTGTTGAGGGAAGTGCTGTTTTGATTCATGTATGTATGAATGTATGTTCTTTTACACTAGAGAATGTATAGCCTTTCAACTTTTAACTGCAGGACATTCTCTCTCTCTCTCTCTCTCTCTCTCTCTCTCTCTCGAACCAACAGAAGACTCAACAGTGGTTCGATCAGTCTCTCGTGGGTTTGGTAGCAGCTGCAGAGTATATAGAAATGTTTGGATAGTTTAGGTTAGGTATATAGGTTAGATTAGGTTTGGTAAGGTTAGGTTAGGGTTAGGCTATGTTAGGTTAAGTTAAGATAGTTTCATCTTGCCGGTGTTGCAAGACGAGAACTTAACGTAAGAACTTGACGAAGACTGGAACATTTGCCCGTCGAAACCACAAGAGCGTAACCTGAGCCTTAAAGGAGAGAGAGAGAGAGAGAGAGAGAGAGAGAGAGAGAGCATTTCTACTGTGAATAATAACTTTAAGCAGCATGAATCAGTGTGACTTAAGATAAATTTAATCAGTAACATGTGTTTTAAGATGAAATAAGAGATAAAGTTGCAGTATTGTGAGACATTAAATCTCTCTCTCTCTCTCTCTCTCTCTCTCTCTCTCTCTCTCTCTCTCTCTCTCTGAAGCCTCACGTTCGTTTCTTCACATTCCTCCTCTTTCTATTCCTCCTCCACTCCCAATCAAGGAAGGAACGAAGAGTGGGAAATGAACGATTGCACGGCAGAGGAAAGGCGAACAATAATGTCAGACTGAGGACGCGGGAGCACCTTTCATTTTCTGAGAGAGAGAGAGAGAGAGAGAGAGAGAGAGAGAGAGTACGCTGGCATGCTACATAATATATTGATTTGAGGAAACGCTTTGGTTTATGACGGGGAAAAGGGAAGATATGATAAACTAGACGGGGAAGAAAAGGAAATGGTGTATACAAAGAAAGAGTAAAATCAATCAAGAATTAGGTAAACTGAAGAAAGAAAACTGATAATAGTGAGAAAAGGAAGAAGTTAAAGGAAGGGAGTTAGAGAAATATTGGTCTTTTAAATGAGGGGAAACATAAGTGATACAATTATTACGTGCTGGGAAAACTGATGACTTACGAGAGAGAGAGAGAGAGAGAGAGAGAGAGAGAGAGAGGTAGGTTGCTATGCGCTTATTTTTTTCCACCTTTGTTTCCCCTTTGTCTATACTAATGTTTCCTCTTTCCCCTCTCGGCCTCCCTCCCTCCCGGTGCATCCTTTCCCTCTCCCTTCCCCTCGCCGCCTCAATCTGATCTTTACTACCAGCCTTTATTAATTTGATATTGCGTTTTCCTTTTCTACGTACATTCCTCGCCTTCTCTCGTATTGCATCACATTTATTTATTTATTTACGTCTCTGTTCTTCTGTCATGTTTGGAATGCGTTCTTTTCCTTCCCTTAGCGGTGTATGGATGGAAGCAAATATATAGTGATTTTGCCTCTCTCTCTCTCTCTCTCTCTCTCTCTGGGTGCTCTTCATATAAAGGTTCTTTTCCTCGTCTGGCGGTGGTATGTAAACATTACGTGTGTAGTTTTATGGCTACATCGTCTTTAAAACTCGTGATTGTAAAGACTCAACCACAGTGCAAATACAAGAGTACCTGAGGCGTCCCCTTCAGTTTTTGCTGTTCCCATAGGTTACCATTGCTGAGATGAGATGAGCAAAGGGGAAGGAATGTGTCAGATTCTTGATTAAAGGAAAAAAAGAGTATATTCGTCTCAGTTAACATGTAACATACATCACGCAGTTTAGAGGTGTGTGTGTGTTTCACTGTTTGATCTGCTGCAGTCTCTGACGAGACAGCCAGACGTTACCCTACGGAGCGAGCTCAGAGCTCCTTATTTCCGATCTTCGGATAGGCCTGAGACCAGGCACACACCACACACCGGGACAACAAGCAAGATCACAACTCCTCGAATTACATCCCGTACCTACTCACTGCTAGGTGAACAGGGCCTACACGTGAAAGGAGACACCCAAATATCTCCACCCGGCCGGGGAATCGAACCCCGGTCCTCTGGCTTGTGAAGCCAGCGCTCTAACCACTGAGCTACCGGGTGTGTGTGTGTGTGTGTGTGTGTGTATTAATTAGTTAGTTTACACAGCCGAAGTCTTCAGTAGGTTGTATATAATTACTAATTAATAAAGAGAAAACATCTGGGACTGATTCAACGATTTCACTTTCCAGGACATCTTCGAGCGTACCTCCACTCAGGCACCTTCCCTTTCTCTCTTCAAAATTTCAGATGGCTGCTTCTTCATGGTTGGCAAGGGTTTCTGTTGCTCTCCTTTAATCAGTGTTGTCTTTCAGAAATGAATGAAAAAGTGTGGGAAATGTGTCGCGTGGCCACCTAATGTTTCCATCAAATAGTGAAAGTGGCAGATTTGGCGAATGTTCATACAGCTGATGGTTTGTAATCCATTTAAGACACTTCACATGCATCAAGACTAGCATGCAATTAAACTCCATGATTCCCGGCCAGACTTGTCACGCTGCTCGGGTATTGCAGACTTCAGGATCCTCTCCACACGCACCAGCAAACACTATCTAGGAATTAAGTCTTCACTAGCAGGGTCTCCACACCAGAGAGACCTTAATTGAGGGCCAGCTGTTCCGTGTTTTGAACCCCATTCGAATTGTCAGCCTCTTAGGTGATGTATACTAGTGTTGTAGAAAGATAATAGAACATGAAGAAGAACGTAAGATCATCGTAATGCATCGGTGGCAAGAAAGTGAGATATGATTTCCTCCACATCTTATAATATAAGATGTGGAGGAAATCAGTAGGACTGAAGACATATTATGTCTTCAGTCCTACTGTACTGCTCAGACCAAATGTCGCACTAATGTTAATCCTTACAGTCAAGTGACGGAAACTCAGGTCTTACCGTGTGTGTGTGTGTGTGTGTGTGTGTGTGTGTGTGTGTGTGTGTGTGTGTGTGTGTGTGTGTCGCATCCATCTACTAACCATGAGCGAGGAGGAGGAAAACACTTCACTTGTATTTACTGGCGAGGCTTCTATAATCTTGTTAGCTGGGATGGACGCCCTTCAATAGAGGTCTTCCTGTCTCCATTCCCCTCCTCCCTCACCTCCCTCCACGCTTATTCTCATCATCATTGTCATATTCTCTCTCTCTCTCTCTCTCTCTCTCTCTCTCTCTCTCTCTCTCTCTCTCTCTCTCTGATGTGACAACTTTTTCTGAGAGGTCTCTTGTTCTTCTTACATCTTTCCATCATTGCGTCAGTCTCTCTTTTCTTCTAAGTATAGTCCAAACTTCTCTCTCCTCCTCCTACATGTCTTCCCTCGCCCCATTCTTCCCTGCATTCCCTCAGTCACCCAGCCCTTCTTTCTGCCTCCTTCACCCGTGCCTCTTTTCATGCCGGTGAAGTCTGCTAGTGTTGGGCAAGTGTTTCTTTATTCTTTATGCAAGAGGCTACTCGCAAAGAGCAACAAAACTTTAAATGATAAAAAAAAAAAAAAAAATCCACCTAATGCCAGCTCCCATGGATAAGTCAGGGAGGGAAGTTTCGAAGCATTTATGCTGTATTTTTGACTAATGCATTGACTCTGTACTGTACTGGGGACTGACACCTCAGTGAGCCTTCATTTTAATGGCAATTTTTATAGGCCTTGGCTGGTGCCCCTCCTACATAAGAAAAAAATCCGCTTTGAGAAAGGGATGAAGACAATCACAGAAGAAGAGTTTATAAGGCGAAAGGCTTTTGATTACACCGTGTCTGAATCCACCCTCCCCTCCCCTCCCCTTACATGTGACTTTTTACACAATGAAGGACCAAGTACAGATGAGTCTCAGATACGGCATGTGACTTAGCCCACTACGCCAGGCCAGCCGCAGAGCCTTTAGAGGTGAGGAGGCGGCGTGCCTGACTCCGATACAGTACCTGTTGCCGTGTAGCTCTGGCAAACAGAGAAGGTGCGGGGATAGACTTCCGTGGCCACTCATACATTTCTTGTACTCTGGTAGTGTTGTGGTGGTGCCGAGTGTGGCGTGCGTCACCCCTCGGTGACAGGGCAGGGCGGTGTCTGTGCATGTGTCAGGCTGCTACAAGTGCGGTCTCTGTCCGACCTGGGACGGTCTAGTAAAGTCATAGAAAAAAAATAAGAGACCACCGAGACTGTTCAGGTGTTATATATAACAAACAAGCAAGAAACAAACGACTGAAGAGAACAGGTGTGAAAAGACTGTGTTCAGGAGTGGACTCTCACCGTTTATCTTGACCTTACCGCCTGTTTTGAATTGGCTGTCCGTGTGTGTGTGTGTGTGTGTGTGTGTGTGTGTGTGTGTGTGTGTGTGTGTGCGCGCGCGCATTGGCGTTCTTGTTGTTATAAAGTTCATTTAAATTTGGGGCAGGGAGACGGATGTATTGTCATTGCAATACTGTTGGTGTGTGGTTTATTGTTGCCTCGCAACACAGGATGCGCCGGCCATTTCAGAAAATCTAGACGGTGAACGAAGTTGATGAGTCAGCCGCTCGAACATAAAGGATGTGAATCCGAATCAAGCTGCATGGGCTGGGAGCTCACCAGGCAGCAACACATAACAATCACTGCCTCTCTGCTTCACTACTTCATCCCATTACATATGATAAAGATTTCCCCTTAAAGAATAACAAGACATAATTAAAACAATTCTTTCACTCTGCGCCATGTGTAAAGGACATCGAATGATTCACACTCTTAATTTAATTTGCTTCGACATAATTTTCTTATACTTTGAAACTGTAATTTCTTCTTGTATGTAATTTCTTCATATATTTCATTGTACTATACTTCTTTGTTGCTAACCTACAGTGTGTATGTCACCACCGTCCCCGCCCACGCTGCCTCCACCGATGCCGCCGCCGCTGGGGCTATTGCTGCTTCTGTTCTTGCTCGCAAAACTGCTTTATCAATAGGCGACGGACATAGTTTCTACGACTTTGATTTATATTTTGTGTAATTTTCTTGCCTCGTCATCATCCTCTCAATCATACAAAGATAATACGTGGAACAGAGAAAACCAATATGAAAAAAATAGATGATAGAGTGATTCCCTATGAACGTGTACCTTTAACTCAATACTTATCATGAACACGGCATCCTTAACCATCCCACAGCATCACTTCGCCCCCGAGAACAGCGGCAACAAGCAAAGAGGCAGAAGCGACAGGGACGAGGGGGACAGGCAACTGTCGCAGGGGCGGTGGAGGACGGAGAGAATGAACAAGTGGGAGAGCCGTCAATCGATCGCCGCAGGGTTTAAATTCTAGCTCTAGTTTTCCATCATTAAAGGCGTTCTTCTTGCCCCTCTCTACATCTGTGAGTGGCTGCAAGGGGGTGCCGTGTAGACAGCAGCATCATAAGCGCTTTCAAGCAAAGAAAATTTTGCCGAGAAGCTATCTTGTGACTCGGTGATAGCTCCCAATTCCAAGTTGAGAGAGCGTTGGAGTAGGGGAGGGTCTTTGTACTCCAGGGATGGGTGAAGGAGTGGCAGGGGAGCTTACGTTTCTCGACAGTGTTTCAATTTCGGAGGGGACGGGAGACGTCAAAGAGGGCCTTGCGGGTCAAGTGGACCGCTGAATGTCAGCTTTACTCATAGAATGACGTCACCTACCTAAACACTCGACGTGGGACAGTGACCTTAATGAGGAGCTTCCACAGTCTTATAATTTTTATCCACATGTGTTTTCAACTTAAGTTTTGGTGCTGTGCTAAATAGAAAACACAACAGATACTCATAAAAAAAAAAAAAAAAAACGCGGATAAGGGAGAACTTTGTTACTTTGATATTAAAAGAATGGGCAGGTGCTGGAATGAGAGACGGCAAATCAATTACTTTGATGGTGACGCCTTTCACTAGTGCAGTTGATCATAAATATGTGCTGCAATTTTGTAAACAAATCAAACAGGACTTTGTGGCGCTTTTGACTGCTTGTAACTATATACTTGAATAATGACTACATCACTTTAACCGAAAACTTTGCTTTGCCGTAAAATTTTTGTAGTTACTTTTTTTGGTAATTGCAGTACTAGATGACGTACTATAGGAGTGCAAAAGATTGCAATATCAAATAATGTACTATATGTGTGTACCTATCTATATGTGCACTGGTCGAATGTAAAAAAAAAAAATAATAATAATAATGTTTAGAAAATACTCTTAGCTCCGCGAGTACACAAAAATAACTAATAAACTTTGCAAAATACGTTTATCCAGTTATATGATCAACAGACAAAAAGATCACTACAGCTTCAAAGGAATGTGAAGTGCCCATATTTTCAATAGCATGGATAACGTTAACGTTGTCTTTTTTAATATATCAGATTTATGCCGTTGTTGATCGCCCTTCATTTCTCTGGCTTTCTCTATACACTTGCTATCATGGAAAGCCTGTCTGAGATACTGAATAGTGATGGTACTTTCCTCATCGCCAACCCACTGAATCTGATGCAGCTCCTCTTGCAGTTGAGGTCCACCCACTTTGGTGCTGAAATTTAAATGTGAAAGGCCATTTTCAGCCACTATCGCTGATAGGCCAGTCCCGCTCGCCCGCCTCCGCCTGTTAGGAGCCAGCGGCGGCTCCCTGACACCAGGCAGTGACAGCAGCTGTCACCAGTCATTTGTCGCCATACGTGTCATGTAAATGAAAAAAAAAAAAAAAAAGTGAATACTTATTTAGTTCAACAGAGCGATGTATAGATTTATAGAAGTTTTATCTGTATTTTACAAATCATTGAATAAAATAAATATGAACCATATAACAGCAAGAATCTTTAGCTAAAGCTATTAGTTTCTCGATCAAGTAAAGAACTATATAACAATCTTCAACAACACTCAACCTGTTCTACTCTCCCACGTTAATACCCGCCCTGGTTGTGTGTGCATGGTGGACATTCATTTCGGACACTAACATTAAGTTTCTTGCTGAGAGACGGCAAAGGCTTGGCGTTGTTACCATAGCAGCCACGGAGCATCACCACGCTTGTTTCACCGCTCTCACCCTCTATATTCTTGGTGGACGTTCCCCTTGAATCTTGTTCTTGATGTTGCTTCGCTTGTTCGCAGGTAGGACAGTAAGCTTTCCTCTCCTTAGCAAAGGTTGCCTCTCTTAATATGTTATTGCCTAATATATATATATATATATATATATATATATATATATATATATATATATATATATATATATATATATATATATATATATATTATGTCTGTGTGTGTTTGTTTGTTTGTTTGTGTGAATGTACACAACACTTTCTTGAAATGGGTAAAGTGTTGTGTTATGTTGCATAACTCAGCGAAGCGTCGCAAGTTGTTGGTTTGGACACTCACGAATCAATCCTCGCCCTGGACTGGCCACAACTGTGAAGGTTTGAAGCTCGCAGCTTGCCGACGCCGCCAGCACTAGTGAATTAATTCTTCTGTTTTCTTCTATATGCCATGTCTGATTCCACAATGCTGGATGAATTCGGATTTGCACATTTAGCTGATTACCCTCATGAACTGATACAATAAATGCACATTTTAGATTTTACTTCATGTAGAATGCGTGTATAATTTATGTATGTAGGTTTTACTCACTAGCAAGTTTATACCGCACTCATCCATCACAGTTCATCCGTTTTCAGAGTGATGAAAAGTTACATTCTTTTCTTTTGCGAATGTTATGAGCCGATAATTTTGGCTGTTAATGCGTATCGATATTCTATCATGTCCTAGTATAAACAAACTGCATTGAAATTGTTTATGTGGAGCTTTACGGAAACGTGGTTAGTATGACCGTTCGTTGTAGCTCTTACGAAAAAGAAAAGTGTAGTCAATTCATCAGGGAATAACTTGAAAACCTCTTTACCGAATTAGATGAAATGCCGGCGGTGGTGTAACGCTAATGAATCGTTGCCCGCACCAGCGCGTGGAAGGCTTTCTATGTAGATGCTGCTGCTGCCGTCTTAACGACTTCCCTTTATTTTACTTGCTCTGTGTATTTTCCCTCTCGAGCCTTACACTTCATGAAAGACTCGGAAGTAATTTTGAGATGTAATGATACGTTCCTGAGTGAGGCTGAATGTGGTCATTAGCTATCGAAGCCCAGCTCTTGCTTAAGCCTGTCCTGCTTTCCTTGTTCTGTATGCGTGTATGTGTGTGTCCGTGTGTCTGTCAGTCTCTCTGTTAATTTGTCTACTTGGTTGTCTTTATTCCTGTGTGCCTGTCTGTCTGTCTGTAAGGTATTCATTCATCTCATTCATTCTATCTTCTGTCTGTCTGTCTCAATGAGGGTGTCTGTCTATTTTAGGCTGTCTGTGTGTCTCTCTCTCTCTCTCTCTCTCTCTCTCTCTCTCTCTCTCTCTCTCTCTCTCTCTCTCTCTCTCTCTCTCTCTCTCTCTCTCTCTCTCTCTCTCTCAACAAACTCTTAGCACTCCACATATTTCATCGGGTTAAAAGATAAACAAATAAAAAGACAGAGTGACTGCCACACACTTGGGAATCCTTTGAAGTGATCATCGCGGAAGCCCACGAGTACAAGCCAATCCTCCTACGTTGTCAGGGAGGGCTTCGTGCTGGTAGTCTTGCAAACCTGCTACAAAACATTCTCACTTATTCATACCTGTCCAGAAAACTTATGACTTTCGAATGTCGCTGCAACTTCAGTATCTTTCTTTGCGAGAACTGCTTAAATATTCTTCTGTTTTATCCACTAGTTTTATTTCTTCTTATTTTTTTTTTAAGTGCTAGATGCGGAATTGACGTGTGGATGTTATTGTAATAATGGAAAATAATAAATTGCAGTGAAAACACAAAAAAACCTTGTGCAGATCGAGAGAAAAGTGAAAATTTAACAAGGTAAAGAAAATATTCGCAGCTCGGAGAAAACAGAACAATTTGAAACCTATACACTGATGTATGAGCGAAATCTGATATGAAGTCTGAAATCTAAAGGGACGAAATAATTATTAAGATAGGGTCGTATGGAGAGAGAGAGAGAGAGAGAGAGAGAGAGAGAGAGAGAGAGAGAGAGAGAGAGAGAGAGAGAGAGAGAGACTATAAGACCGAAAAAGACTCTGTGAAGTTGCATGAGAACTCTGTCAAGCTAAAAATAAAAGTAAAGCCACTGAAAATAAGACTGCAGGAAGAATAAAATGTTTTAGTGGTCTTTTTCTCCGATAAAGAACCTGAGTAAAAATGTTGATCCCACAAAGGTTGATTCCTTTTTTCTATTCAATTTAATCATTCTGGTAAAAAATTGAAAGGTTTTGTCAACCCTCTATAAAAACCTGACATTCGATATAGCAATATATGACTAGCCAGTTTTAGAGAGCGCACCATGAACTATTGTTGATGGACAGCTGCACCTCTCAAGTGTCCTAGTCAATTAATACACCTGTGTGTTACCAGGTGGCCAGTGGCTCAGTAGACCCATCCATGATGATGAATGCTCGTCTGTTTCTTATACTTAATGTGTCGTCAAAGTACTCGTAGGAATCATAATATCAAAATAACCCGCTCCTTGGAAACCTTGTGTAGAAGATTCTAGCACTTATTGAGAAACTGTTACGGGTTACGAGTATTGTTTCTTGCAGAATGCGAGTGGAAAGGGAGAGGTTCTCTTTATAATCTTAACTTTCTTACCTGACCTTGAATTGAATCCAGTTAGCACAGACTAAAAAGAAATCCTTGAAGTGGCCACATGAGGCACATCTCTCCTCACTCACCGCAAGAGATGAGTGGCATTGGATTACCTGCTCCCGGGTCAGTGACATCGACCGCGCCGTCAAGAGTGAGGCGTGCTGACCCTGGACAACTCGAATTTTATTATTATTATTATTATTATTATTACTATTATTATTATTATTATTATTATTATTATTATTATTATTATTATCAGTATCTATCTTTTTTTTATTGATCTTAGAAGAGTAGGGAAAAAATCGATCTCCTTCCAGGGTCGGCGCACCGTCACCTCATTGGTCATCGCGGAGCCACAGGTGCGGCGTGAGCCATGTCTGAGGCAGGCGAGGTTACCGAGGCGGGGACTGAGCCGCCACCTCCGAAGCGACCTTCTTCACTCCAGATCAATGCTAAGGAGGCTCATGAGGACCCAGTTGGATGGCAGGGCTGGCTGAAGGGTATAATCTACGTCTTCCTCTGGTGAGTGAGGATGATCACTCTTTTGTATCATTGTGTTTGTTTATCTTTTATGTGTGTGTGTGTGAACTTTGATATCAAAATTCTCATCTTCAAGTCTGTCACATACCAACAATTTACATTACTATATCAATGCTCTTGTGAGAATGATAGAGACTGACTTAGCCATTGATCATTGCACGGCATATGCACTGAAGGCAAACGGAGCCTTTCTAAACCAAGCATATGGAATGCAGTGCTACACATATTGGTATATTGGTGTGACATAAGACGGTACAGGCCAAACTGTAAATAACGTTAGACGGCGTATCTCACACATCACATGCCCCTCAGGTACGGCTCCATCCTGATGGGTTTCTTCTCTCTCTACTGCCCAATTCTTCCCATTCTCTTCATCTCTCGCCCTCTCTATCGAAGAGCCACGGAAGTCATCTTTACCATGTGGGAATGTTACGCTGTCGTAAGTATCTGAAGCTGTAATTTTAAGAATCCTCAACTTACTCAGTCATTTTATAACTTTTAATTCACTGATATTGTCTTTTTTCATGTCATTTGATATCACAACATAGTCATGCTTCTGAAACAGGGTCTGATGGAGGTGCTGTACGGAGTGAAGTTTTTCCTCTCTGGGGACATAATCCGCCCCAAGGAACGTTCTGTCATCGTCCTCAATCACAGAAATCGTTTGGATTGGAATTATTTCTGGGGTGCCTTGGCTCACGCTTCCTGCCCGCCGACCCACAACTGTAAAATTGTCCTGAAGTCCGGCATCAGGAAGTTCCCAGGACTAGGTAAATCCTATTTCTTATGTTTGAAAATTCTTAAAATGATACCATGCATGTAAACATATATAGATAATTGAGTAAATGGACGTAAATCAATTACGTATGTATTAATCTAAATATCTTAGTAACATAATTAAATTATTAATTTTTATACTTTCCATATACTGCTAACACTATACAGGCACACAAGAAGCAAACATAGAAATATCAAGGGCACTACTTAGTACTGAGGAAATTGTGGTTGTAGCAATCGATCAATTTCCTGTATTCGTCACATGTCCCAATATTGGCACCTCAAAATCCATGAGACGTTGTCACACAGTATAAACACTTATCTCTGGTGACATAATTCCATCTTGAACTTAGAATGAAGTTTGTTACCTACGAATGTAAAACAGTTTAAGGCAATGCTATCCATAAACGAGCTCTGTATATTCACACTTCGGTCTCGTTTTATTAGTTTATTGAAATGAATAGTTAAATGGTTACGAGGTTGGTGCAGCAGATGCCAAAGGTGTCCATTCTTCACCTTACCCCTTCCCTGAAGGTTGGATCATGCAGATGTGTTGCTTCCTATACATCCACCGCCGCTGGGAGGAGGACCAGCGGCTCATGAACAACGTCCTCGGCTACTTCAGGGACATCAATCACACTTTCCAGGTGCTATAGTCAGTCAGTTAGTCAGTCAGTCAGTAATAGCGTTGTCTGTTAGGACACATGGGAAACAAGAAGTTAGTCAGCGACACAGTCATCAGCTATTCGGTCATCTCACCAAAGAGTCAAGTCAGTCACTCACTCACTTATTCTTGAAATGAATTTGACAAACAGCTAGTAAGGTCCACACACACACACACACACACACACACACACACACACACACACACACACACACACACACACGAGTTAATTTTTATTTCCACAAACAGGAGCCTAACAATGGGATTAATTCTTGCAAACCATAATGACATAACCAAATGTTCATTAATGAAATACTGTGAAGTGAGTGTGGTAGGCGTAAGAGCTTTCCTTTATGCAATTCACAACACTTGGTTTAAGCGTGGCCAACCACAGGTGCTTCTGTTCCCCGAGGGAACCAATCTTACTCCGCACACGCAAAAGAAGAGCGAGGAATTTGCACACAAGATGGGACTTCGCCCGCTCACGCATCTCCTTCAGCCCCGCACCACAGGCTTCACCTTCCTCGTCGATAAGCTTCGAAATAGTGAGTCACACGGATAATACACACACACACACACACACACACACACACACAAATATTCAGCACATTTATCTGAGTCCGACTTTTATGTTCTAGTGTAGTTCCAGATTGCGAAAATTTTAGTGTTTAATTAAGGACTTGACATAATATAATCGGCGTGACGAGGTTCAGTTTGTTAACGGTCATGTAGATGTGCTGTTGTACCTCATTAATGAGATCCATGCATAACACAAAAGTGCAACGTTTCAAAGGCTGGTGAGTTAATGGTACGAAACGAAAACAGGTATGTGATGTGACTCAGGGGAGAAACACGAGCTCAGACGAAGCAGGTGTTCGTTCACCGCCCAAAGGAATTACGAGTTGTAAATACAAACTGTAGGTACTTAATGAGTGATGCGCTGAGAGTTCAAAGTCATGAAGTAATTATTGATAAAATACAGAAGATAATTAATCGTAAATTAGGTATTTTATTTTGTAACGCTACTGATCGTGAGATGATTATGAACACCACAACGACAAAAACAACTAAGTATTGCTTCTGTCAATACCTACTACTATAAGTACAGCTGATGATGATGATGATAATAATGATGATAACAACATCTATCGTACCTTAATATGTGTGTGTGTGTGTGTGTGTGTGTTTCCAGGTCAGTTGCTGGACGCTGTGTATGACGTGACGGTGGCGTATCCGAAGACACTGCCCCTTACCGAGCTGGACCTGATCAAGGGACGCATGCCTGAAGAGGTGCACTTCCACATCAAGCGGTGAGCATTGTGGTGACGCGAGTAAGATCCAATAATGAATACCTTATTTTGTTTTTGTATTTTTCCTTTCTTTCAAGAATTATATCATTCAGTCATATTGCGATGAAAAGAAAGGAAATAAATATATAGTTTTTTTTTATTTAATTTATAGTTTGTTTTGGGACATGTTATAAGGCGAGCGAAGAAAGCTATTATCGTGGTGAATTCAATAATCAGTCATGTTTAGTGTAAGATTGAAACTTATAAGAAAGTAATCTCGCGTGCTGTTATATAGGCAGAATTAACTTCCTATTTTCTCTCTGTTTTAGTGTATGCAGATCTTTCTTTTGTTCTTGTTTACAATTCTGCGAGTGTTAATAAGTGATTAAAGATCCCAATTTACTGCTCCCACCAGACATCCCGCCAGCAGTCTGCCAGCCACAAACGAGGGTCTGAAGGAGTGGCTTCATGACGCATGGGTGGAGAAGGATCAGTTGTTGAAGACCACCTTTCAGCAAGGCCACTTCCCGGGCCCAGCAGCATCCTTCCCTGACCTGCCCGTCAATGCTTCCTACATAGCTATATTATTCTGGACGCCACTCACTCTGGGTAATAGCGATCTGCTAACTTATTTTTGGAATGCTAAAGAAGTAACGTAATAAACAGGTGACCACATTGTGTATAACATTTATGTATTTATGCAGTGTTATCAACAACAACAACAACAACTTGCCACTACTACTGATCGACTTACATAACTCAGCTTTCAACAAACGAGAAAAGTATTGTACTTCTATAACTATGAATGTTAAAAATTGCATTTAAGCATAACACGTCTTAAAGAAAACGGGTTTAGATTAAGAATTTAATAAGTTCTCTCTCTCTCTCTCTCTCTCTCTCTCTCTCTCTCTCTCTCTCTCTCTCTCTCTCTCTCTCTCTCTCTCTCTTCTTTTTACATATTATTTTGTCCCAATTGTACCTTTGTGTTTCCAGGCGTGTTCTACTTACTGTGTACGTGGTGGCCGGTACAATGGTGGTGCCTTGCCCACACTGTCATCTTCACAGCTGTCTCCTTCGTCACTGATGGGCTGCAGCACCTGGAGGTCTGGCTCTACCGTCGAGAGGGATTGCGGCTGAAAAGAGAATGAATGATCGTTAGTGATAAAATTCTATCCATGCTGTCCCATCATATTTTTACTGAGAGAGAACATTATTACTCTTTTTATAGAATACATTTTAATGGAGACATGGTACAGTAGTACTGGAACACAGTGATACATTTAGTCTTTCCTGAAAAACCAAAGGGCAATTAACTGTACAGTAACTTTTAAGAATGAAATACATGCAGTGTCACTTTCTGAACTCATCTTGCCAAATATTAGAAGCGTACGAGTAGTTGTTGATATGATATTTACCTAAATAAACTTTTAAAATTTTATCTTGTCTTTTACTTCTGTTTTTCTTTAAGTGTGTATATTTTTAATGGGTCATCTAAAATTGGAGGATAAGTCTTGAAGTCTTCCTCTTGAAAGAGTTCAAGTAATACGAAGGAAATACAGAAACAGGCATGGCTCGAGTTCCAGAGTTTGCTGATAAGCTTGCGTTAGAGAGATGGAAAGACAAGCAGTTGACAAGATTAGAAGAGCCGTTAGCATGAATATACCAGTATAAGGTAGGAAGAAGTGCAACAAAGAGAGAGAGAGAGAGAGAGAGAGAGAGAGAGAGATCGGGCTGACACAGAGGGAATGTATGAGCCACTCATCAAGATCAAGATCAAGGGCTCCCACTCCCCTCCCCAACCAGGATTGCCAACTGGCAGTTTTCATTACCAGATTTACCACAATCTGGTAATAATAATACGGGCTTTACCTGCCTGTATATTCTGCAGAAATCCCTGCAGAATATACGGGCAGATAAAGCCACAGAGCCAGACGGGATACCTGCTAGGGCACTAAAATGCTGTGCAAAACAACTGACACCCGTACTGACCACATTATTTCAGGACTCGCTGGATCAGGGAGTGGTGCCTTATAAATGGAAAGAATCTGAAGTGAAACCTATTGCAAAAACTAACTACCCAAAAGATCACAAAGACTTCAGACCTGTAGTACTAACATCTAATATTATGAAATGTTTAGAAAGCATTGTGAAAAACTATATATGTGGAAAAACAAATAATTTAAAAGACCCTATGCAATTTGCTTACTGTAACAATAGAAGTGTACAGGATGCAACACTTGTACTATTAAATGATATTAATAAGCATTTAGACAAGCCCAAATCACAAATTAGAGCACTGTACATCGATTTTAGTTCAGCATTTAATACAATGCAACCTCATATTTTGCTCAATAAAATGCTAGAAATGGGTGTAAATAGAAATATTTTAAGATGGATTTTAGCTTTTAACCCAGAGACCGCAATATACCAATGTAAATAATGTTAAGTCTAATGTGATAGTCACCAACACAGGAGCCCCCCAAGGTTGTGTATTGTCCCCAGTTCTTTTCACCTTGTATACAGATGATTGTAGAAGTGAAATTGATGATTGTACTATTATAAAATATGCTGACGATACAGTTATCTTAGGAAAAATTGTAAATGATAATTATGAAGGTTATCTAACTCAAGTTAAAAAATTCGTTGACTGGAGTAAACAAAATTTTTTGGAGCTTAATGTAAAGAAAACGAAAGAGATGATATTTGATTTTAGAACTAAAAATAAACACGTACCAGACCTATTAACAATTGAAGAAGAAAACGTAGAAAGAGTTAATCAGTATAAATATTTGGGCTTTATGATTGATGACCAGTTGAAGGGAAGTGTCAATACAGATATGGTGTCAAGGAAATGTAACCAAAGATTACACTTTGTACGTATCTTGTGTAACCTACATGTAGATAAAATGGTCATTAGCCTATTTTACAAATCAATTTTAGAATCAGTTTTAAACTTTTCAATCACTGCCTGGTATGGAAAACTTACTTGCAAAGATAAAAAGAAGTTGGGAAGGATTGTTAAAAAAGCAAGAAAACTAGGTGCAGAGACCATATCATTAGATAAGCTTTATCAAATAGGTACAATGAAACAAGTAGACAGAATGATGAAAGATGCAACCCATCCGCTACATAATTGTTACACACATCTTAAATCTGGAAGAAGGTTAGCACTGCCCATGATGCGTACTGATAGATACAGAAAGTCATTTGTACCTAAAAGCATTCTGCTTTTCAATCATCTATCATCACTATAACTTCTAGCTTTAAGTTGTCATGATAACTGTAGGTGATGATTCATGATAGGGATGGTGACAACTTGATATCACATGTATATTATAACAATGTTACATTTTATACAAAATAACCTATGCAATGTTTCTTGTTAATATTTTATGTTTCCTGTTTCTCTGGTTTTATCTATCTTTTTAATGTGTATACAACTACTAAGAAGCTCTAATGCCAAAATGAATTTCATTTTGTATTACATTTTGTAAAACAATTTGACGAATAAAGCATTTTATCTTATCTTATCTTATCTTATCTTAAAAAACGAGTTTGGTAATGAATTACTGTTTTGGCAATCTGGTAATGGGAGTGTAAAAATTTGGTAATAAGTGAATATGTAAAGAAATAGGAATAAAAATTATATATATATATATATATATATATATATATATATATATATATAGAGAGAGAGAGAGAGAGAGAGAGAGAGAGAGAGAGAGAGAGAGAGAGAGAGAGAGAGAGAGAGAGAGGCGCTAGACACGTTCAGTTCGCCTAACAGCGAGCCAGTCTTCATCCTGCCATCGTATGTGGTGCTTGTGATTTAGGTTTTGGAAGTATAACATTGATGATACGACATGTCTAAATGGAAAGGCACGTATGACTCTACAAGAACTTATCACAGTGCATGGGAAAAGGAATACCCATGGGTTACTAAAGCAAAGGATGGATCGCAACATGCCTTTTGTAAAGTGTGTAATAAAAATCTGCAACCACGAAAGGCCACGCTTAAGGTGCACGAAGAATCGAAAGATCATAAACAACGGGTTAATGCTGTTTCATCAACAAGAGCAAATGTTTTTCAGACAAGTAGACAAAATCTTCAGAAAAGTGAATCTCTCAAGAAAACTGAGTTGCAGTTGGCAGTTGCAGTGATCTCTCACAGTAAGTTTATTTCTTATCACAGATTTCTTATCCCAGTCAGTAGCATTATTCGTGTAACTTGTATGTACATTGGATTTATAATTAGCAATAATTAAAAAGTTTGGTAATGAAATGACGAATCTGGTAATAACTGGAGTCGAACTTGGTAATGCCTGTCGTACAAGAGTTGGCAACCCTGTGATCCCAACCTCCTCATCGGCTCAGCTGTCTGATTGCTGACAGCTGAGCTGGGCGCTGGACTGTGGCACGTATAGGGGTGTGAGGAGGTGAGTACCTGCCTGTGTGTTTTTATTTAGTTTCTTCGTTGTTAAGACAAGCAACTTGGGCAGCTTGTGCCCTAAGTGCTAAAGGGAACAGAATTAGGTGGATAAAGTGGTGGTACCGCTCAGCCACCCTTCTTGAGTGAGGGGGCCCACAGGGTACAGCTAAAAAACAGGCTGCCAATCCTGGTTCGTAGGAGACATTTTGGTGAAAAACATCAGGAGGCACGTGACCATGAAGGGGGAGAAAAGCGTGCTGAAAAGCCTAAGTGGGAAAGGTGTATAGCAGCTAACCCAGGGGTGAATATCTAGAACTAGTCCATCCTCCCTATCATCACCCCTCCCCAAGAACAACAAGTTTGGGGACCTTGAGGGAAAACAGGGTTTTGGGTGGGGAAAGCTAAAATTGGCCATTTTTGGCAATTAAAAAAAATATAAGGGAAAATGCCATTATTTCAGCAAACAGCCAAAAAATGTAATTTTTTGGAAAATATTTGCCAATGATTTGCTATTTTTGTGGTTGTATTCACTGCATTTAGCAAAAGCCAAAGAGGCACTAAACCTAACATTATAACCTACCTGTTTTAGCAGTGAAGGTAGAGTACACAGATGGGCATGGGAAGTAATAAGATTGATGGTGCTTGTAGTGTACATGACAGTTTAGGGTGAGAGAGAACAGCAGGAAGTATGGTATTTTGAAGAAGATAGTGAGAGAATATACTGGTGAGAGGGTGATTGTTATGGGAGGTATGGATGCACATGCAGCTATACTAGGCGAGCAAATGAATAAGAATGGTGAGATGCTTGACAATTTTGTAGATGAGTTGGATGTGGAGAATCTTACTGAGACCCTGGCTGAAGGACTTGTGACTTGGTGAATTGGCTAGGAACCAGGAGTCTGCTATTGATTAACTGCAGGTGCATAGGAGATTGTGGACTGCATGTAGATTGATGAAGATGAAACAGTTGACATTGTCTTGGACCATAACATGCTGGTGCTAGTGTGTAAGTTGTATGGAATCTGATCTAACCTAACCTTGCCTAATTAGACTTAACCTGGACCTGACCTAACTTAATTTAATCTAGCTTTATCAAGTCTAGCCTAACCTAACCTTGCCTAATCTAATCTATCCTAGCCTAATCTAAACTACCTTAATCCAATCTAACCTAACCTAACCTTCCTCATCTCTAGCTTTTCTCGTATCTATATTGCATTGCATTTTCTTTTGAGCCTTCTCCACATGCTTCTGTCTAAGGCTTACTCTTCTCTCAGGTCCTTCTCTCTAAAGTTGTCCTGTATACTGTCACTCCATCAACTTTGTGAGCTTCCTTTTCTTCTTACTCCCTCCATCTGGAACTTCATCATCCTTCTCTCAGTCCATTCTTCATCTCTCCTCATGCATTGTCCATACCACTGAAGTCTTCTTTCTTGCATCTTCTTTGTCACTCGTGTCACCATGACTGTCCGTCTAATTCTCCTGTTCCTGATATTATTCCTCCTTGTCACTCCCAGCATCCATCTCACCATTCTTTGCCATTTCCATCTTTCTTTCTTGTGTTTTCTTAACAAGACATGTCTCAGAGCCATATCATCATTAATCACTAAATTTGTTGATGCTGACAAAGCTCACTAGAGGAATAACGTTTTAATGATCAAATTAATTAACAGACAGAGCTCACCACCAACACTCTTCTTGAATGTTTTCCCATAGGTAATCCATGAAGCCAAAAACCTGTGCCAGGCTGCCAATGTGGCCTGTGGTGCCAAAACTGTGGGATGCATGGCTGCCACACCACTGACTGCCCTTGTCACTGTCTGAGGGTCTGGCCAGCACCCTGCACTACCTGATTGATCCTGAGGACCCCAAGAACATTTGCTTTCTGGCCTTTACTTTAGAGTGAGGTATATAAAAATGTGCTTATCATTCTTGCAGGGTCATGTAATGATAGAGAGCTGTTAAGATGTGAGAGACTTGGCAATGTACTTTGTAGTGTTTAGTATTGCCAGAGAAAATTCTAAGAACAGGAAAATGATTGATTTGTAATGTTTGGTCATGAGGATAAATATTGTTTTGCTTCTGTGTATGTGAAAAGACTTTATCCTTCTTTTATGTCAATGGTTCCCAAACTTCCTGAGTGAGTACCACTTGGAGGTCCTGTACAGTCCCCATGTACCACCTGGTTCTAGAAAATTCAATTCCAGCAAATATCAGTTTATTCACTAGTAAAACACACAAATGAACTAGCAATAAAGGACACAACTCAATTTAATATTATGGATGCATCTGTTTCTTCTTCACCAGCTGATGGATGCCAAATTATCTTGTGTAAGGCAATAATATTTTTTTCTGAGAAATGAATGAATTTGATTTAACTAAACATTGCATATGATCCTGAAAGTGCTCATGTATCACCTGGAAGTACTTTGGATACCACTAGTGGTATGCATACCACAGGTTAGGAACCACTATTTTATATGAAAGGAGACCCTGGATTTGGGCAACAGAAGGTACCAGTCTCCAAAGAGTGTAGTCTGAGTGACCATCAAAATTTGAGGATAAATGTTGCAGTCAAAAGAGTTCTTCAGAATTTAAAGATGAGAATAGTCAAAAGGATCATTCAAAATTAGAGGGTGAGTGAGTCTAATTCGAAGGATAATCAAAATTTGATATAAAGTGAGTTTTAGTCTAAATGGTTGTCCAGAGTTTGATGATTAATTTCTTGAAATCTCTTGCTAGAAACCGTTAATATAATAGAAGCTGCTTTTCCTTCAGCTGTCCAAGGAATACCTGGAGAAGAGCAGGAAGATAATGGAGGTGGTGCTGGAGATCCTGGATGTCGGTGTGGCCAAAGGGGATGAGGACCATGGCTGCTCTGTTCACAAGGGCACTGATGGGGTGGGCTCAGACTCCTCTATCTGCACTTGGCCCAGTGCAGGGGTGATGAGGCCTGCCTGAAGATGGGAGGGCACTGCTGGGATGATCTGAGCCTGTGATTATTGTATTTTATGTGACTCATATCTGTGACACATATTTGCATTATATCTTTGCTACCTGCTGCTTGGAATTCTGCAGAGAGAGTAGCTTTGGCAGGAGAATTTCCTTCACTCCAGTCCTCATGCTCAATACTTACACACTCATCCTGTTCTATTTTGAAATATGTAAACTCTCCTGTGATATCATGCTTAATATGGCAGTAGTGTGAGTACAAGAGCAGTGTCTTATTCTAAGTACTTAATCTAAAGAGTGTATTCACCCGATAGAAAGCCTCGATCATCCTGAACAATGCCCTGCACAATCTGATGAGCCAATGCCATTCTTTCATCTGTGGCAACACGCCTTGGCGTTGGCAACCATGGTGTGCCACTGGGATGGGGACGCCAGCATGGTGAAGAATTGCACCTCACAGTGTGTTGAGAAGGCTGGTTGCTAGTGTGTTTCTGGGATTTTCTCTCCTCAGTGAGTGTGTGATCATTGCTTTGTGCTTTTTATTATTCTTTTTATAGAGATAGTTTGTTCTGCCTTTGATACTTTTACTGTATGTCTTAAAATTCTTAATGTATTTGACAGGTTACAATCCAATGATTAACTTTGTTATACATAGTCTTCCCTCTTTAGGAATGCATAATAAAAGGCTGCTTTGTTGACCTGAGAACATATGAGATAAGGAAACAAGAGAAGCTGCAAGCAGCCTTCAGACCTACATGTGGTAGTCCCTGTTGTGAAGGGATTATTTGTGTAGGGACTTGCTGACACTAGAACACAAGGTAGTAAGGAAAGCTGCAAGGTGTCAAGCCCACCTGTGTCAGATCCTGTATGAAATGTTTCAATTTATTTCCTTATATCATCCTGATCCATAAATTGTTTGATCTTCTTCTAAAGCTCCCAATGACTCAGCACTAATAGCCTGATTAAGGAGTATTTCGTTCATCTAACACTCTACCATGTACCTCACAATAAGTTAAACATTCTACTAATTGGTTATGGAAAAATGTAAGGATAGACATTTATTAATTTTTATTTGAAAGTAACAATTCTTCCTCTACTCTGGTTTCAGTAGCAATGTTTTGTAATGTCTGTTCTTTGTTCAGGTCTTTGGAAATAAGAGTTACTTGGAGGATGCCAAGAGAGGGAAGTGTGTGTGGAAGTGAAGCATCCTGAAGAAGGGTTATGGTATCTGTCCCAGCACAACTGGCAATGGATAGACACTGCTCTTCTTGTATCAGGTGATGCACCATTCTTTATGTTGTTTCTTTGAGTTCTGGTACATATGCTTAACATTATAGGCCAACTTTACTTAGTTGATGTGCTGGACTCTTGATATAAATAGAACTTTGGAAATTTATTTATTTATTTATTTTTTTTTTTTTTTTTTTTTATTTATTTTTTTGGCAGGAAGGAAGCCAACCAAGGGCAACAAAATATTAAAAAAAAAAAGTCCCGCTTCAAGTGCTGGTTCCCTTAAAAAGTAGTAACAAATTAGCCAAAATCAAGAAAGAAATGTCCCTCGTAAAAGAAGTCAAGTCATGGGAAGATGGAAATACAAGAAGCAGGCAGGGAGTTCCAGAGTTTACCAGAGAAAGGTATGAATGACTGAGAGTACTGGTTAACTCTTGTGTTAGAGAGTTCGACAGAATAGGGGTGAGAGAAAGAAGAATGCCTTGTGCAGCCAGGCCGCAGGAGGGGAGGTATGCAGTTACTAAGATCAGTAGAAAAGCAAGAAAATAGCGATAAAAGATAGAAAGAAATGCAACTTCAATGTTGTATTGCTTAGCATTGAAATGTAATGAAAATTTTAATTTCTGATATGGAAAACTCAGAGGAAGAGCTTTGTATTTGATAGTGCAAGGCTCACTGTAAACCATCATCAAATTAGCTAACAGACAAAGCTCACCACTAACACTCCCTTTAACTGCTTCCTCACAGGTGATCTACGAGGCCAAGTCCCTTTACCTTGCTGCCAGTCTGCCAAAACTATGCCACACGCGAATGTTGCACCGCTTACTGTCCCTGTCACTGTCAGAGGGTCTAGCCAGCACCCTGCACTGCACATAAAGATCATATGTATGTGCAAGAGTAGTCTCTCTCTCTCTCTCTCTCTCTCTCTCTCTCTCTCTCTCTCTCTCTCTCTCTCTCTCTCTCTCTCTCTCTCTCTCTCTCTCTCTCTCTCTCTCTCTCTCTCTCTCTCTCTCTCTCTCACACACACACACACACACGGCCCGGTAGCTCAGTGGTTAGAGCGCTGGCTTCACAAGCCAGAAGACCAGGGTTCAATTCCCCGGCCGGGTGGAGATATTTGGGTGTCTCCTTTCACGTGTAGCCCCTGTTCACCTAGCAGTGAGTAGGTGCGGGATGTAAATCGAGGAGTTGTGACCTTGTTGTCCCGGTGTGTGGTGTGTGCCTGGTCTCAGGCCTATCCGAAGATCGGAAATAATGAGCTCTGAGCTCGTTCCGTAGGGTAACGTCTGGCTGTCTCGTCAGAGACTGCAGCAGATCAAACAGTGAATTACACACACACACACACACACACACACACACACACACACACACACACACACACACACACACACACACACACACACACACACACACACACACACACACACACACACACTGACACAGACACAGACACACACAATCAAGAGGCCTGGGATCGAGTCCTGGCGTGGCGAGGCAAATGGGCAATCCTCTTAATGTGTGGCCCCTGTTCACCTAGCAGTAAATAGGTACGGGATGTAACTCGAGGGGTTGTGACTTTGCTTTCTTGGTGTGTGGAGTGTGTTGTGGTCTCGGTCCTACCCGAAGATCGGTGTTTAAGCTCTGAGCTCGCTCCGTAATGGTGAAGACTGGCTGGGTGACCAGCAGGCGACTGAGGTGAATTACACACACACACACACACACACACACACACACACACACACACACACAGAGACACACGCCCGGTAGCTCAGTGGTTAGAGGGCTGGCTTCACAAGCCAGAGGACCGGGGTTCGATTCCCCGGCCGGGTGGAGATATTTGGGTGTGTCTCCTTTCACGTGTAGCCCCTGTTCACCTAGCAGTGAGTAGGTACGGGATGTAAATTGAGGAGTTGTGACCTTGTTGTCCCGGTGTGTAGTGTGTACCTGGTCTCAGGCCTATTCGAAGATCGGAAATAATGAGCTCTGAGCTCGTTCCGTAGGGTAACGTCTGGCTGTCTCATCAGAGACTGCAGCAGATCAAACAGTGAAACACACACACACACACACACACACACACACACACACACACACACACACACACACACACACACACACACACACACACACACACACACACACACACACACACACACACACACACACACACACACACACACACACACACACTACCTGTATATCTTCCCCTACTGTCATTTCAAGGGCTAGAAAGAGAGGGATACAATCAGATTTCTCCAAGTCAAACAAACCTTACCCCGCACAGCCTACTTGTGTCATATTTTCTTTTGTTTGGATACATAGTCTGACTTCCCAAAGTAGTAATTTGATGTTAAAATAATTTAAATTGTAGACAATTTGTCAAGAGCTATTTCTTTTGTACATAATAAAGTTGACAAATAATGAGCCTAAACCCCAACAGTGGTCAGGCATTCAGTGAGACCTGAGGGTTACTATGTAGAATGTGGCTCCAGAATGATGGTCTGTGTTTTTTATATTTATGGTGACAATATAGTGTTGCAAGGGACAACATGCTACTTTAGGAGCATTGCTATTGTGAAATGCTTCAATTGTCTTAGAGTTGATAGTTCCTCCTAGACTTCTGCAATGAAAATGGTTTCAAAATACTTTTAGAATTTGTTGTTCATAACAAGACTTGTGCAATGAAAATGCTCTCGAAATACTACTCATGTTCTTATATTCATTCTTTTATGTTATATTAGGCAAATGTATGGATGAGGTAGATCTGTTCATACAGTGAGTGTTGTCATGTATGTGCAGGCTGAGGGTTGTCATGTATGTGCAGGCTGAGTGTTGTCATGTATGTGCAGGCCTCATAGTAATGATAAGTGGAATGAGGTAGAAGTTCATATAGGGACCGCTGCTATGTGTGTGCAGTTCTCATGGTTCGTTCCTCTTGCAATATTCTTCAGTTTGTTTCTGTTTTGAAATAGTGTAAGTTGAAAATATTACCAGAGTAATGTAATACTTGAAAAAAATTGTACAAATTCTGCTGTTCCACTGAAAATTATTTTAGGTTGAAAATTTAAAAGAATTTCTAAGTTGAAAGTTTTGGTAGAGTTTTCAGATTGTATGTAAGTAAAAAATTGTAAAAAAATTTTAAGTTGAAAATTTTGGTAGAGTTTTCAGATTGTATGTAAGTAAAAAATTGTAAAAAAATTTTAAGTTGAAAATTTTGGTGGAGTTTTCATCGGACATTATGCTAAAATTTTGTATTGAATGAATAAAAGGCAAGGAAGGGAGACTCTTCATTGTATTTTTAACCCAAATATGCATCTGCACTTTCTCCGGAGACTCTTTGGAGTATTTATGACTTAACACAATTTTTTGGGCAATTTTGCAGGGATTTTTTCCCCTTTTTGGGCAATTTTGCAGGGATTTTTCAGCTTTTGGGCAGTTTCAGCCCAATTTTGCAGATATTTTTTCCCCTTTTTGGGCAATTTTGCAGGGATTTTTCAGCTTTTGGGCAGTTTCAGAATGTTAAGCATTTTTCTTCCATTTTTGCAGTGATTTTTCTTTTCAGCATTTATTTTTTTTATTTAATGAGTTTGGAGCAGTTGTCATTTTTGCAAATTTTTAGCTGTTTATAGGCATTTCCCTGCTATTTTACCCGAGTTTGGGTGCCAATTGAGGTAGTGTTTTTGAATTCATAGGATACTTTACAGCTTCAAAGTAAGGACTATTCAGTTTTTATTTTATAAAACTATAACTATATGGTGTTTTGGGGCTAATAAAGTAACGTGACAGTTAATAGGTTCGTGTAAATTTAGACAAGGTTATGTTAGGCTCAAGTATTAATAGAAAATAGGCATTATTGAAAGTATCATGGATATCAGTTTTCTTAATCATGATTTATTATAAATCAAATACCAACATCATTTGTGTAGGTATATCACAGAAGATGGAAGGAATAATAACATTATATACATGGGTACATTCACATTAGATAGAAGGAATGAATAATAACATTACAAGAGTGATTGGCAACATGTATTGGCTAGGTTAGGTTAAATTAAATGAACCGGGGCAGGGTCCAATAATTCTGTGGATGCTGCGGCGAGGCGGTGACCTCCCTCCCTGGATGGCAACACGTTCTCAGGGCAGCTGATGCGAGGCAGGGTTCATTCCTCCGTGGAAGGTGCAGCGACAGTTAGCGTCTTCCAGTGCTAGAATAGCCAGTTTCCTGCCGCAGGTTTGGGCTTGTTAGGACACGCTGGTTTGCTTCTCTCTCCAGTAGTGGTAGGACCTGACAAATATAATTAAATTAAACCTTTACACTATAATCATGAACAACTGTCCTGAAATTGTAGGATAGATGTGGTAAGGTGTGGTGTGTTATAGGTTTTTTTTTTTTTGCGAATTCTATTTACCCACCACTATACGAACATTTGTAATAATTATCTCCAAACTTCTAAAAATCGCAACGGTATTCCTTATTCTACTGACCGCCTCCAATGATGGTTGAACCGGCCCAGCCCCATACCTGTGCCGGAACCCACACCACTGCAGTCTGCGTCCTCTTCTGAAGAGACCGACCTGGAGACGGACTATGACATGGACACAAGGAGGAAGAGCAGGATGCCGGGGCTTCAGATGCTTGGGAGGGTACAGGCGGGACTTAAGCTCCGCTGTGGCTGAGGAGTTCGCTCGTGTTAAGCAGATCTGGCTCTTCCAAGTTGATAGTGCGCAGATGTAGGGACGCCGGTGCCAGACTTGTCGCAGGAAATGCTTCATCTTCCGACTGACCCCGAAGACTTGTTTGCCCCATCTTGAGGGGTGGCCAGCATGACCCAACCTTCTCCCTTGTTGTAAACACTGCTGCAAAAATATCACTTAAGAGGCATCCTTCACATGCTGTGTTATTAAGTAATTCTTTATGACTAATCCAAGACCTATTCTATGATCGAGAAACTCCACACTTTAATCCGCGACTAAATCAAATGAAATATAATGTATTATTCAAAAACACTACAAAGGTATTGTGCTATACCTAGCATGTGCACCACAACAGAAACTTTTACTCTATTTTTCCTACAATTACTGCCCCAGATAGTAACAATCATTGAAAACTGAACATCCCGCACTATGCGCTCAAAGCGCTCGATATGGATATTGATTCAAAGGGCAGGTTCAAACGATTCAGGTAGCATCATATACTGTTCTGAGCGAAATATGGGGAGGGGGATGGAAGAGAGGGAGGGACTATGTGGGTGGAGCTTGTTACTACGTCACAGATAGTACTAGGTCACCATTTCTCACCACTTGTCCGTTTCTTCGTGAGGGGTAAGCGACTTTCTCCTGTTTTTATAGGGAGAAGTACCATTACTATATACTGTTGATTTATGACAGATTGGGATATTCGGGGAGGGTGTCAAGTACACTGGCAAAATTTCATAATGATATGCGTGTTCTTTACAAAGTTACTCTAGAAAAACGTGCCCTCAAACTCTGAAACGCTTAGTAGTAAATAGGTACGGTATGTAACTCTAAGAGGGGTTGGTGGCCTCGCTTTCCCGGTATGTGGAGTGTGTTGTGGTCTCGGTCCTACCCGAAGATCGGTCTGTGAGCTCTGACTTCGCTCCGTAATGGGGAAGACTGGCTGGGTGACCAGCAGACGGCCGAGGTGAGGTGAATTACACACACACACACACACACACACACACACACACACACACACACACACACACACACACACACACACACACACACACACACACACACACAGACACACACACACAGACAGACACACACACACAGACAGACACACACACAGACACACACACACACACAGACAGACACACACACACACACAGACAGACAGACACACACACACACACACACACACACACACACACACACAGACAGACAGACACACAGACAGACACACAGACAGACAGACACACACAGACAGAGACACAGACAGACACACGGCCCGGTACCTCAGTGGTTAGAGCGCTGGCTTCACAAGCCAGATAACCGGGATTCGATTCCCTGGCCCGGTGGAGATATTTGGGTGCGTCTCCTTTCACGTGTAGCCCCTGTTCACCTAGCAGTGAGTAGGTACGGGATGTAAATCGAGGAGTTGTGACCTTGTTGTCCCGGTGTGGGGTGTGTGCCTGGTCTCAGACCTATCCCAAGATCGGAAATAATGAGCTCTGAGCTCGTTCCGTAGGGTAACGTCTGGCTGTCTCGTCAGAGACTGCAGCAGATCAAACGGTGAATTACACAGAGACAGACACACAGAGAGACAGACATACAGTACTCTAGTGTACTCTATACAAGTAGCAAACTCTGAACTTTATAATACAAGTAAATCTCAACACGTGACAGCAGGCCTACATCTGCTACCTTTCAGTGAGGTATGGCCGAAATACACTACGAAGACTTAAGAGCCACTAAACGCACCCTGCAGCCCTATTACCAATGCACACCCAAGCCCTGTTATGGAAACGCCTACACCACCGAGTTGGAAGCATGTACTCCACTGAAAGATGTTACGAGGCGCTTTCCATTAATAGAACACTAACGCGTTTTTATTACGTTATGGCAACTGCTATAAATATAAGTTAAGATATACACTATAAATATAAAGACTTCCACGAAATATCAAGGCAACACTTACACTCTTAAAACACAACATGGAACTTTCATGAGAAACAGGTAAAGGACCTTCACAACACCACACGCACACGCGCACACACCAACATCAGCACCACAGTACATTGTCTAACTGGCCTTACCAACCTACAATAACATGAGAGGAATGACATACTCGGGACAAGGCAATGAACAAACACACTTCTAGGTGCACACACGTCTTACCTGAACAAAGCCTAGAGAAGAAATCGCTCCCTTTTACTCCAGTGCTTTCCGCTTCACCTCCTCATACTCCTCCTTCTACTCCCCCTCCTCCTCCCCCCTCTCTTGTTTCCAATAAAGACATTTAATAATTAACGACTCTGGGTGAGCATCGTTCTATATAAACATTGTTACCTTTAGTCTAAGTCGGCGGTTGTCCACCTCTTCACTCACGTGACACTACTTTACATAGCTTTATTTCTATCCATTTATATATCTATTTATCTGTCTATCTATCTATCTACCTACACACTCACACACACACACACACACACACACACACACACACACACACATACACATATATATATATATATATATATATATATATATATATATATATATATATATATATATATATATATATATATATATATATATATATATGTGTGTGTGTGTGTGTGTGTGTGTGTGTGTGTGTGTGTGTGTGTGTGTGTGTTTTATTATCACTAGCATTATTTCTATTATTATTTCTTTTATATTATTTATTATTATTACTATTATTATTATTATTATTATTATTATTATTATTATTATTATTGTTATTATTATCATTATTATTATCATTATTACTATTGTTATCATTGTGAAGACATGGCACGTAGCTACGGTACATAATATTTCCAGTTGTCACATTACTGAAATGTAAAGACACATAATCCTTTAACCAACCAAACCAACGTATCCACATTTTCCTGCACTAATTATGAATAACGTAGGTCTACAGGCATGACGCGTAAATAATATTGCCAATGCTCAAAATACGTTTAGTCATTTATCCACTGGTGGCCAAACCGGTGAGAGTATTATATATCTTGGTCGTTGTCGTAAGCGCTCCACACTGTTCATTGCACTCATGGACGTTGTGAGGAGACTGTGGTTACTGAACCGTGGCTCCGTGACTCAGACAAGTAGCCGACTCTGTTCGTCCTGTCCTGTACGCGTACGATACGCGTCAGTCCGCATGACCATCACTGAAGGTTGGGTGAGGAGGGGCAGGGTAGGGGTGAGGGAGGACCCTTCCCACCCTCTGAATCCCCTCCCAATGCCTCCTCCCCCTTTAGGCTCTCCTCCCCAGTGTCAGTGCAATCATTACACAAAACTTCCCAAATTATTCAGTTAAACTTGTTCCCCTGATTATGATTTTCATGCAAAATTGCATAAGGCCTAAATGAAGTGTGACCAGATTTGTTTAGTATATCAGATCGAGAATCAAATATTAAAGTAAAATTTTTGAAATTGTCACAATTTTCAAGTAAACTGTTAAACAACACAACAGTATGACTCAGTACCAACCTCGGATAATTTATAAAACTCACCTGTGCTATTTAGGTAATTGTTCATTAGAAAATAACATTAGTTTACCAGCACTTGAGGTGATATTGGTTACAGTAACAATTTGATATCAGGAGATAAATTATTATTATTATTACAAAATTACTGCTACTAAAATTTGCAGTTTCTTCACTGGAATCAATGTACAAAAACATATTTTTACACATAAAATACATGAAAATCAAAGTATTTTATATGAGTAGCTGGCTGTAACAAAGGACTAAGTGCCAACCACTGTGGAACAAAGTTAAAAATGTATTATATTCTATACGTTCCCCTATGTTATCAGATATCAATTGTGCACATGGTTAAGATTCATTAATCACTGTAGTGTAATTCCTTAGACATAGGGAAAAGTCATTGAATGGAATATATTTTCAACTCCATTTTGCAGTGGTTAGTGATTGACCCTCTCTCATAGCCACCTACTCATATATAAATTGTATTAAAAACTATATTTCAATACATCTAGATGTATGATCAAAATCAATACACACAAGTATATCATCATCACTTCCAAGTGTACTACTGTACTTATACTCGTATGTTGAGTGGCATACAAACAATGCATCACAGTAAAACTAAGTCAGGTATCTAATGCAGATAACAGTCCTGAGATGGCCTGACTGAAGTCATATTAGATGAGTCTTGTGGCATGGCCTTGAGAATCACAGATGCACGAGCAGAGTGATGGGGCAGTGGTCTGATCCATACAGGGAGGAACGGATCAGGTTGTCACACAGATTTGGTACCAGGCGTTCAGACAAAACAAAATAATCCAGCCTCCTGTCAAGTAAAGGAGTTAAATAGAAAACACTAATCATGAAGTGCCCCTTGCAATGGTGTTATTTTCTAAGTCACTGGTGTTTTAGGTGTTTAGAGAACTGCAAATATGATGTGAGAGAGAGAGAGAGAGAGAGAGAGAGAGAGAGAGAGAGAGAGAGAGAGAGAGAGAGAGAGAGAGAGAGAGAGAGAGAGAGAGAGAGAGAGAGAATATTAGCCTCCTTAACTTACCAGCCCACATTCTTGGCTCGACAGTTGGCCATGTAGGTCCAGAAGGTGTACTGAGCTGTCTTGTCTGGGTAAAGGTGCCTAAAGGAGTCCACAAACCCTTCTGCCAGCAGGTCTGTGAAGCCAGCTCTCTCTTCTGGAGTAAACCCAGCATTCTTTTTATTGCCTTTAGGTTTGGCAAGGTCTGAAAGGAATATTTCTTAATTAATGTAACAGTATGCTGTGTGATATGTGACTTGCTGTTCTGTAAAAACACATGAAGGTTTTCAATCAAATGGCTCTCATTTCCTGTATCAAGGATTACATAAAAACATGACAAAGCAAAAATCAAATGCTAAGGTACTAACCAATCTCCTTGTGGGCCACATTGAGATCTCCACACATAATGACAGGTTTCTTGGCATCCAATTCCTTCAAATACTTGCGAAATTTAGGATCCCAGTCCATTCTCTTGTCCAATGTGACTAGTTTCCTGCCAGCATTGGGAACATCTGTATGGTGACAAAGCGTGAACAATATGAACACAAATTTATTATGAAAATAATTATTCAAAGAACATTAAGTAAAAAATAAATGAGTCTCAACTTACAGGCTGTCACTAGATAAAAGTCTTCATACTCTGCAGTGATGCAGCGACCTTCATCATCATGGGTCTCATCATCCAGTCCATATGTGACTAACAAGGGTTCTTTCTTAGAAATCAGGGCAACACCAGAATAACCATCCTTCTTAGCTGGAAACCATAATAACTTAATCACAATCTGACTCAGGCAGATCTTACATACCTCAAGGAATAAACAATTATTTATTATTTATCTTTATGCACTTTAAGTTTGATTTGTGTGCTCAGTTTTAAATGTACATAGGTATGTATAAAAAACACACCACAAATTACTTGATTGCCAGCTTTAAACCATAATCATAATACACTACATGGAATACTTACCAGACATAAAGTAACTCTTGTAACCTTTCATATTTTTTATCTCTTCTGGAAGCTTGTCATCACTGCACTTAGTCTCCTGAAGGCAAACAACATCTGGCTCCTCCTTCTCAAAGATAGACATCCCATCTTTCTGTAGTGCCATAACTAATAGTTAGAGCTGAAAGGGCTTCAAATATACATGGTGTGTGTCAGTTGTAAAGGCTGAAAGGTGATTACAGAAGGGGTGAATGGAAGAAAGAAAGTATTTAGGAATGATGCAAATAACATGCAATATAACAAAATTGAGAGATCAGAGAGAGGGCTGTGAAAAGAAGGTATGTCATATTACAATGTAAGGAAGATTTCTAAGTTGACAAATAAAAATCTTTTAAAAAGTTGATCACTCTGTTCTTCACCAACAATATAGCAGTCATCACAAGAGTGTCTGCAGCCATACACCACCTCTCAAAAGCTCTTGATCACTATCACTTATAATCTTAACTATTGTATAGCAAAACAGGTAAAATAGAAATAAAATAAACTTTTTGGAGTAAAAGTACGAAATTTAATCAGACATGGCAAATATTTGAATAAAAAAATGTAAAAAAAAAAACTATAATGTTAGCCTGTATGCTTGTTCCTGCACATACCATTTGGAGATAGATTCATTGAGGTTTTCATGCTACATCTTCCTTGCTCTACATATGTCTTCCTGCTTGCTTTTTTTTTTTTTTTTCATAGAAGATGGGAAGGCTGACCAAGGAGAGAAAAAAAGAAAAAAAAAAAAAAAAAAAAAGAGCTACATTAAGTTGCTACTCCACTTACAGACCAAGGAATTAGCCAAAAGTTTTAAAACCTCCCTCTTAAATGAAGTCAAGTCAAAAGAAGTTGGGAATACAAAAGCAGGCAGGGAGTTCCAGAGTTTTCCAGAGAAAGATATGAATGACTGAGAACACTGGTTAACTCTTGCATTAGAGTTGGCCAGAACAGATGTGTGAGGAAGAAGAAAGCCTTGAGCAAAAGGAGCAGAGGCATGCAGTTATAGTCCGTCTACTCTAAAATGGCTCTAGGATTTAAAATACATTGTAGCTTATTGATGACGTGATTGATTTTATGTGAATAATACTTGTTTTCTGTTGATGAATGCACTTATTACAAGGATAGTTTATGGTTTTCCTCAAGATCTGACAACCATGCCTTCCTTGGGCCACCATTCAATCTAAGACCCAAGAGCCACTTTAGAGTATACAAACTTTAGCAAGATCAGAAGAGCAGTTAGCATGAAAAAGATACAAAAGATGCAACATTCCAGTGATGGTGTCACCTGCTTGTCTATCTAAACACAAAGGTTATGACATTACCTTGATCCAAGCCCGCAGCCCATCAACATTCCAAGATACAATTTTCAGGTTCCACTTTTTGCCATCACTTGTCTTGGCATCTGAAGAAAACTCATCTGTTTTGACTTTTTTCGACTCCTTTGCTGGGGTCTCTTCAGCTTTCTCCTGGAATAGTCAATCTAATCAAGTACTGTTCAACTCATGTGGTAAATTCTATTAAAGTGAAAAAAGCATCTTGTATATAATACTGGAAAGCATAGTGTCAACACCATGAAATACAGGCCAGAAGTAGGAACTAATTCAAACAGCTGGGCTTGCTTTCCATGCCATTACACTGAAGAGATGGCTGTACTTGTCATTCCAAAATGAAGGGCAAGGATAGGGTATGGCTTAGCCTGCAACTACTACAGTGGTGGTACAACAGTTGTCACAAAAACTGTATTATCTTTCAAAGAAAAAAATCAAAATAACTTTCTTAGGCTGACCATTCTAGTCAGAAAAGCATTATATGCAGTATACAATAAAAAATAAAATGTACAACTGCCGTGAGTCCTGCCTATATAGTACCCATGGACATTCCCTCAGGTGCCTGATCTTAAAATAACATACCTTAAAATGTTTCAATTCTGATCCCTTAATTCTGCAATAACACGCAGAAAACCACAGGCTCATGGCAAAATACATATCCAAACTGCCAACCCACCGAATGTTAAGAAATCCCACTGGCCACCTCTTGTGATGAGAGATTAACATTCTTTTCCCTCAATGCAGCACTATTTCCTCACTCCGATAACACCATAAGCCATAAAATACTTAAATGTCAGACTACCCTCAGATGTCAGTGGAAATCAAGGCAGTAATACAGTTAAATTCAGACGAAATGGACCATAGCGCATGCCAGCCACTCTGCACGTAACACCACCTCCTCCTCCTCCTGCCAAACCATAACACTCTTTATACACACTCACTCATTCATTGATTCTGCCACACAGTAATCAATTCATATAGTATTGAACTTACTTGCTTCCTCTTTGGCGGCATGGTGAATGGACTGGATAACACGCGAGGAGATGCGATTCTAAGCACACCTAACAGCAATCTCTGCCCGCCAAGCCTCAGTATCGCCATGCACACCTTGATCTTGGGGATGGCGGCGGTGGCAACGTGATTGTGCTTGTCAGGGATGTGATAGAGTTGCGTAATGGTGGTGCAAGTTTAGTTGTCTAGATAATGAGGAAACGTACGACTAACCGATAGAGAGTGTAATTAAAGCAACCTAACCTATCTACACGCATCATTCAACAAAAAAAACTTCTTATCTATATCATAGGAAACTATTGATTTGGGATGGAAAAAAAAAAAAAAAAAATCAATACCTACTTGGTACTAAGTAACACTATATAACTATAATATCTTGGGGATTGTTTATATATAATTTTAAAATCTTGGGGGATTGTTTATACGATTCTCATGTTTTGCGAGATTTGGTCTTGTATTTGAGTCTACGGTATATAGATATTTGCTTACTTTTCCTTTGTCATTTTTACGATGTACTATTATTTTGTAAAGTAGATTTGGTAACTGTGTCATTGATCTCTTGGAGAGAGATAATCTCAGAGTATGTTTCACCTGGGTGCTTTCTCATGTTGGCATTTCCCATAATGAAAAAGCTGATGTTCATGCCCGTCACTCCCTTACTGAGGACATTGCTGACTGTCTTGTTGAACACACTTATAATAACATCAAGGGTCATGTTTGCAGCACCATTGCTCATAACCTTGACACTTGTTATGGGAAAGGCAGTCCCAGTTCAGTCCATTATGTACTGTACATGTCTCCCACACCAGCAGTGTCACCTATGGCAGGAAGAGTGCCGCCCATCACCTGGTTGCTATGCGTCTCAGGCTGGGTTATAGGTACTATTGGGAGGTCAGTGGGGCTGCTGCTGTGCCCTGTAAGCTGTGTCACAGTCCTGCAGGGCACACACTTGCCCACTATGTCATGGAGTGTCCCTTGCTGGTGCATTTCCGCCCACAGGGGAACTGGGACCTGCCACCAATGATAAGCTGGTTCTTCAACAATGACATCATCCCTGCCATCCTCTAGGATTTCCCACTTTTTGCTCCACCTTTGTAAATAATGTAAATATACTTAAGGTTATTTATTTTTGTACTGCAATACATTAGTTTTCTATGAACATTTGTTTTGGGGATGGGTGGCAGGCTCCTCCCATCTCCTTTGTTGTACTTTTTTTTTTTTTCAACTAAACTTATCAAATAAAATAAAATATCAAACTTTTGTAGTCTGCTTCCTCGCAAAGTTAAAACTATTCTATTAACTTTAGAAAACGTGGTCACACAACCCACCAATGCGGGCGTTAATGCGCGCGTAATCCATAATTTCCCTCTTTCTAGTTTCATCTACCTGTCATCTTCGAGGAAGGCCTTCCAAGGCTTCCAAAGCTTTTACCTTTACCTATTGATTATCATTATTAGCTTTGTGGAAGGACTTTCCTAAGGATCTAAGCTTTATCTAGCGATCTGCTGATGTAGTTTACCGAAAACTGTCTTCTACTCACACCTATAAGGAGGGAAGACAAAACACAAGAATAATGCAAAACTAAATTCATTAAATAATTTTCCTGTTTAATATACATGATGCACAGTTCTTAAGATATTTGTACACCGACATAATTTGTGCATGACAGAAAAAATAAATGATTGGATGTGATGTAAACTTCAGCAATTCTTGTTTTACGAGGTGTGTTTTGTGCTAGCAGGCCTACCACTGACATTATGCTTACTGGTCACCGGTACAAAGCACAAATTAATCATGAAAGAAGTGCAATACTTTCCAAACTAAAATTAGACATGGACTCAGATGAATTCATCTATTATGCTTCAGTATTTCTGGTGACATGAGATTTGTCATTACTCCTCCCACCTACACACATTCATATGAGGCTTCAATATATTTCATTGCAAATTCAGACAAACAGTTGAGTACAAACTGCTGCAAGAATCTGTTCCAGCATCTTCCATCATATAATCACATACAATATCATTTAATAATTATTCAATGCAATGAGAGAAGAATTACACCAATCACAAGGTGATCATGAAGATGAAACTTTCCACTGGCTTGTTCCACTTCCAAACTTCACATTTCATCACATTAAATTTTCTAGAGAAAAAATATATTTATGATTGACCAAACCATATGTTACTTAAAAATGTTTACAATATGCTTGTAATATACTGCTATTTGCATTAAATAGATACAAATAAATTACATACAAAATTGTATTCTTTCACAATGTCATATTTCTACAAATTATTAGAAAAATGCTCTTTGTGTGTGTGTGTGTGTGTGTGTATTTACCTAGTTGTAGTTTTACAGGGCCTTTATGCTCGTGTGGCCCCGTCTCCATATCTCTATGTGTGTGTGTGTGTGTGTGTGTGTGTGTGCAAGCATCTAGTTATTCACTTTGACATGTTTATCTTTACAGCAGTCTACTGTAATTCCATCCTGTGGATGGTCAAAGCAAAGTTACCACTTATTTACCTCATGCCTGCACATTCCTATCTTATCAATCTTACATCCACTTTCTCCAGAGTAATCGTATTCTGTCCGTTTTACTGGTTACATTTGTATGTGTGTGTAATCAGTTTCTGGAAATACTCCTGCAAAACAACACATTACAGAAAAATCTATTAGCCAATATATGTCTCAAGGTGCATACTAGTTTCTCACAGAGGTTTAAGAATGAAAGTTTGTAATGCATTTCAAACAAACGTTTCAGTGTTTGCTTGATATCCCTGCCATAAGTGATGATAATACTGGTTATCTTGCTCTTTCCCATTTGCTGGGTAGCATACATATATGTGGTTGATAAATTTCTTAATGGTTAATGAAAATTTGTCTTGAAGAAATAAAAGACAACAGACACTGAGTCTAATGGATTGAAGTTCTTTCATAGTTGCTAAATGATGTACATAACAACTTAATATCATGTGAGGATTACATGGATGCAAATTGCTTCACATCTTCAGAGTACTCTGATCCCATTCATAGCATCCTAGATGAAAGCAACTATGGTTTGATGCATTGACTGACGTGACAGTTGTTGGCACTGGATTTATGATATTGAGCAAAAAAAAAAAAAAAAAAAAAAAAAAAAAAAAAAAGCACCTTATAGCCAACTAGGGAGCACAGATTAACCTTTGTACCTATTTGGAAAGCACACATGCTTATACAGACATACATCTACACATACACACACACATGCACTGTATTAAGAGGTCCTTTTATCTTGGAATGTTAGTGGCTAATCACTTTTCTATGATGTGATGTAGTGCTGAAAACAAATTTACCCCAAACTAAGTGTTCATGCTGCATATTTTGCCTATAAATCTAAATAAGAATGTGCAATAATTTATGATGACTAAACAAAATTGGCCAAAATAATAAAACCATAATACTGTGTTGATTTTTCTCAGAGAAGCTGATAAAATTTTGATATTCATGGAAACCTGACAAAATTTACCGAAGAACAAGCACATCTTGACATTTTTATTGAATAGATGGTTCCTTAAAACAGCAGTGCTTATTAGTGTTCCTTGTATCTTATTTAACTTTTGTTTTCAGAGCATATTAACATATTCCATAAACAAAGAATGTAAATTGGACACTCGAATGTTACGTCCACCATAACCATATGATTGTAGAGTCCCAGTGATACAATGATAGAAGCATTGAGGGTGGGTGCTTAGCACTTGAATTTTTTGCTCAAAAGTTGAAAAAAAAAAAAAAAAAAAAAAATCAATACCAAATAAAACCTAATATATGTAATTGGAAAAGACTATGTACCACAGAACTGTGAAGCCTGAATGTAATACTTGAATTCATCAATGAATTTAGAACATACACAGAGTGGAACCATACTCCTCAAGAAAAAAGAACTTGCATACCTCAGGCAATACCATCCTCATATATACAAGCCAAAGCATGTATAAATAAGATAAAAAAACTAAAATAATTTTGTTAACTAAAATAGTTTTGGTCTGCAGTTTGATGATAAGATATGCTGGAAGCTAATGTAAATCTAATTGGGTCTGCCTAGACTTTGTCAATCAAGTGTTCAAGTCTAGCAGTCTGTTTGTTTGGCTCACCACAGTAGGAACATCACATAAGGGCTCTGTGCTGCAAGAATTGAAGTGAAGTGGGAGGTTATAAAATGCAGGTACTTTTCACTTGTGTATGACAACATCATGGACTTCACAATGAACACAGTTAATTTGTTCTTCACTCACTGCAATGAATGATTCCAAGTATCAATATGACCATGCAAACCTAAAGGATACTGTACTTGCATAGATTGGTACATAACTTCCCAGTTGCAGCAGCAATACTCAATAGTCATGGAATTACAAGTACACATTTCAGGTACATACAATGTTGGTAGTAACATGAGTGAACATTTTTATATCATAGTTACCTGACTTATAAACTGAATGCATTCAAGCAATGCCATCATGTTAATGGGTTTTATCAATGCAAAATTTAGAAACCTGGTAACCAAGCCTTACAATATGAAATTTCTACAATTTTGTGCTTTAGCTCACGTTCACATAAGCTCTGTATTTCTTCCCTTATTACAGAGAACAATTAACTTAAGCATATATTTAAGTACTACTCATTTCTTAAAAAGAAAATCACAACACTGGTTTAAGAGTAAATATGCAGCTGAAACAAGAGAGACATCAAGTCAGACCAATGTTCTAACTATTAAGAAACTTGGCCAGGCTTTATTGATCACATGTCCACAGCTACACAGTGTGACACAAATCTTAATACAACCAATTTCTGTAGAGTAGAAAAGTGAGAGCTGATGATAGAGCAAATGATGTGTAATTCCTCCTCCATTCTGAAAAGAAAAACAACAACAATAAGTTTAAGTTCAGTAAGTTAGTTTAAACTGACAAAATCAGTTGCTTTTTCTTATACATAACTGGTTTAGTTCCACTGATCATATTTACCCATAATATGATGGTCAGATTCGTGATAAATGGTGAAGGAGGTTAGATGGCAGGACAGCTTCCAGCTTCTCCAACACATACTGGATTGGAACATACCACCAACTAAGAAGCTGAAGAAAAAAAAGTGCCATTTAGAAGAATTCGTCCAAGCAAACCACAAAACAGTATGCAATATTATCTTTCCATTCTGTCACATACTGTAATTCCAAACCATTATTATTGGTGCACTGTCTGAATATCTGATATTAATAAGGATCATAAGCTCTAAAAAACTCATTTGAGCTTCCTAATTTATTATTCTAAGTTCTAAAGACTATGATAATGATATACATGCATATCCTGCACTGCAATGCACGCATAACAGGTAAAATTAATGAAACTTTGCAGAGTGAGCTTACTGTTTTCGCAAGAGCTCCCATGGGTTCAGGATACTGGTGGGTGAGAAGGGCTAGCAAGGCAGTGAAAGAACACAGGCCTGCTGTGAACACAATGAAGAATGGCAACTCCTTCTTGGGATATACTGATACTTCATGGAAGGCTGGAAAACAAAAAATACTCTAGCTTATTCTTTTCAAATTTTCCACTAGATTATACATACAATACATGGAGTGTGGAGGGAGGATGCAATGTATTACTAAAACAATCAAAAGAGAGTAAAAATCACTAAGTGACTAATGGTAAATAATTTCATGAGGTTCAAAAAAATCTTTATAGTAATGCACATAATACAAGACAATATATAAAGTCTGGTAAATGAATGATACAAGGGGTGTTCTGTCAGCAGAATTGATGGTGAGGGTGAAAAAAGTGTATGGAAGATTTTGTAAGGGTAAATTAAAAAGAAAGGAAGTATTTTCATTAAAATAGTTACTCCTACAGGCTGTGCTTAAATTTCATTTTTATAAAACACAACCAAGCATCTAAAACTAGTGAAGCAGCCAAGGATGTACTCACAAGGCAGGAGTTCCCGGTCTGCACACTCTGTACAGGTGGGGTATGGGTAGAAGAGGTGGCCCTTCTCCAGTGGATAAGGGATAATTCGGAAAGTCCCTTCCCATGTACAGTGGAGGAGATTTAATGCACCTTCCACCTGTGTGAGGTAGGAGCATTCATTAGTTTTTACTTCCTGTTCTTGCACATTTTCTTTCCAGTAAAGCAAATAATGTATCAACACATGATACAAATATATATATATGGGAACTTTACACTTATATCAACTCTGAAGTACATAACATTATGTGGAGAAGCATTTTCAAGATATCTATTGTAATTGTTATAACTGCATCTACAACACTACAATATCTTCAAGAAGTAAACTAAAGAATGATCAAACTCACCCTCTTCCAATGCTGGAGGTGAAAAAATGCATAAGCAATGGCCTCTGAATCACCACGCTTAAGAATGTGTTCTGGAGGGAGAATGAGAGGCTTCATCTCCAGCAGGTACTGAGGGAAAAAAATATCAATGAACACTGAATCCGACACAGAAATTATAATAAGAATTAGAAATTTATACACTGAGTTCAGCTCACAACATTTTATTATACACTAATAATACAATCATGGTAAAATATGACTCACCTTTGGAACATGAGGATTAAACTCCACCGCTCTGTGAATTGCTTCAACTGCTGCCATTTCTGCTGCAGTGAGGCCACGTTTGCTGGCTATATCTGGAGAAAACCTAGAAAGGAATGATAAAACAATTGCCTCTTAGTAATCTGTGAAATATGTAGTGGTTTAAACATGAACAAATAAATAAAGATTTGAAAACACAAACTGCTGTTGAATATTGAAGAGAGCAATAAAGTAACATGCATGTGTAAACTAAAATGGTATTGCTAACACTGAAAAATAAGAAGAAACTTAAGAACGTGTAGCAGTGGACACTATTGTCACACTTACTTGTCAGCCACAGCGCGTGCCTTGAGAAGTGCTGCTGTGTAACATATCGTGGCTGACTTGGGCAGTGCAATGTCATCATACTTGGCTAACACTGCCTGTGCATCAGCATATGCCTCCACCTTTAGCAGTGCTTCTAAAAGGTTTTCATGAAGGTTTAGCACATTCATGATGGGAGGCACTTCCTTTGTTAGCTGTAATCATCAAGGTTACATTAATATCTCACTTTCCACACACAGCACAAAAACAACAATAATTATGAAGACATTAATTTAGTAATACTCAATGAATTATGGAAATTAAACATCAATAATACCACTAATGATCAAAGCAATGCAATATGGAGGATGAATCAATGGCCAAGAGTATTTACCTCTCTGAACATTTTTATTGCTTCTTTCATTTTCCCCAGCTTCCGAGCACACATGGCTAAGCGTCTTTTTATGTAAATGAACACATTTGTGTCTCGTCCTGAAAAAATGCATAGGTCAGATCAAAGTTACATGTTCAGACTTAAAATAAACTCCTTTGTAAATGTGTATAGTACATAAATATATGAGGAAATACTAGAACCAAACTAAGAAACCAAGCTGCCAATACACTGACTGCACAAGTAAATAATAAATACATATCTACAATGACAAGAAAGCAATGAAGAAAGAACTCACTGTGTAACGCTTCCATGGCACTGCTTTGGTGTTGAGTTAGCTGTGACTTCCGGTAATTATTCTCAGCATGTTTGAGGGCAATCTTGAGTTTCTTTTCTACTTCAACTATTGATGTACATTCCTCTTCTGCCAATAAAATATATGCTGATGCACACTCTGGGTTGAGATCCAAGGCAGATCTTGCTGATTTTATTCGAACTTCTGGATTCCTTTCTCTCCATGCTGTCTGCATTACTGGAAAAAATGTATAAACAAGTAAGTGTAAAAACTGGTTGTTACTTTAAAGCAGTGGTTCCCAAACTGGGGGGCGCGCCCCCCTAGGGAGGCGTAAAGAGAATTCAAGGGGGGCGTGAAGTCATCTGCTAAAAAAAATGTTTTAATAGATTATAAGAATAATAAAATCAAAATGTCTCTCTGGAATGTACTATTATTTGTTTGAGTGGCTTTCATTATTAAAATTTAATACAAACAGAGATCTGTTTTCCTGAACAATGCTAAGAAATAAATGCAATAAAATAAAATAAGTTCACATGAGCAAAAGAGGAAGTGGGAGGGGGGGCGTGCGGGTCTACTGGAAGCAAGAAGGGGGCGTCAGGTAAGATAGTTTGGGAACCACTGCTTTAAAGGATGACTTACATCTGCAAATTGTTTTTATTCCTGTCTATACTTTAACTGCTTAATTCAGTCTACATGTCCTCTCTAAATTCATGCCTTCCTCTATCACAACACATAGCTGCCACCATACAGGCAATAACTTACTTTCATATTCTGGTTTTCCAGCATCAGCCTCACATGTAAAAAAGGTCTGGTGGTCTTGGGCTGATAGGTTCATATCATAGTATGTCAGCGGCTCCTTTTTAGTTGACCATGTTAGCCGCTGGTACTCAGACCCCCTAAATAAATTCAGGGGATTTCGCCAGACTTTACATTCTGAAAAAGAATAATAAATACATATAGAATAAAACTGTATAATAAATCAAAACTTGCATAGTATAATTTCAGCACAGCCTTGCAATCTATTAACAATATCTATCTCTTGCCTATAACAGCTATAGTCTTTTAAACTTAGGTTAGCATATCATTTGAAACACAACACAGGTGCACAACTCACACTACAACTTACCTGGAACACTCTGTTGGTTATTGTTGTTGTTTGAATTAGTGGTGGTGCTCTCTGCAGCACTGTTTTCCCCTCCACCAATCCATGGACTGAGGTGGTTCAAGGAGACTTGCTCAATGAAAGATGTGCCATACTTCCTAAAGTACCACCACTCAAAAATCTGCAGAACATGAAATTCATTAATTTGATGATATACACAAAGTCTGACTTTAAATCATTCAGATAAGAAGTACAAATTTAAATCATCTTTAGGAATTGTATTGAATTTATACGTGCACCATATTCCGCCATGACTTCTGAGACAAGTGCAAGATTTTCAAACTACAGCAATGGGCAAAAATGTTCTAATAGCAAATTATTACTATTACATACAAATTTGTAACAATATGTAATGGCAAGCAACAGCATTTGGTCATTCAGAAATGCAATGAACTAAATTAGTGATTCAAAAGAAGGAAATTGTAACTTATTCATCATAATGGTGCAACACACACACACACACACACACACACACACACACACACACACACACACACACACACACACAGACTGAAATAAATCATATATTATCATTATTATTATTATTATTATTATCATTATTGTTATTATTATCATTACATACATACACATTTTTCTTGAAGGAAGGATAAAAAAGTAAACAGGAAATTACATGATACAAACATACAAAAATAATATATACAGAGTATGCTCGTCACTAGAATCTAACAGACATGAGACTCACCAATATAAGACCTGAGATGAGGGATGATGTGCCAGTGAGAGCAACATAGAACTTGGGTGTAAGTGTTGACAGGAACACTGTGGCTGTAAAGAAAAAAAAGAATGTCATTAAATGGAAGAAAATACATGAAGGCTACCTCATAAAGTCAAATGAAATAAAAATAAACAATACTACTACTACTAATAATAATAACAATAAAATATAAAAATACAATGAGTTATATCTTATCAAGCCCTCCACCACAATCAGTTTACCAATGATAAGAGAATAAAAGTTTCCCACAAGCTAGTAAGTAATGTTTCTGTCAATACAGGATAACTCACGCATGACCCTATGATACTATGGTACCCACCTCTCACCAATGACTGACACAAATGACAAATAGACAAAAAAAGGGGCCACTCTGCAAAACCCTGTCTTGCAATGTGTGTGTGTGTGTGTGTGTGTGTGTGTGTGTGTGTGTGTGTGTGTGTGTGTGTGTGTGTGTGTGTGTGTGACTTTTTGAGAAAATCCACTCCATTGCAAAAGGACAATAATTTTTCCTTCAAGTATTCAAGCAAACATTAAGTAACAAACTGTATCACATGAAATAACCTATTGTTAAAAGTGACACATTTTATCTTAACAATATATTACAGCCTGAACAGCAAATCAATGAATCTACTATTAACCTCATCAGTATCATGACACAGCTTCTTATTCATTCTGGTTACTATTTGGTGATTTTATACAACTTCAGAAACTTATATGGGGATTAAAATAGTGTTGCTTCTGGCCATTAATCTTCTCACCTCCACAGACCCTCCCTAATGTCAATAATATCGTCTAATCATACCCAAAACTCAAGGAAAAATGGGGTTAACTTAAATGTTGCATGAAACAATAATCTACCAGTGACTTTATATTCCCATCAAACACCAAATCATGACATTCACGAGGTGCCCTTCAATACCATGGCCCAGAGCACCTGAAGGGTTGATTACAGCCACGTATGGAGTACCTGAGATCACGGTGAAGAAGGACATGAACACAGCAAACAGCAGCAGCAGGATGAACATGGTCACGTAAACCATCACGGACATGACATCACACACGCGGGGGTTGTCATCTCTCGTTTCCGGGGTTTCCATTTCCCTGCACCAAAACCCGCTGCTTCTCCATTCGGCCCTCCATCCTGACAAGTTTCTTTCGTCCGGCCAGCACCCCGCCCCCCACCAGCCCGGCTCCTCCTCCCCTACCCTCCGCCTGAGACCCAAAGGAGGAGGAATACTACGTTGGCGAAGGATTCTGGCTGGATGGACTCCCATGGCTGCACTAACACGAGACCCAGCTATCTTTTCAGTATGTTATTTCATTTTCCTGCAAGTTCGAGTAATGAGGAAGTGGAAATAACACAATGAGACACTGCAACTGCACTCAATGTCCAAATGTCCAAAGCCGCATGCTGTCTGTCCCGCGTGCCAAGACTCTCAATGCTGCGGCTGTATATACACGAGTCAGGTCAGATACTGTCTAAGAAATCCTAATGGAGTAATGATACATAACACTGGGAAAAGAATCAACACCTGGGTGCGCATGTTCCTGGACACGTTTCTTTCTCACCGCCCCTACCACGTCACATCTTTGGTCCAAGAGGTAATGGGAAAGTGCAGGTGTTATAACAAAACTGGGAACTCTATACTATGCCATAACACCTGCTGGTCCACTAAACCATTGTGAAGGTTTCAATTTCTGATTTTCTAAACGTTTAAAACATATGGCAAATAAATAAAATAAAATAAAATAAATAAATAAATAAATAAATAAAATAATAAATAAAAAAAAAATAATAAACAAATAAATAAACAAATCAATGCAAAATTCCCCCCAAAAAATCAAGTGTAACATTTTTGTAGCCAGATTAAAATAACGTAAATTCAAACACGACTTCACAATATATAATAAACTTCCAAGAACTAGAATTAAAAAGCTGTTTAATGGCAGTGACAAAAACACGTACTGGCAACATTAAAAAGCGTGACTGATATAAAGCACACAACATGGAGAGAGAGAGAGAGAGAGAGAGAGAGAGAGAGAGAGAGAGAGAGAGAGAGAGAGAGAGAGCGCTACTGGTCACTGAGAAGCTATCCCTCCTTATCATTTATTTGATTTCACCACAAAACAAACACAGGTCAGATATAGTGCCTCATTGAATCTACTTTACACAGATATTGGGATTCTGCTCGTCTTCTAAGTTTCATATTATAATGTCTTACTCCCCTCCCCTCGTTGCATTGTCAATGAACTTCTATATTTCAATAACGAAACTAAGATCGGAAGTAATACCAACGGCTCTGCACTGAAACTAAAGAATCTTAGCAGCAATAGTGGTTTTCTCTTCTGGGGATATATATGTACTAAGTTACTAAGTTTCATCGAATTACGAAAACCTTGAACAAATCCATAGGGAACGAAGACCTTTATACTGAGAACTAATTTAACTAAAGTAATACGCATTTTGTTTGCAACTGCCTTGTAAAAAAACGTGGAAGATCAGTTAAGGATGTAATATTGTAATGAAAATAGCTACAGCTGAGTTTCTTTGGCAACAAGGGGTAATGCAAAATAGCTATAGCTGAGTTTCTTTGGCTACAAGGGGTAATGCAACTTAGATTATGCAAGTAGTGATTGAAATTACAGTGCGTGACTTAGGATGTAAACAACACACGGAGAACCAAAGCAAGTCTCACATTCCGGCACTCAGGAACATGACACCGGGTCTTTCCAGCCGAGACTCTTAGCTTCCACGGAAAATTACTCAGATAATACGTATATATCTCAACAAACACTACTACTATATACCACTATTACTATCACTACCATACCACCACCACCAACAACAAGAACAACTACTACTACTACAACGACCACTACTATCACGCTTCTTCGCATCCAGAGACCTTTGATAAGAAATGACACTCCACCATCATGTTTGCCAAGCACCAACACTGACCACAAGCCCTGGTGCATGTGGGTGTACCTCATTGCGACTCACTAATTGCTTTTCACCGGGTTCCATGATACTAATTTCCAGGCCAAAATTACATGCAATACTCAACATGTTTACAGACCTGTCTCTTCCATGACAAGCTCACCAGTGACGGCCAATTTAACGACGTCACGATGCTTTTTATAGAATTTGAAAGTATAATCCACAGAATATCTAAATGTAAATGTGGTCTCAATAGTTTTTCCCACTAGAGTTCCCCTGAGACGGGAGTGATGGTGGGTTGATTTCAGTGTGAGGTTCCTTTTAACGAGTCGTGTGTTATAACTTAAGTGAAACTGAAGGAAGTTGAAGGTGCTTGTTGTGAGGGTCGAAGTAATAATGTTGGTAATAGTGACGGTGATAAATAATAATAATAAGGCATAAAAAGAAGAAGAAGAAGAAGAAGAAGAAGAAGAAGAAGAAGAAGAAGAAGAAGAAGGCAAGAGATTATACATGTGTAAAACAAAACTGAGTATCACACATTTCTCAATCTCGAAGACAAAATACCGACATAATATTGACAGAAAATAACACGAACTGAGAAAGAATATATTAAACCTCTCTCTCTCTCTCTAAACTAATCTTCATCCCTCGAAAATCTTACTTATCTGGACGAAACTGGATTATTCATTTGTAAATCAACTCTACGCGTTCAGTTTCCTTCATACATATACATTGTCTAGTATAATATGAACGTTGCTAGGGTAAAATGCGCGTTCCTTTACCGTAATACGATCTCTCTACCTCCTTATTCCTCCTCTACCGGTTCAACTTTCAGTAAATACAACATAAACTATACTCCTATGTCTTCATTATGACATGGCAACACCGTGTTTGTTATCAGTCACTAACTCTACAGAGGAGAAAACAAATGACAGTCACAACGTCATGAAGTCTTCCCTCGTAGAAAGCACAACAATGACAGTTCACTACATCTCACTGCGTCTTCCTCTGCCGCAGTCAAATGAGTCAGTACAAGCTAACTCTTCTCTTGTGGAAATAGTGTGGCAGGAATTACGATCTGAAGCGAGAAGTAGGTATAAGAAAGGTAAAGTTATGTTATCACTGTCAATGTTATAAGGATTGCGCGGGAAATTTAAACTTTATCACTGTGGACCAATGCAAGACTAGTTTCACACTACACTGCACTTTGATCATTGACTAACTAACGAAAAAAAACATAATAAATTGTAATGGAAGGACCAATGCTATTCATGCTATATGCCTCAACACTACACGAAAAGCTACAAAATAAAAACGAATTAAGATTGAACTAATGAAATAGAGAAAAGGTACAACAGAAGAAGCGAACTGTCGGCAACCTGTGAACCTGTGTCTACAAGCGTTCATACCATTTAAATTCACTACACTACAGAAACTAAAAATATAAACTAACAGCAGCGTAGAAAAAAAAAAAAAAAAAGAACGAGGTGTAATTTCTCTATTATTCACACACTCATTTCAGTACGATACACAGGCAAAATTATCACAAACCAGATGCAGAATAACAATAATAAAAACACGTGAAAAACAAAAGAATACATAATCAGCATCTGCCATTGTACGTGGAGGATGCGAGAAGGGAAATGCAGTTCATTTACCTCAAAGAATAAACGTATAGTAAAAGAGACACGCATGTGGTTTGAGTCAACTGGTTAACGCCCCCACTCGGCAAGATAACACGTTAGCAAGAGGCAACACACTTGTACACCACCACCACCACCACCATCATGATAGCTAATACACCTGCTCCATCTCTCAACACCACAGCCAGGCGAGGTGAATGTTCTTCGTCAGTTTGATTATGAAGCAAAACATGTGTCTTTTCATGCTGCCCAGGTTGCCTAATCGGTCAGGCTGGCTTGATAAGGGGTGAAGTGCATCGGTGGTGTTATCTGGAGGCAATAAAGCACACGGCACGCGCACAATACGCATTACACACACACTCACACGAGGCACGCTGCGGTATTAGATGGAAGTATTAGTTTCTGTTTAGCTTCCCTCAGAGAGAGAGAGAGAGAGAGAGAGAGAGAGAGAGAGAGAGAGAGAGAGAGAGAGAGAGAGAGAGAGAGAGAGAGAGAGAGAGAGAGATATTACTGCATCTATTTTATCATGCAGTACGATACACTGTAAGCATCCAGCGCACAACATGCTACAACCACCACGACCACCGCCGCCGCCACCACATCCCCAGGACTCAAGACGCCCCCAGCCTAGCGCCGCCGAATGACTGAGGAGTGAGGCCCTTGGCGAGGGAGGTGCAGTGGAAGGCGGTGATGAGGTACACACACCCTGCCCGAACCCCGCGCGATCTTCACTGTGACTAGCTGCTGCCGCCACCTCTGCCGCCGCCGCCGCCGCCGCACTTGCCCCGTCATCAACACCCCACTTGTTCTCACCACCACCACCACCACCCACCCGCCTGTGCTCTACTCCCGAGATAATGAAGCACATCAACCAGCATGTAACATGCTAATCCTGCCATCTCCACACAATAAGCGGTAAACAGTAAGTACATAAATAATGCGCATACAAAATCTAAATACAACTTAAGGACATCTCAGCATTAAACTGAAGGTTATATTCATATTTTTCAATACTCTGAAGTTCTATTAGAATTTTAAACGGCCAAGGAGATGACAAACTATCACTGGAATCACACAAAAAACACCTTAATTTGAAAACACTGCATGACAACGTGCAGAGCCTCCGAGTACTGTAAACAAAGCTGCGGAACTTTTAGCAATGCAGAACTAAATAAATAATTCACACAAGTACAAAACGAAAGACAGTGCGCGTGGCATGATAACAGTACACATTGACAACAGACTGATTTACGAGCCGCGTCCCTGGGCTTGCCACAACAACTCTATCAGACCCCCACCCCTCGCTCGTCCCCCTCGCCTCAGTCCCTGCACCACCACGTTACTGCCAGGTTAGTTATTGCCACACAGCTGAAGGGTCGCGTGGCCTGCAACCATCACGTGTCAGGATGCTGCTGATTCTGTTGCCTATGTTTGTGTTTCGTTGACTTTCCAAAAAAAAGACAGCTGAAGACAAGTTGGTTTTATAAGTAACCCAGCAACTCTAGTTCTCGCTACTCCAGGCAGCGAGTTGAGGATACAGCAATTTTGTTACCTGTGTATGTGTGTTTCGTTATGTATTTATTTTTTCAAAGCGTTTACTAGAGAGAAGACAACCAACTTTCCTTTACAAACTACCCAGCAACCCTACAATTTTTGCTTCTCCAGTCCGTGAGTTATTAGGCCACAGCAATTTTGTTGTCTACGTATATGCATTTCGTTAATTTTCTCAAGCACTTACTAAAGCAACTTCCCTTTACAAATTACTCAGCAATCGTTACAATTCTAGCACGTTTCCGCTTCTCCAATCCGTAAACCGAGGGCTGCTCATTTTCTTTTCTTATTTACGTACATACATGCATTTCGTTAACTTTCCACTCACAAACACTGCATCTCTTTACAAGGTTTTAAATTTGCGCTACACATTAATTTGGTTTATTTTACCTTTTATCTTAAAATTACTAATATTTCAATTTCATAATTCAGCGCCATATGACAGCTGCTGAGGCGCCAACGTAAGTTCTCTAATCGCCATACAAAATATACACTTCTCCAATCCGTGAATTGAGGCCACATAGATGCATTTGTGACTTCCAGCACGTGTCACTCGTGTACCCAGCCCTTCAAGAGTGGCATGATTACATCCAGCGTGGAGTGGAGTGTTGATATGCGCATTTTTATCTCAAGACTTACGTACACACTAGAAGACCCGTATTTAGACACGCTTTGCTCTCTCACCACAACTATTTTCAATCGGGAAAGATGATTAGCTGGGTTCTGAAGAATGTTTCTGCGGTTATCAATGAAGAAATCTTGTAAATCTGTCACTAGACTCGTATAAACACTAAATAACTAGTTCAACTTCAACTAGAGCCTTTTCGAAGTAGAGCAGGTGAAACCAGATGTTGTATGGTTCTAGAGCCGACGAGGTGTATGATGTAAGGGAAGCAGTGACGGGAAGAGGCGTGGAGTGGGTGCCTCGCGGGTGCTGTCCCCTAGCCCAACACACCAAGACTTTGACAACACTACCTTTCATTCTCTTTCCCAACTACTAACACTGAAAACACAGACTCTCTCTCTCTCTCTCTCTTCTCTCTAGGGGTTCCCAGGTGTGCCCGTCACTGATAGCTTCCTGTCCCTATGAGAAATATTAGTGCCGGCAACTGTCCCTCTGTCTGTGTTCCCAATGCCGATGCTTAGTAACAAGTAGCCACAGTAGCCATGCCAGCACATACAACAGTCACACGCACTCAGCACAACACACCGGTGATCACTGCATTATTTTGACACATGGAACGATTTCGATTGTTTGTACTCACCCCAAGCTTTAGTGCAACCTATTAGTCACGGTTAGTAAAGCTCATGAGGTTAGTGCCAAACTGTTAGTACGTCCAGTATACGGATTGGTACACGGTATGCGAGACGCAGATGGAGGTGAAATGAATGAAATGACACAAACACACACACACACACACACACACACACACACACACACACACACACACACACACACACACACACAGATAGACAGATACAAAATTTGCTCTCATGCCAACGCTCTCATAAAAAAAAATTCCATCTCTTATTGTCACTTTCCCTAAATATTCGCGCAATGCATCACTCCTCTAACTCTGACTAAGAATAAAGTACTTCCGGCATTACACCTCCACCGAGCCCGAAGACTTATGGTACTATTTTTAATCTTCATTGCTTCCCTACCCATTTTACGCTTTTTTTTTTTCTGATATCCATAAATCTAACGTCTCATCTCTGCAAAACAGCTTCAACGAAATAAGAAGTTCAAAATAGTCACCACCAGTACCAGTAACCCCACCAGCTGACTCCACACACTCCACATAGACACCTGATCCACCCGTGTATGAAGCAATGCAGACGCAGGTGTGCGACTCAACACCTGCGCCCATTCTATACTGAGTGAAGTCAAAAAAGCTTTTTTACTATGCGTCTTATTTCCTTCACACTCCGTCGCAGTGATGTATTGCTATATGCTAGAGTTATTCTCAAGTTTTCTGTTCTTTAAAAATTCGTGACAATCTTCTGCCGCCTCGATACATAAGCCTTTCTAATTCCCTTACTTGATTCTTGTCATACTACTGCTAATCTGGAACACTTTGCATCTACCTGGCTTTCCACTGTCCCACTTCTTAAATAAAGGAATACCCAAACACCTCTGGAATGGAGTTGACTTTCTCTAAAAACTATTTTTTGTTTTTCTTTAGGGAAGGAATGCGATTAGTTTTCTTCTGATGATGTTTTGTTCCCTTAGCCAGTTCCATTTATATGTAAAGAAGTAAATCTCTCTCTCTCTCTCTCTCTCTCTCTCTCTCTCTCTCTCTCTCTCTCTCTCTCTCAATCCACACACACACACACACACGTCAGAATAGTTATGAAGGCGAGGAGCAACGAAATCAAATCAAATTAAAATAAGTCAGAACCCACAACAGTTTCGGCTTAAAACTGTGGTCAGTGACTGTCTGATGTAAGGCGCGTTTGGTACACAGCGCCGCACAGATCAACCGTCTGGTGCGGTTGTGGAGCTGGTGGGCGGCAGATCCGCCTCCTTCACCCTCTGATGGTACAACGCCACTCAAAACATACTTAAAATATATACTTGATACACACGAAGACGGAACAACTAAAAGTCTGCAGCAAGCGAGATAAGAAAAGCATAGAAGTTATGAGCCGAGTGACACAAGGCACGTGTTCAAGTATGGAGAGCCGCCAATTAAGTGGCAGCCAGCTCTCCACTGTACAATGCACCATCTATTATGGGACTCGCCTGGAGGTGGTGCTGGAGGTCGCACTCCACGGGCACGGCAGGCCAAATTACAACAGGTGTTCCCCCGCCCACGACACAGGCGTCACCATGACGGGTTACCAAACACACACACACACACACACACATCCACCATGATGACGCAAGAGTACGCACACTGTTACGCACAAGGTCAGCTGTGGTTAATAAATTTGTCTCGTGCACATCATCATCCGTCAATATCTCACTGCAGGGGGTTCAGAGCTTATGGTTCATGACCACACGGAAATGTGCAATTCTCTCTCTCTCTCTCTCTCTCTCTCTCTCTCTCTCACACACACACACACACACACACACACACACACGTGTGTACGTGTGTGTGTGTTTGTTCATTTACATTTAATTTAATATCGATTTATTTAACTTAAGTGAATGAGAGAGAGAGAGAGAGAGAGAGAGAGAGAGAGAGAGAGAGAGAGAGAGAGAGAGAGAGAGAGAGAGAGAGAGAGAGAGGCAAGCGTGGGTGGAGGGAGATTAGGTGATCAGTGATGGCATGCACAATGAGCCAAGACACTTACAGTCGAGCATGTCTGGGCTCGGCTAGGGGGGGAGGGGCGCGGTGAGCAGGGGCCAGCAATCAGATGAGTCCTCGGCACCGCGAATAATGGTTTGCACATGGACACACTCACACCAGGTCAATAGTTTAGAGTCCAGGTTATGGCAGGCCTGGTTATATCAACACAACACTGAGCACGACACTTCCTTATAATGCAGCGGTCTTTGATGCTTCCCCTTTGGCCAACCTCCATAACATATCAGTCGTTACGCTAGCAGACCCACCACGAGTAGAAGCCGGCGAGTGAGGTCAGACTGGGTCAACACACCGGGCAGCAGTGACCTCGAGGATGTGAGGTAGCGATGAGTATGAACGACACACGGCCAGGCGATGGTGGCCGAGACACCGGACAGGGGTTTGGGCCGCGGCACTGAGAAAACGCGGGAGCCAAGTTTTGTTGTGGCGCTGGGTGACAGACGGTAAGGCAGGATGGGGAGGGACGTGGGGGGCCTGGGGTACAGAAGCTCACACTGCCTCTCTTAGCGATGACGGCTGCCGAGATTTGCTTCCCCCCCAGCCTCCCCCTTCAAAAAGAGAACACTGAAGCGTCGCAGCAGCACAGTAACACGTCCATCACACAGCAACAGTGAGTGACGGCCGTGCGTTTTACAAGACTTCATACAGGCACACGAAATATAAACACGGCAAAATAAAAGGCAGACCCGATGCTATATATGGAGGAGTCATGAGTGAGCGCAGGCACGTAACACCGCCAGTTAAAGAGCCGTTTGGTTATCCTGTCGGGGTGAGAGAGGAAGAGGAGGACGTATTATTTAAGATGACAGGAGAGTGAGAGCAGCTCAACCAGTACTGTGGTGGTGAAGGATTAACAAGGGGGTGTCCGGCGTAAAGAGGGTGTGACCAGGTGGGCGAGAGCTGGCATCCTAGGCGAGCGAGGGAGGCTGGCGCAGCATCCCTCTTGCTATTGATTGCGGCCCTCTCACCCCCACACGCGCCTCCCTCCGCCACACGCGCCCCAGGCCTCGCTACTCTCATTGCTGCACTACTCCTGGCTTTGTAACAGCTCTTGCCCTAACATGACTCGCCACTCTCCATGTCTACACTTTAACTATACTCTCAGGCTAAAACACAAAATGAAGGCGAATATTGTACCAGTATCGCTAACAGGTTTTCTTTACGTATATAAAACTATTCTGTATACCTCGTTAAATGACAGTTTGAACATATCTGCACGTCATCTGTATACCTATTTATAAACCTGTCTACACATAAATACAATTTCTTTTGCATCTCTTCAAACACGAAGTTGTGAAATCAAACTGAAACGAGAAGCTGGAGGAAGATACCAAGCAAAGCCACGAACGGACCAAAGTTATGATATCGAACATGACGCAGCGACACAAATATTAAGTGTGTGTGTGTGTGTGTGTGTGTGTGTGTGTGTATTTACCCAGTTGTGGTTTACGGGAGGGGAGTAAACTCATGGTGTCCCGTCTCTATATCTTTTATCGAATTTCTCCTTAAAAGTATGCACAGTCCCAACCATTACATCCTCCTCATCAAGTTCATTCCAATTGTTCACAACTCTATGAGGGAAACTATACTTCTTGACATCTCTGCTACAAAAAAACCTTGAGAGGTGACATGTGGTATGTTGTAATGATGCCACGTCACATGAAGCAGGATTATTCAGTTGATACCGCCCGTATCCTGAAACGCTTACACATGATTTAAGTCTGGAATAATTCAAAATATCACATATGAACCCATTAATGGTATGGATAAGGTGGTGAGCGTGGGATCGGGCAGACGTCTACGCATAGTTTCGAATCTCACCACATACCGCTTAGAAGCTATGCCATTTGTCGAGTGGTTTAGTTACCTACATGTCACCATGATAATATGATAACCAGGTTCTAGGTGGTTACACCAAAGATGCGCTTGGGTGGTGAAATGGGCCCTAATATGTGTATCACTATAAATAAAATTGCCTGCGCCATTAATGGTCGGAAGTTTTAACAGCGCTTCCCACAATATACTCTTCAAGTATGCCTACAGGCACTATAGGCCATAACATAAAAAAAAAAAAAAAAAAAAACAACTAAAAGCATGAACATTTCCCTGAAATCGTAATAACATCAAGAGCCTTTTGATATCGAGATAAGATCTTAAAACCTTTGATCATACATTTCCAAATACTCAGTTAAACTTCTGCTTAATGATTAAGAAAATACGGTTGTTCATACTAGCAAATGGATGACACCATTACAATAGAACACAGCGGTAAAATATAGAGCTGGAAAGATAATGACAATGTTCATGACAAAATAGGCAATACTAATATGTAACTAATATGGCTGCCAAGGCTTGAGTAATGGTGAAACATATTTCTGCTTTCATCAGTAGGATAGATATGTCATGTCATGTCATTTTTTGACTTGACTATGTTCACCAAGAGGGATGCATAAAGAATTTGGATATGAATGATTTTTTTGTGCTTGTAAATGAGAGTATTGAGTTGAACAAGTCTCATCTATCATGACAGGATGTTATTAGATATGTTAACTAATAAACAGAAAAATTATATAGGCTAGTGTGTGGATTTTACTACTTTGTCTTGATACATACATATTGCACACAAAGCACACACACTTAGGAATGCACAAATACAGCATAAAGTACATTGAGGTTAAGTCTACATGGATCTGTTAAGCCTGGCAAGAAATGGACATGCTTCACAAACTTTGCTTCTCGAATAATATCTTACTAAATTCTCTTCAGTTTTTTTTTTCTCTCAGATATTTTTGTTAGTCTGAGTAATTGATTCTTCAGTATTGAATGTTACTTTTATCCCAAGAAGACAGAGTGATTGACCATCATGAAATATAGCAAAGAAAAAACACATCTATACAATGTGATGCCACTTTTCTAAAGCAAATAAGAAATAAATTAGTACACCAAAATAACAACCCAATCATCTTGTTTTCCCCCTCCCTCCTTGTCCTCCTTCACATTTCTCCCACTCCTCATTCATTGTCAAGTCCCTCGATACACGGGAAAAGTGAATGAAGACACTATCAATACATGTATATGGTTGAGTGTCAAAACTAAAGCTGTGCCAAACATCTTTCAATAGGCTCAACACTGGAGGGAGGGAAGCAAAGTGTTTATCAACATACATCACTCAGAATATACAAAGTAGTTGTAGAAATAGAAAAATAAATAAATAAACATCATAGATACCAAACTGGAGAAAAAGACACTGCATGATTTGCCAGAGTTCTGTACAGGAATTACCAAAACCAAGTGTTAAGCAGCTAACATCTTCCATGATCCCAGCCACCCATACACCTGGTGTGGCTGGCCTGCGGCACAATGACATGACCTGATGTGCATTCAACACAACATCAAGGAAAACATATCACAAGCCTCTGCTCACGGCAAAATGCAAGGCCAGTGCACTCGCTATACACAAACACACACGCGCACACCTGCTGGGTCACCATGGCAGCGGGGCGCGTGGTGTGCATCCCATCTCTTCATATCACACACCACATGGCAAAGCCTCTAATAGTGACCCCCAGAGGTACTACGCGACACACACACAAGCCACACACGCTCACAAACCCAGCAGTGTGGGGCAGGGTGAAAAATGCCCTCTCACCAGGCAGCACGGCAGGTCTGGCACTACACTCACCCATTCCGATGTTGTCCGTGATCTTGAGCGGCCCTCGCAGGTAGTACACTACGGACAGGACCAACAAGAACCACAGGGCCCACAGATAACTCCAGCTCCAGATTATTAACTCTTTAATTTTAGTGAAAAAACGGCACACATTCCCCGCCATTTGCTGCGGGGAATCCACTGTTGTTTTGTGTTGACGTTCCTCCAGCTGTTTGCGGTGGCGGGAATTTCGATCTCTCCCCAGGAACCAGTCCCAGCGAGACACAGTTAGCTTGCTAACTTTGGGTACTGGTATTCGCCATGATTTAAGATTAATTTTATACTTCTTTCCAGGATTAATTTGTGGCTTCATCGTCTCTCGTGTAATAAATGAATTCTAAAACTGAGGGATCTTGTCTGGTATCAGGTCACATCCTGTCTTGATATGAACTGACTTCCACTGTTCATACGTGACACGATAGTGCCACTGTGACTGTACCATTGTTTCTGAAGTAGCCAGTTTTTATATTTTCGTTTGTTTTCGCTCGCTCGGCATTATAGCTTTTAAATCCTATAAAATCTATTCTCTTGATTATGCACATGAACCATATCAGCTTATGAGATGGAACACACATATTATATGGCAATGTATAAGTAAAGAAGCCAGTTCAAGTTTAAGTTCAGTTAATGTTGAATTTCAATAAAAGTAAGTAATTAAGGTGTCAAAAAGTATAGGACTTACCTCTTCATGATACTTTTTCTAGTTGGGGAGAAAAAAAAAATTGGATTTATAAACAAGTTTCATAATGATAAAATCTTAAACCATCAAGACAAACATATCATGTAAACTGTATGTAACTGGTTATCTCAATTAAGATGGAAGAATCTGGCCAATGAAATTCTATTACTATTTGTGTAGCTACAAATTTGGCATCTTAATAATGGGCAATTTTCTGTAGATTATTCACATCCTAGACAATTCATCCACTCTCAATAACACTTCCTTTCTGAGTATTAGAGCCCAACAACTCTTCCCAATTCTGTAACTTTTCATTTAACCAACAATGTTAATTATTAATTACGAGAGGGTAAACAATAATATCACTTTTGAGAAGTATTTAATTAATATACAAAAGTAAGACTTTCATAAATGTTACCTTTCTAATTTAACATTCCTGATTCATAAATACTTTAAAGCACTGGAACGAGAGATAATGTCATATACAAAATTAATGTCTCTAGAAAAGAACAATTCTGGAAATATACACTTGTACATTTCATTTTCTTCACTGTTGCTATTGACATACAGTAGCAGCCATCACTCCAACCAAGTATACTGTGACAGGTCTGATTCACTAGGAGGAGTGTGCAATGACAGTGGAAAACAAACCTTAACAATGAAAAGGTTACATACATTTTGAAGTGAGAGGTAGTCTGTAAGTGAAATAGCAATGAAGATGAAACTTTGTACAACAATTTTGACCTGATGAATAAGCAGTAGCAACATGCACTAAAGGTGGTCATGTGTAACTAATCTTCTCAACCCCCCATTCATGATTTTGTTCTTTACAATAACAACTGCAGGAAGTACCATGGGACAGATGAGCATCTCTTACTCATAAGACTAAGTAATATATGTAACAAGTGTTGATAATGACATAACTATTCAACAGTGCATTGATTCATCAAATTGACATACTCGGTTGGAAATAAGGCTGTTGCTGACATGTACTGAAAACAATGGATAAAGAAAAATTTTTCCAGTTACTGTATCCGTAAATTATTTAATAGACACACATAAACACAAAAAGAAAGAATATAAAAAGAAAAGAATCTGCACTGAGGAGGAAGGTTTATGTAAAACATTATGGTCAAGTAAAATTTTGTACATCAAATTTTGTAAAAGTGGATTGCTTTAATTTTCTATTTTAAAAATGAGGCAATGCATCTTGTATTTCCTTTGGTGATACCTAGCATGTGTGGGAAACCACCACCTGTATGGAAAAACAATCTATAGAGAAAAAGGATATGGTTTATGTGAATAAATATTTTTTATGGTTGAAAATAGTGCAACTTATGAAAATATATTAAGTATAGCATTCCAATACAACTCCATACAGAAAACTGTACATCACCATTATAAATCCATTTTCATGTATTACAAACAAATTTCTTAAAATTCAGTCCAACTTTATGCAACTAACAAGCAGCCATGGTTTTACATCTTGAAAGGGAAAAGCTGGGAATATATTAGGATGATTGTGACCCCCAGCTATCCTAGATAGCAGGCATCTGTGCCATGGTTATATTAACAACAATTAGTACTGAATGGCTGTTTGGGTTCGGACATTCTTAGGTTTCAAAAATGAAGCTAGTTAATCTCATACAAGCATTCATCTCACAATACCAAAGCCAACATCCAGGTCCACCATAGTGAGTGCCAAAGATTTGTCCATTACCCACAATATTCCCTAAAAAATGCCCATACAACCTGGGCATTAACATCGTGACATCCTCATAGAGGCACAAAACATGCCCAGCAACCCTGAGACAGAAGCACCCCAACCATCCATACAACTCTGAGTGCTCCTTACAACTGGATTTATCTAGTTGAGTGAGTTCAGTGCCAGTGCCAGTCAACACTCATCCACAGGCATTCAGCTGCCTCTAAGAAGCAAATCAAAGTTTCATCTATGATTCCTAATCACCACTTGGGGAACAGGAAAAATGGCAAGGGTAATTAGGCCCCCAGCCCAACACCACCCTTGGATAGAATATAGAAGGATAAGAATATAAAGGATGGCACAGTGTAAGGTAAAGACTCCAATCCTCATTTCTAGAAGAGATAACTCAAATCTAAAAAACTATACAAAGTCTTAAATAAAGTATGATGTTCACTACCCAAATTCCAAGAAAAAACATTATGGATTTGTTATTTTGGTTAAATGCAACAAACTCAGTTACACTGACTTCTGATTCCCTGGGCAAGGAGATAAATGATCAAATTTATCTTTATATTAGTCCTAAAATAAATAAATTATTCAAATGTCATAAATACTATATGTCCACTGACAGTTTGACATTAATGCTAACACAATCATGTAAAGCTGTTTCAAGGTTCCTTTGAATAATGGCAATGTAACCGCCAGGAACATAATCTCTTATCTCCAGTAAACGCCACAAAAGTAAGGGTGGAAAAGAGGTCAGTGAGACTTACGTTGATGCAGAGGTTTTACAATAATAAACAAATGCAAAAAAAATGTACCAGTTATGTACTTTTCAAAGGGCCAAATAACTAGTTTTCATTGGTCTATGTACATAAAAAGACTAGTGAAGGCAACATCAAGTGATCTTCACTGAAAGCAAAAGCAAACATTTTCTTTCAGACTTCATGAGAGACTAACAGTACCTGTCACTATGGTCTTCATCTACACTCGCCACTACTCTTTTTCCCCTTGGGACTGGAAAGAGTAATGAGGGGAACTCGGCGAGGAGTTTTGCCTGACGGGGTCTTGGACGGAGATGGAACCTTGGATACTTTAGTGGGAGTTACAGATTCTCCTTCAAACCTTTTCTTTACTTCCTCATCTACGTCTGCTGCTTCTTCCTGAAAGAAAAAGAGAATTTCAACTTAATTCTTATAAACATCAAAATAAATTTATGTGCTCTCATGACTATGAATTGACAGATTCCAAAAACTTTTCTATACATTTTTTTTTCATGAGCAAATTCCACTGAAATGATCCATCTAACAAAACAGAAAAACTGACCTGACTTTTTGCTGGACTGGCAGTTGAAGGCAATGGTTCAGCCTTGGCAACAGGAGTGTTCTCATCACTCTTGAGGGACGGACCAGACAGAGTGATCAACGCTATTCTCTTTGTAGACTTTGAGCTGAAAGATAAATGTGAATAAGATCCCAATATCAAGATGGAGAACTCTTCTGATACACCTCACAATTGCATTTTTCCTTTTTAGAATGACCAAGGTTTAAGTAATTTTCCTCACCTGTCACCATCCTTAGATTTTAGTTATTATTTCTCACCTGTCACCTGCTCTTCTTACAGTCATCTGCTTCTTGGGTGCTTGTTCAGGGGTGCTTTCCACCTGCTGTTTCTTATGTGGTTTATCTGGTGTGATACTGGGAGTCTTTTCATTCTCTCCATCTTTTTGCATTGATGATTCCTTTGGTGTACTCTTGGATGGTGTTATGCTGTCTTTATTCACTCCATCCTTTTGTTCAGATGATTCATCTTGTATGGTCTTGGAAATCATGTTCTCTTTGCTCTTTCCATTCTTTTCTTCAGTAGATGATTCTTCTGGTGTGCTCTTGGAAATTGCTATGCTGTCTTTGCTCCCTCCCTCCTTTTGCTCAGTAGATGATTTCTCTGGTGTGGTACTCAAGTTTATTTTACTCTCTTTACTACTCTTCTTAGATGTCTTGCCAGAAGACTTCTTAGATTCTCCATCTTTGTGTGTAGGTGACTTGTCTGGGATATTGGTAGAAGACTTTGGATTCTGTGGCTTGTTACTGGAAGGTGTGTTGCTTTCCTCCTCCATCTCTACGTCTTCAGTGGTTATACAGTCTTCTGCCTTGCTGGAGTCAGTCTCCTTCTCTTTTTCACAGTTGGCTGTGCTATTTCTTTTTCCAACATAAGGAGTGCTGAGCTTCTCTGGCTTGTTACTGGGAGGTGTCTTGCTTTCCTCTTCCATCTCTACGTCTTTAGACGTTAAACAATCTTCTGCCTTGTTAGAGTCAGTCTCCTTCTCTTTCTCACAGTTGGACGTGTTATTTCTTTTTCCAACATAAGGAGTGCCAAGCTCGCCTTCGGCAAAAGACACTAGAGAACAGTACCCATCAGTTGAAGACATCACCAATATGCGCCCATCCGAGGACCTGAAAAAATTAAGCATATCAATAATTACTTCCACGATGACAGTATGAAAAAATGAGTGGAAACTTGAAAGAGAGAGAGAGAGAGAGAGAGAGAGAGAGAGAGAGAGAGAGAGAGAGAGAGAGAGAGAGAGAGAGAGAGAGAGAGAGAGAGAGAGAGAGAGAGAGAGAGAGAGAGAGAGAGAGAGAGAGAGAGAGAGAGAATAACTTACCATGATAGGTCACTGAGACGAGTATAGTGAATGTTGGAAAGTCTGCCAAATGGGACAGGCTGTTGAGTGTCATAGAGGAGGACAGCATTCTGAGTAGCAACGGCAAATATCATCCTGTACGGCAGGTGAAAGAGATTGGAGTACTCCTGCCATGGTTCAAGGGGCTCGTCCTGGAAGAGTTGGAAGTCAACCTCTTAGATAATAGTCAAATACATCCCTAAATTCACGTGAGTTCTATAAATTCCCACTACAGATGGTACATCACTCTGACACTGGGTATGATGAACAGAATAAAAGGTGAGATTAGGTAAAGTCTTAAACAAGCATGAAATGGTAAAGAGAAGTGATATGTGCTTGCTTCATCTAAAGAAAAAAAAGCAAGCTCTACATAACTTCCTTCCAAATCCACAACATACATTTTCCTGTGGTGACCCTTGTTCTCGAGGTAGAGGCTTTAGCTCGTATAACACTGGGCAGAATCTGACAGCTAGTGTGTACTTGTCTTTGGTAGGGAGATACAGGACAGGTCTGTTGGAAAAATTTTTATTTCAACAACTGTAAATTTTGGCACTTCAAGAAACACACACACAAAAAATAAATAAATAAATAAATAAATAAATAAATAAATAAATAAATATATATATATATATATATAAATAAATAAAATTAAGAAATAAAAAATAAAATAAAACAAATAAAGAAATAAAGAAAATAAATAAAAGTAAACGAATAAACAAATAAATAAAAACATACAAATAAATAAATAAAAATAAAAATAAATCAATGAATAAAACAAATAAACAACAAATAAATAAATAAAAAACAAATAAATAGGTAAATGTGGGCAAATACCAGGTAATCTTATGTAAATAGTGAGATGAAGAGCATGAATACAACAAAGACCTTACTTTGAAAGGCTGTGGCGAGAGAAGACGTAGGTAACATTTGTGATCTTGCCACTCTCTTCCTCCACAATCCCTGAGGGAGTGAGAAGCACCTCTCCATCTGGGGAGAAACTCAGGCGGCGACAGAAGGACTTCAGTGTGTCATCATAGAATAGCTTTGTTATCTGAAAACCCAAAAATAACAAAGTAGATAAATAATTAAATACCTTATGAAAAAATCAATGAGAAAAATATCAAAATACGGGAAGCTATAAGAACAAAAATTGTCATTTAATTATATAAGTGGCTATTTTACAGTCTGACTAACAAATCCACATAATCCTTACTTTCTCAGTAATCACATCCTCCTCATTTACTAGGGGTAAAGTAGCTTTGTACATTCTAAAGGCTATTTTCTTAGTTCCAGAACTGTATATTCTGCAGCACCTGCAAGGGTATAAACAACAATGATCTAAACACTAAGCATGCACAGGTATACAATATAAACAAGATATACACAATGTCTATTAAGAATGCATGTCATAATGAGCAAACAACTACTTTGCTCTCTCTCCTGCCAGATTGAAAGAACATAGCAGGATTACAAGTCAAGTGACTCACCTGTCAGAACACAAGGTGGCAATATATTGACCAAGAGGGTCCCACGCCACACCCTGAACAAATCCTTTGTGGTCGCTTAATATGTTAATGCTTTTACCTGAAAAGACATCCAACTCTTAACAATATACATCAAATACTGAGTGGGTTTGACTTAATATTTCCCTGCTCATGTCAGTAATAACAAGAATGGGCTAGATGGAGTGCTTACTGGGTACACCAGTTTTGTTGTTATTTTGATATGGAGAGTAAGGTATGCTGCAAAAATTAGCAAAACTGAGGCTTGTCCCTCCTCCTCCTTGCAGCCTTGAAGTTGAGTCCTGCCAGTCTGGCATAAAGACTGAATGACTGTACAAAGGAAATAAAAGCAAACATAGGAAATATTGGTGTAATACTAAGGCTGAAGAGCTGTGGTGGCATCTTTGTTTTGCAGATGATGCTCTCTTACTTACAAATAATGAAATCTCAGGTGCATAGATAGAAAATAGCTGAAGAGAGCTGTGAAAGGTATTATAGAATCATCTGTAAGAGATAAGAGAGAATGAAATATTCAAGTAAAGTATTCAAATTAACTTGTTAAACATTTTAGCAAGAATTTGACATTCCTTTTTATGATGTGCCAGGAGACAGACATACTTCAACCAAAATACAATGTGATGGAAAAAAAAACAAAATCCAACCTTTAGTCACATCCCAGACTATTGCAGTGTTATCCACAGCTCCTGTGAGGAGGAACTGTGAGCACGGAGACCAACACAGGTCATACACATCCTCCAAGTGGCCACGCAGCATCTTCCAAATAGTCCAGTGCTCTTTGTTCTCTTTCTCAGATTCTTCCATGAACATGTCAGATGAATCTTCTTTCTTCCAGAGTATTACTGCAGCCTCTGGTGATGCATGGGGAAAATACTGTAGTTTGTCAGCAAGTAATGCCACAACATAATATCTAAAGATTTCCAACTCTTAGAAAAAAAAATTACAATTATAACAAACATTTGGCAAAGAATACAAAGTTCACAACACATACATCAAATGCTATTCAAATTAGTGAATATTGTATACCAATACAAAATAGAAAGATTATCAGTGTAAGAGATGCCAGTCGTGAGAGATTATGCAAGAACAACTAATGTGAAGGGGCAGATCATAGATGAAATACCAGGAGCAAGTTGCATTTCCTTCTGCATCTGATGTTACCAAGAGATGCAGCATGTGGGCATCTTTATTCAAGCAGCATAATGGAAGAAAAAAAACAAAGCTACTCATATGTTAGAGATCAGGAAAAATCAAAGAAAATGGTATATAAGACACAGTTTGATGCAAGTATAAGATTTGTCACAATAACTTTACCATCATCAGCTGAAGCCAAATAATCTCCTTCTGGTGAAAATCTGACAACATTAACAGCCCGGTTGTGTCGCGTGAGGTCGCTGAGCACCTCCACACTCACTGCACCATTGTCCAACACATGCAGCTGCCAGATCTGAAAACACACTTCTTGTCAGTCCAACAGTAACAATTTCTGGACACCAATATAAATAGTTAACTTTCATGGCAAGTACATAACAATAATGTGAAAATAAAGGCATGCACAAGATTAATTATACAATGGTTAATATAGAACAAGATGATAATATGCCTGCTAAATGTGGCAATAAGTGCTATTACAAAACACAGCTGGCACCATCACCCACCACAACGTGAGTGTCTGAGCCAGAGGTGGCCAGCCGGTAAGAGCCATCTTGGGGGTTGGGCTGAATGTCGAGAGAAAACACCGGATCTCTGTTGTGCCATGAGATTTCAGGAATGGTGATCTTCATTCTGGCTTCCTGTGGACACAAGAATAACAATCAACATACAAAGCTATACTTTAACTCCTTCACTACCATGACATTTCTCTATATCAATTCTGGTTACTATTAGGTAATTTCATACCACTTCAGAAACTCATAAGGAGATTAAAATAGTGAAGATACTGGACCATTAACCTTCTGACCTCCATAAACTCTTCCTATGTAAATGAAATTGTCTAATCACACCCAGAACTCATGGTAAAAATGCATACCAGTACTGAAGGGATTAAACCACTCCTAAATCAATTTGCTGTATATCTTCAAATTTTTTAATGATGTCATTTAAATAACTATTATAATAGCATACCCCATGCTTTTATAGTAATGACTTGTAACTTAAGAACATTTACATATTATGCAATATATATATATATATATATATATATATATATATATATATATATATATATATATATATATATATATATATATATATATATATATTAACTTTTTTTGTTTTATAAAAGAAATTGAAAGGCTTTTTATGTTTCCAGTATCTCATTTTGTAAGTTATAAATATTTATTTAATAATATTCAACAATGTTCATGAACTAGTGAGAGTCCTAGTCATTCAGGGCTGAGAGTAAAAATTATTTACCTGAACATGTCAGAAGCACATATACAGCCCAAAAATTCATTGGTTGAATAAGTTTCGTAAATTAACTGCGATTTTGGCTGCAATAATTTCAACTATTTGCAATGAAATTGTTAGTATTTAATAGAAAATGGCACACGAAAAAACTGTATTAGAGCTTGTCAACACTAATCCTCAAGAACCACAATCTAAAAGTTTCCTGACTGCTATTTGATTTCGTCGCTTTTTCAGTACACTGTCTCTCTACATTGGTATTACAAGGACGTAACAACAACCAACACCTGTACTTCCCTAATCTCAATACAATAGGAGGGAGTAGTCACAGGATAGCATGCCATAGTAACTACCCCCGCAATCAAGGTTCAGGTGAGCATGCTTAGCCAGACTACTGCAGCTCGTAACAAGGTATTTCACATCCACAGACACACACACATATTTAACAGCCCACAGCTCCCTACCACCTCCTTAACCAAGCTTATAATAACTGAAACTTTGGCGAAACGATGTCCATGAAGAACTTACGTGTATAATGAATTACTCTAGTAGTGACAGAAGAGTGCTCATAACAAGACAAGGGACAAACAGCCGGGATATTTCACTACCTCTCGTTCCCGCGCAACTTGGCCAATGTTTATATTCTGATGAACACAAGACGTCGGTTCTTTTATATCTTTTTCGTATATCTATTTCACATACACAAATCTAAGTTACAAATAGCATCACATTAATTTTTCGTTGCATTTATTTACCTTATAAAGTTCAAAATATTATTAACTAATGGGTAGGTAATGTAGGGACTTAACGTGTAGGACTGTGGTTTCTTGAAGTATCCCCTATTTCTCTTACGATTTTCTCTCTCTCTCTCTCTCTCTCTCTCTCTCTCTCTCTCTCTCTCAGAAAACCAATGTATAGATAACATAGTGAAAATCTGTAATTCTTTCCTCCTGTCTGTTACCTGTCACTTTACTGGCTTGTGTTTCTTTGTTAGAGTATCACTAGAATGATTCAAACATCCTTAAAGATTTCTGGGAGTATCTGCTTTGCCTCCTATCTATTCCCTGTCTGTCTTTTGACGTGTGTACCTTCTGGCATTGATTTATATTCATGGTACAGACCAGTTCTTGTTGAAGTTCCAGTGGTTCCCAACCTTTTCTAGTTTGCGGCACCCTTGGCAAGCCTTTCAAAACTTCCCGGCACCCTTATAAGGAAATACATATTTAAAATCTCCGAAAAAGATGAACAAACGACTCACGAACTCAGCTAGTTAGCAATACATAACAGGTATGTATTGCTAACGAGCTGAGGAAGGAGGATATGTCATACCTTATGCTTCCTTTGCGTCACCAATCAGTACTGAGACATTCTGGGCTCTGGCCAGTGGCGACTCGCTGACTCGCTGTGCGCCCTGCCCTGTACGTGTGTCATACGCGTCAGTCTACAACCCTCACTCCCTCCCTCCCTCCCTCCCACTCTCCCGCCAAGCTGTTCTCTCCAGTGTCCGTACAATTATTACACAGCAAAATCATATAATTAGTATTGTTCTCCTGGATTGTAATTTTCCATAAGTACAAATTATTATACAAATTCAATGAAAAGTAGCTAAGTTGAAAATTCGATCGCTAAATTGTGCAGCAGCAGCAGAAGCAGAGAGAGTGAAGTTAATGCAATTTTTTCCCCTGAATTTTGGCGGCACCCTCAAAAGATCTCACGGCACCCCTTGGTGCCGCGGCACACCAGTTGGGAATCACTGTGTTGAACTATCGTAACAACACTGAACACATCCAAATCTTAGTAATTTCCACTAGAGCCTTTTATGATTATAGTTGGGAGGAAGCCCTGAAATGTTTAAGTATGCTGTTTCAAATTTACGCTTTCCCTATACTCGCTGATGTTAGTATCCTTCGTGAGTAGGTACAGTACCTTATTATATTACTATGGAGCTTCTCCCTGTAAATATTAATCAAGTGTTCTTGACGGCAAAGTAAATAATAATAATAATAATAATAATAATAATAATAATAATAATAATAATAATAATAATAACAATAACAATAATAATAAAGTAACGCGCCTATCTATTTGTCCCGTACATATTGATCAGCATAAAAAGCTTTCTGTCAAGTGAATGTTTCAAGATATTTGTTTTCCAACTTCACAACGCCATTCACATCTAAAGGATAAACCCAAACAAAACTGACAAAATTTGTAAATTAACGTTTATCGAATAAATACTCAGGCGACAAAGGGTATACACGTTCACTCACTTACACTAGTAGGAGTAATAGAGAGAGATACATGCGCTCCAACACAGGGGAAGGAAGCGCGGCGGGCGTCCTGTCTGGTCAGCATAGGTAGGTAATCCAGCGTGAAGGTCCTGCGTTGTGGCCAATAACGCTGTCACTGCCATGTCCTGAGAAGCACACCAGTTGCAGTAGTAGAGTACCAATTTTGTCTTCCATCATTACGAAAACTTGCTAAACAGGCAGACAAACGCAAACAGAAAGACAGAAGAATAATCTGTGATCTCAAGGACAACCCTGTGTGACCACCAAGCTCTTGAGGATGCAGCCCCGGAGTCACGTGTTTATAGAGATCCGGTCAGTGCTTTACCATAGATTAGTACAAATCTTATGTGTTCTTTAATGTTAGACATAAATAAAAGACATAAATATTCCCCTTTTACCAGTATAGGGACATTATGGGGAGTAGGTATGTGTATATATAGGATCGTTGTTTTATTAAAGTGGCTTAGTTTCTTGCATCTTCCCTTATACTTCCCTATGTTCTTACTTGATAACAGGTGTAAAGTACAGACCATTGCTGCGAACACTCAACACTTGGCAGCCTCTCCTCGTTTCAATGATGGATAATATAAGTAAGTAAAAGCACGTTTAAAGTGTTTCCTGACGTGTGCACAGTAGTTATATTTGTACATTACGCAGTCTCTCATTACAGTTACAGGTCTTTCGAATATTGGTCTTCAGTGTGGAATAATTCAGTAAAACAGTCCGAGTCATTTTTATCCTTCATCCCGCAGCCTTCCGCGCCTTGAGCTGTAGTGCTGATAGAAACAGTGTCCTGGCGGCGCTCCAGTTACTGCTGTTGCTGTGGCATGCTTGAGGTGAGGGTTACAGAACCATCGTCAGTAATGTTGGTCTGCTCTTCTTCTCCTTCGGTAGCATCAGCGGTGGTCCCTTGGCTCTCGGCGATACCCACGCGCATGGAAATGGGGCGGGGCGACTTAAGGAAGCGGTTACTGATCACGTCAATCACCCAGGGGACGAAGTGACTCACCTGTGGAAAACAATGTGTGAGCCTTGTACACACACACACACACACACACACACACACACACACACACACACACACACAACTAGGTACGGGATGTAACTCGAGGGGTTGTGGCCTCGCTTTTCCGGTGTATGGAGTGTGGTATGGTCTCAGTCCTACCCAAAAGATCGATCTATGAGCTCTGAGTTCACTCCGTAATGGGGAAGACTCACTGGGTGACCAGCAGGCGACGGTGAATGCACACTAATTACTTACATGTATCGCGGAGGGAAGATGGCATTTAAGATCAAGAAGACAGCAGCGTCCCCCAGGGCGGGGCTGCGGTACTTACCTCAGTGTACACGCCAGGCACGCCAGGCTGGGCACACCCGATTCCCCATGACACCACACCCGCCAGGTAGTAGCGTTTGTCATCTCCCAAACATATGAAGGGGCCTCCTGAATCACCCTACGGACAAAAGAACATTCAAGATAACACGTCCTGTCAGTACCAGAGTTTCCTGAGGCTCTGGTCTACGATAAGTTCAGCCATTAACGCTCAGTCTTTGTCACGGAATTATAAATTTCCTGAGAGAGTCCAGCCTACCTGGCAGGCGTCCTTGCCTCCAGCGGGATATCCTGCGCACATCATGTTGTCGGTGATGGGGCCGGAGTAGCCGATGGCGCGGTAGTCATCGCGACACTCCTCATCAGTGATGATGGGCACCACCACCTTCATCAATACGTCCGAACTCTCCCCACCCTCCTCAGTGTCGCCCCAGCCTGTCACCAAGCCGTCACCTGAGGGAGAGTCACCCGCCGAGATGAGATGCTGATAAGACGTTCCCAGCATAGAACTACTTCGATCCAGGAGAAAGATCGATTTGAGGTCAATACACCACAAGGAATCCGAAGAGTAAGCATGATGCAAAGTAATCAACAGGAACACATTGTGAACACCCTCACCCATGAATTGTTTAAAGTAGGGCGGCAGGCAGATGGGCGAGACGGTAACGCCATCCAGAATCAACGGCTGCGACAACTTGATCATGGCCATGTCGTACTCCTGAGTCCTCGCATTGTACTGCGGGTGCTCTATCATGGTCTCTATGTTGCGCGTCTGTTCCTCTCCTGTATGCGGACGGAATAGAACACAAGAACACTGCATTACTTCTCGCAAGGCTAACGGTACCACCACCCACAACCACAACACTTGTATACCCACGCACGATTCACTCTATCCCAGAAAACAACTCCCTAAGAACCTCACCATCTAATTCTCCACACACAAAACAATTCTCACCATGTTTGCGCTTAAGATTGTGCTCCCCGGCCACCACGATAAGCTGGTAGCTTTGGTAGATGTGCGTGCAGTGGGCGGCGGTCATGATCCACCGCTGGTCGATGACTGTGCCTCCGCAGATGTGGTGTGTATACCAGTTGCTCACGTACTGCAGCGACACTTGCCACGGAAACTCGTCTGTGGAAACATGGATACGTAACTCCTTGACTCTCTTACCACTATTTGGTGCGTCTTTCCTGAAGGAGAGGCAAAGAGAGAGGGACACAAGCGGAAGGAATACATTGCTTACTTCTCTCAGCTTCCGTGCCGCCCACGATTCTGGTGAAGAGGTCAGGCACAGAGTTGCGTCGGATGCCACAGATCTCGTTGTTTCGCGACGACACCGGGAAGCTCATAACTCTGGGGGCAGAAGAATTAGTTTTGGTTAGTCCTGAAGGATAGGACTTATGTATATATAGTTGAGAAGTTGATAAAACCATTAGCGTTGATCACATTTGAGAGAAAGATCTGTAGAGTGAAGCTGATTTATACTTGGGAACGTAAACTCTTTCTTCTGCTTATACAGGGAAGACCATTTTACTGCAACCACCTGCATGTAAATCACCTCAAACGTCACACCTTTACTACCTTTCCTCCCCTTCTCCCTGCGTCACGTGTTCGCTCCGCCGTCACGTGAGAACACATACCACCAAGTTTAACGACACTATATAGTTGAATTGGCCCTCGTTTCAGCCGGTAATGCAGCGTTTATAGCCGCGTTAAGTTGCCTACATGTACCGCTGGGTGTTAACGCGTCGTAAACTAATTGGATTTGAATAGTCAAGATAGGTAGTGATGTCCCGTCTTGCGTTAACTCTTGCTTAAGAATTGGAGAACGGGAAACTTTGGAATTCGACTGAAATTTTTCGTCTAAGTCTATAAGATTTCACGTACAGGAGTTTAATTTTTTCTTTCACGTTCTATCTTGTTCGTCTCCCTAATCCAAGAGTTAACTATAGTGCCTCCCCTCTTTCATTCCCTTCCCGTGTGATCACTGGAATTCTTTGGCTGTATTTATATTTTCTTTATTTCCCTTCTTCCGATTATGAACTTATTTTGAAGTTTTCTTTCTATCTATTCGTTATTCTATTCTTTTATGAGGGGCGAAACATATCATCACACATCATACATCACAACTCGGGGTAATGGCTCCTTAACGAGTGGACTATCAAATAAGAGGTACCCAAAATGCCTCTTCTAGTCCGTAATTCCCGTGAAAAGCCCTCATTGTTTAAAAAAAAGATGATATGTATGAAAACCCAGTGTAATGTATATTTTATAAGGTATGGGTCCGTAAACCATTAAAAAGTTTGCAATACTCGTAAAATGAGATACTCGTGTAAAAGGGAGCAAACGACTAAAGCGGCGTAATCTAAATGAAAATCTTGATCTCCTCCATTTTAAGGAAAGACGAGGAATAAAGACACGGTATTTGAAGGAATAGGTCATGGCGGGGAGGCAGAAAAGAAGGCCACGTGCCTTGTCGGGTTGGGGGGAGGCAGTTCCGGGTGGTCAGAGTCAACACGAGGTCACCGTGGCCACTCAGAACCTGTTTTTAAAATTATGAAAAGCCGATTTAGGGTCACACAGGCGTAACTCTTTGTCCTGAGAGAGAGAGAGAGAGAGAGAGAGAGAGAGAGAGAGAGAGAGAGAGAGAGAGAGAGAGAGAGAGAATCATGTTCCCCTCTCTCGGCAACTGTATAGACTGATAAGATAAGATTCGCGTGATAGAAGGCGAAAAATCCCGCCCGGAAGGAGGTTTTTTTTTTTTTGTAAGAAAGGGAACAATAGGGAATAAATTGCACAAGACACTACGGAAATGAGAGAACGACTTATTGAATTCCTTTGGCGATACCGCAGAGAGAGAGAGAGAGAGAGAGAGAGAGAGAGAGAGAGAGCATGTGTGTGTGTGTGTGTGTGTGGTGAATGGTGCCAAAATAACTTTGAATAACCAGTAAGCGGGTTCACAAGTACTCGTCATGCAGGCAGTGTAATATATTCTATCAGCATTCATGTGTGTTATTCCTGTATGCCTCAACGTCCAGGCTTCTCGTCACTATTTTCAAAGGCCACAGAGATGATTGGTCGAGTTCTCATAGCTGTTTCTTCATTGATGATGCAGAGAGTCAGAAATCTTGATCTTTACACACTAGGGTCATGAAAACACACTCGAATACCGCTAATGATTTGTAGTAAAGAATGCTGCCACTCTTGCGTAAACATATATAGGGAAGGTTGGTAGTGATGAACGTTAGAGAAGTTTAAAGGATAGTTTGACGAGTTTATGGATGAAGATAGGTGGAAGCAGGTCTATGTGACTGCTGAGGATGGCTTCTTGCAGTTTTTCATATTTTCTTCTGTTTTTAAGCTCTTATAGATAGATAGTGTCCAAGCGTTTGATAAGTGTAGGTAAGCTGTCAGGGTGTTTAAAAATATAAACCAGGCTTGCAAAACGATGCCCACAGTTGGCTAATATAATGATGTCACAATGTACAAAACGATCTTGAGTCAAAAAGCATTCTCAGGTATTAATTACATCAGGTGTTCTTGATCTTTACGGAGCTCTTACTGTAAAGCAACTCGTCACACCATTATTATTATTACCATCCTTTTTATTTCTGTTCAATTTATCACACATGACATTCACTGTGCTCCGGGCCATCACTACTCGGAACGGCTGTGCGTGTGTGTGAGATAAAGCAAAGGTCGAACATAGGCCGTGAAATAAATGACATGGGTTTTAGTTACTTTACGCTCGTCATTATACTTTTTTTTCGCGTCACGAGAGCCGCTGAGACACAAAAAATGGCAGGAAAAAAGGGAAAAAAGCAGCTCAACCTAACACTCCAGAAAAAAAGGTGGTTTGATAATCTTCTAAAACATCTCGAGTCATAGGAGAGAGAGAGAGAGAGAGAGAGAGAGAGAGAGAGAGAGAGAGAGAGAGAGAGAGAGAGAGAGAGAGAAAGGAATAATGGGCAGAGTTCCAGAGTTTCCAGGTAGAGGGGATGAGAGTGAAGATACTGGCTAACTGTAAGGTAGGCCGAATAAAGACGAGAATGACAAGTAATCCTTATTCAACGAGCCCGTGGGAGAGTGGGAGTGTGGAACCGTACAGTTAAAACGTTGAGAACAGCAACCGCGCAAATAACAGTGGAATATAGCAACAAATACAACATTATGGCAGTCAGTGGGAGATATAAGACAGTCCTTTAAGGGGAGAGAACTTAATTAAGAAGAGGAAAAGCTTTTGACTCCATTCTTAAGAAAGGCGTGGGGGGGGGGTTACTTCTAAAAAAACAGCTGCGGAGAGAAGGGTACGAAGGAAGGTGGGTCTGAGATAAGGTCTTTCATTTGCCTACACTTCCCGAGTTGTTGGTATTTCCATATTTTCATATAAGACTCGGAGGAACGGACAGAGGAAAGGACAGGACAAGGGCAGGAGGGTTCTAATGAGTCTTGTGGTGGCTTAGAAGTGAGTGAGTATGATAGTCTGACTGTTACGAGCATTAGCCAAGAAATTAGAGGTGTGTTTTTCAGGTTTTTGTGTTGAGATAAATGGATTAATGTCAAGTAAGTCTAGAAAACTTAATGTTACGGAACAGTGACGTCTAAACAGTCTCGCCATAGTTTTTATTTTATTTTATTTTTTTTTTAGTTTTCTGATTCTCTATATGAGGATTAATGGATGAATGTGTAGTGAACGATCTTGTTTGTTCGTGAAAATGTCGGAATATGATACAAACCTAGAATTCGAGCCTTGTCTTGCAGCGAGACTAAGGAAACTTCATTAATTCTTTAGAAAAATAATGGTAATGAAGAAGATGCACGGATATCTAAGACAGACCTGAAACACCTCCAGGAGCTCGGGAAAATAGATCATAATTACTCTTTTGCTCAATTTCCAGTACAAAAACCTAAAGAATGTTGAGTAAATCAGTGAAAGAACTTCGGGGAAATCAAAATGTCGACATGTGACAAAGAGGCGGGCGGGAGAAGCCTTGTTTTGTGCGGAAAAACAAAAAAATGGGGAGAAGAGCAAAACCTAGTCCATTTGAATACTGAGGGAGGGAGGGACTATTCTACAATGCATCACCAGGGGGACTACCGGTGACTGTGCACATTAGAGAGGGAACGTATGGGGGCTGGATAGTGGTGGTGATGGTGGTGGTAATGGTGAGGCGTCCGCTCCACCCAGCCTCAGGTCCTGCTGGCCTTGGCGGGAATCACACGACGCACAGTGCTGAAGGGAGTCAAGGGACGGGTCAGTCACCTCTTAACCTGGGCCGGGGAAGGTTTGCGGCCCACGTCCCCACAATGACCCACGATTAAAAGGTACATTAAAAAAGAAGGAAGAAAAAATAAAACCGGGAAGATATTCAAGCGCTTATGTTGGTAAAATGAATTCCTCTTTTTTAAGTGTGTGTGTGTGTGTGTGTGTGTGTGTGTGTGTGTGTGTGTGTGTGTGTGTGTGTGTGTGTGTGTGTGTGTTTTCTATTTTCACCTCTCCCGCTAACATGATGTCGTAACATTATACCTCTTATGCAATACACAGCGGAAAAAAGACGCAATTTATACCCAAATGCACACAAAATAGATATAAGCACATTGATTCCACCTAACCACTGACAAAATTAAGTTGAAGGAGTGACGTGTGTGTGTGTGTGTGTGTGTGTGTGTGTGCATGCGCGACACGAGACAGGCGTCAGCAGGGTTATCTTGCGGCGGTTCGTGGCGTAGAGGCAAGCGTTGGGGGTGTGGTTTATCAGGGGATGTGGGAGGGAGGAGTAAGTCTTGCCTGGGGACCTCATGTGACCCTCCACCTTGTCTCCGGCCCGTCCCTTACCCCGCCCCGCTCCGTTCCGCCCCGCCTGGCGTGCAGAGGACCATGGGTGGGAAATGAACGACCAAAAACAACAGAAAAAATGAAATCCCTGCCTGGTACTTTTCCGACTCCTCCCTCTCGTCCCTCTCCCCAACTCCCACTCATCACTAGGACAAGATTACGGTGCTCTCCTCAACAGACACACACACACACACACACACACACACACACACACACACACACACACACACACACACACACACACACACACATACAGAACTACCTATTTACCTACAACCTCTACTCTTCACCTCGTAAGAAAACACAAATGAATCAATGTACTAAAACAACACTAAACTTTCTCTGCGTCACTCCTTGATTTGTTGCTTATTGAGTTTATGACTCACTGCCAAAATATTCACGAAAAACGGGCTCCCTCCGCCTCCAGCTAGATAGGAAGTGGGTAATTTTTCCTTCCCATGGGCGGCACCAGACTCTCAAATCACAATTCGATACCCCTGACGTGAGGCGCTGTGATTACTTCTTTACGCCTGTTTCAAAGGGTAGATCAACGAAAACAGCCATGTCACTTAATATAGTGATTACTTTTTTATAGCTTCATACCCCGTGGCCTGAATGTATCTGTACGCTTTAGCTGTAAACGACGCTGTGAAGATGCTGTGATAAGGCGGATGGTGGCGGAGCGGAGGCCACATGCAGATAACTTGAGAAGGAGGAAAGATGCTTAACTACTTTCAATACCACAGCGTCAGTTTAAATTTGTCTTTTTTCAATGTGTTTACTATTAGATGATTATATTAGATTAATATTTATATTTCTTTACATTGACGTTCATTATATTGGCGTTTACTACAACAACTACATGTTTTACTTCCTCCATTCTTGTCAGCAATACTGTACGTGATGTTATGGATTTCGCAAACTAAAATAAGAAAAAAAGTGAATTAAAATGACGATAAATAGGCGAATACAAAGGAAATAAATTACGCTGAGGCGCTACATTAACGAGACCACATCAATCCCTTTTACGACACTGCTGCCTCTTCCACTGAGAAACTACCGTGAGCCAAGATTGAACTCGTAACCTTAATGCCGCGCAGTAGTTTGCCACAGAGCCACACCAGCGCCCAGCCTGCAAAAGAGGAAGGGGGCGGGGGTGCGCGTGACGGGCCTGGCAATGGGACCACTGAGCGACTCTACCACACAAATATGTCATTGTCCTTTGATGTATTCGATATAAACACACACACACACACACACACACACACACACACTCTCTCTCTCTCTCTCTCTCTCTCTCTCTGGTAAATCGAGCGACGTAAAGTTGAAATAAGACACTAATATAATCACTAAAGGGTCTTCACAGGTTTAGTTGATGACATCTCCAGTGGCTTAGTGGTAAACTTCTCGAATTACAACATAAACCACAAATCCCGTTGCAGGTGTTTGAATCCTGTTCAGTCCATACTCGCTGAAAATACATGATCATTCCTAGCTGGGGAAATAACTGTAGTGTATATGAAAGAAACTACTCACAACATAGTGAGGAGGTGAAGGGAACTTTAAGAACGGTATATAGGTGAATGCATGACCCTATGAAAACCAGACTTCAAACTAAAAATAGATTATACCTAGCCACATACACACTTAATCTCTTCAGTACTGGGACGCATTTTTTTTTTTCCTTGAGCTTTTAGTGTGATTAGACCATTTTACTGACATTAGGAAGAGTCTATGGAGGTCAGAAGATTAATGGCCAGTCTTCACTATTTTAATCTCCACGTAAGTGTCTGATGCTGTATGAAATCACCAAATAATAACCAAAATAAATATGAAAACATGTCATTCTGATGCTGTATAAAATCACTAAATAGTAATCAGAATAAATATGAAAACGTGTCATGGTACTGAAAAGGTTAAACGTACATACACATAGGTAAACCACACTAAACGGTACCTCTGTATAAGTGTCCCTCCCACCCCGAACATTCACCTCTGCCCAGGATAACACGCTGAGATGAGGCGGTCTGAGGGTGACGAACGCGCCTTATTTCACACCTCACTGCTAACGGTCCGGCGTGTTTACTTACGGTCGTTAAGTGCCAGACGAGTCACCCATCAGCCCCGCAGCGAAAAGAATGCTGACTCGATAATGGACAATGACGGACCGCGCAAAGATTCTCGTGAGTACAAATCGGTATGTCAGATTCTAACTTTTTCATTGATTTATCTTTTTTTTTTTCCTGTAGAGGTTGTGGTGGTGGTGGTGACAGTAGTAGTAGTAGTAGTAGTAGTAGTAGTAGTAGTAGTAGTAGTACTGGTAGTAGTAGTAGTAGTAGTGGTAGTAGTAGTAATAGTAATGATAATAGTAGTAGTAGTAGTAGTAGTAGTAGTAGTAGTAGTAGTAGTAGTAGTAGTAATAGCAGTAATAGTAGTAGTAATAGTAATAGTATTGTTAGTAGTAGTAATAGTAGTGGTAGTAGTAGTAGTAGTAATGATAATAGTAGTAGTAGTAGTAGTAGTAGTAGTAGTAGTAGTAGTAATAGTAGCAGTAGTAGCAGCAGTAGTAGCACCAACATTGAAAATAACCGCAGCAGCATGAGGAGAATGAGGATGAGGATGAGGATGAGGATAAAGACGAGGAGTATGAGTAGCGGGCATTCCTAACATGCATCCTCTACAATCTACATCTTGGTCCCATCCCGAGACCTAAGGAACTTCCTCAAATAAAACTGGTTTATCGGAATGACAATATACGATTCGGCTGTGTCACTCCTCTGCCCACCTGGTCAAACACATAACCTGCGTGGTCTTGGGCTGAGTGACGCTTCCTTGGGCGTGGAAGACAGCAACGGTCAGGTGTGGGAATGAGGACAGCTTGGCAGGGAGTCAGAGTGTAGTTCAGTCTAATGGTAGATGTAAGGAGCAATTAGTGATGCATACCAACAAGTCCTGTCTGTCCTCGGTGACGTCAACTGTCAGCATGTGATTAACTGCACAGTTAAGGGATCATTGTCTTCTCTCTTATCTTCGTTCACTAAAAAGTCCAATAACATCAGATCGCGAAACGGCTTGTGGTGAAACGAGAGGTTTACTTTTATAAAGACTTACGATGCTGTACTGCTCGGTGATGCCAAGTTAATTCTGATATGATTAACCTGCCAGGCTGAGACAAGTTGTGGTAAGATAGCGTTCCATAAAAATCGTCTTTGAAGGTCTGCCATTACTGTCTTGTGACCAGCTGCTCCAGAGTCTTTGACGCCGCCCTGGCGCCGAGGCTGAGAAGCAGTCCTCCACAGGCCAACACTCTCAGCTTCAGCGCTAAGCCGGTGATGATCGTCCACATATATGTATGTATGTGTGTGTGTGTGTGTGTGTGTGTGTGTGTGTGTGTGTGTGTGTGTGTGTGTGTGTATATATATATATATATATATATATATATATATATATATATATATATATATATATATATATATATATATATATATATATATATATATATATATATAGTTCAAGACATTTGTTCTCAAATATTGGTGCCTACTCTGATGAGTGAGCCAGCACACAAGCGGCGGTAAGAGTGTTCACACAGATAAAGGTTGACATGAAGAGCCGCAGAGTGAGGCTCACTTACTCCTCAGGCGAGCGAGGGATGGGGATGGCAGCTCGAGGCTTGCGCGAAGACATGAGCTTGGCCTCCTCAGTCGTCTTGGGGAACCCCTGCACACCTGAGGGAGAAAAGAACAAGTCAGTAACACGTTGAGGTAACCTTCGCGCCTGGCTTCACTCACGGCGGCAACCAGAGGCCATTTGCTGAGGAACCAAGTAACAAGAGAGGGCAAATATCATTACTTACAGTCTTACACATTGCATAACCATGGTAATAACGTGTTGGCTGTGGTGCAGTGGGAACATTGTTTGTGCTCTAATGCAAGAAATTAAACGAACAAGAAAGAGCAGAAAGGAGGAGGAGGAAGAGGAGGAGGAGGAGGAGGAGGAGGGAGGAGGAACAGGAGGACGAACGGAGGAACTGTTTGTTCGGGTGAGTGAGTGTGTGTGGCGAGGAGCAGTGTGTTTGTGTGCGGCAAACATACCATGCGCCTTCACCTCGCCCTCTTCTCCCGTTCCTTTATCTCTCCTCCCCCTTTATGTTTCTGCTGCTGCTGATGCAAGAACGCTCCCGTGCAGCGGAATTGTTTAGCGATCATGTAACACTGCCGTACAGGAGGAGGAGGAGGAGGAGGAGGAGGATGCGGGGCCTTCCTTTTCACTCTGCCTCTCCTGTGTTGGCGCTCCATGGGACTCGATTAGTCACCTCCTTAATGGCCCATGTCGAAAAATTCCCATTAACGTAAAGAGCTAAGGAGAGAGAGAGAGAGAGAGAGAGAGAGAGAGAGAGAGAGAGAGAGAGAGAGATTGAAGCAGTTTAGTGAACCTTCACGTCAATCTCCTGACGACGAATCTTCAGTTTTTTGCTCCCTTCCCTTTCCTCCTCCTTCTTCTTCTCATTCTCTTTCTGCTCTTTTTCCTTTTCCTTCTTCCTCAATCATTCAAACATGTTCACTCCTCCTTTCTCTTCTAATTCATCAGTCAAGGAAACATTACAGGTCATTCCTCTTTTTCTTCGGCGGCGAAAGAAAACGGAGGTGTAGATAGAAGGGAACAATCACCGCCTTCGTACATTAAACCTCAGCGCTGTCGTACGTCACTGAGACACTGGAACTGCATTCTCAAACTTTTCGCTCTCACTGATTTTAACCAAGTCTTTTGGAAGTTTATTAGGGTTTTTAAAGTTAGGTAATGTTTCTCCAGTGATTTAACAAAACTTCCGCAATACCAATGAAAAATAGACACACGAAAACTCTATTAATAATCACTACGGCCTTTGAAAACAGATCAAACTCCACCGTACATTTCTGTTTTCCTTCAGATGAGCTGTCATTTGTATAACCACTGTGCAATTCAATATTCAATATACACTTAAGAAAATTAGTAAAATGTTCCCAATACTTTTTCACTATTAAAACACACGGGCCTTTGGAGGACTGAGAACACTGCAGCCGCCTCTTAAACACCACACCAAGGTCACACGAAGCAGAGCGTTCATCCCGCCTGACGAAAAGGTAAAGAAGAGGAGAGCCGAGGACCAGCTAGCGAAGCGTAGTGTGTGTGTGTGTGTGTGTGTGTGTGTGTGTGTGTGTATGTTTAGCGAGAACCAGTCATGTGTGTCAGGAAGGAGGAAGAGCGAAAGAGAGAGAGGGAGAAATAAAGAGAAAGGCAAGGGGAAGGATAGATGAGAAAGGGAGGTGAGAGAACGAAATGAGTAGGATGGATGGAGGAGAAAGGAGATGGAGGTAGTAAAGGTAAGGAAAGAAGGAAGGGATGTGTAGATTGATAATGGACAAAATAGATGAAAGAAGGAGAAATTGCGAGAAAGACAAAGGAAAGATAAAGATAAAGACAAAGATAATGGGAGAGAAACGCAAAATACCCCCAAAAAAAAAAAAAAGGAAAATAAGAAGAGGGTAGAATAGATGAAAAAAAAAGTAGGTGAGTGAGCGACAGGACGGATAAGGGAGGAAATGAAGACAGGTAACGAAATAGCTAAGAAAGATAAGGGAGAGAAAGACAGTGAAGGGATGAGAGAACAGGATAGATGAAGGATGTGATGTGAGGGATCAGAGAGCTGGACAGATCGATAAGAAAGGAAGGTGAGTGGATGGCAGGGACGAGAGATAAGGAAGGGAAGAAGGGAATGTGTCACTGAGTAGACGATAGCAGGTGGAAGAAGAGGAAAAGGAAGAGGAAAGACATTTGTCCCTATCCTTTGGCTAATTCTATCGGCTCTGTAAGGAGACTAGCAACTGAGTGGGCATTTAATTCTTTATATTTTTGTTTTCCTTGGCCAGTTCTTCTCTCTTACATAAAAATAAAGAAGCTAGAAAAGAAGCAAACTTGTTGATTCGTACTCTCTTTGTGATGGTAATAAAGCAAAGTATGAACGATAATATCCTCTCTCTCTCTCTCTCTCTCTCTAAGTGATGGAAATATAGCATGATGTCTCACGAGCGAAAACTACTAGTGGGTCCTCTCCTCATTACAGCCGCTGCGTGTGAGTGACCCGAGGCAGTGCTGTGTGCGCCTCGTGTGTCGCGTCGAGGTGAATGGTCCGTGGCTCGCTAATGCAACTCTCGTGCTTCCTGGGACAGACACCATCACCACAACACATATCGGTAACTACGACAAGGTATGCAGGATAAGCCAGTCGAGATTGCATGCGTGCGTGCGGAGTACAGACACATACACACACACGCACACACAGGATTTTAACCGCTCGTATTTTTTTTTTTTTATAAATAAGTGAGGTTTTCAAACACTCAAATCGTCACATTGAAAAGAAAATATAAATAAAGGCAATATTAAAACTGGTCTTGCTTTAGTTTACCTTGCAAGAGAGAAAATAAAAAGAGAAGTACAAGTCAAGACAATGTGGACGTGAAATTCTTGCTGTGTCATGAAGGAAGAAAAAACTGTGATGCGTTAATAGAGAATCAGTGCATTAGGTCTTGTATACTTAGCGTCCTGGTGCTCACTGTCCGACGGTTCGTACTCTTTCTATTGCACTTCGATAAGATTAATTTTACTATTGTTTAACTCCTTCATTACCAGGACAAGTTTTCATATTTATTCTGGTTACTATTTGATGATTTTATACAGCTTCAGAAACTTATGTGGGATTAGAGTAGTGAAGACTCTGGCCATTAATCTTTTAACCTCCATTGTTAATGTCAATAAAATCGTTTAATCGTAAACAAAAATCAAGGTAAAAAGGTGTCCCAGTACTGAAGGGGTTAATAACTTTTTGTGATCTGAATATAGAATGGGGTTCTCAAACCAACACTGAAGGAAAAGATGCTTTATATTGTTTTGGGAGTGGTGTACGCGCGCGTGTGTGTGTGTGTGTGTGTGTGTGTGTGTTCTGGTTCCTCATTTTCTGATACAAGTCCATTTGCTACTACGAACACTTTCCTCTGGCCAGTATGACAAAAATTTGACCCGCGGCACCACACGCAACCCTACACAGAGGCTGATCTCTTTCTAACGGGATCACTTTTCGCGAGAGGCACTTGATTACCACACGCGACACTTTGGTCCTCCGCCACGACTGTTTTCAAAGGCCACAGAGATGACTAACCGGGTTCTCAAGAGTGTTTCTTCTGTTGATAATGTACGAATCTTGTCAATATGTTCTTTGAATCCTAAAAGACATACTTGAAAACTCGAGTAACTTCAACTAGTGTTTTCAATGTAGAGGAGGCACGGCGGAGTGTTTTAGAATATAGCTTTGCCTCTTCTTTGTCCTCCGTATCTTACTATTCGCTGGTGAGGTGCTCGTGACTGATATGCTTGTTTTTTCATCATGGAGAGATCAAACACAGCGGTGATTAACAGTAATCTGGATTCAAGACGCACGATGATGTATTCTGCGTATAACTTTTTAAATGTAAGAGAAAAAATAGTTTTTGCATTACCTATAATTTTTTTTTAATACACACGCACATACGAGGGAAAGTTGACACTTATTCTCACACACATCACACTCCATCATCTTTCCCCCTAAACACAAGCCAACACAGTGCTAACAACAAACCTGACACTACATACAACTCATCATTTCTTAACACTCACATACGCACACACACGAGAGCAAGAACACGCCTACTCTTACATACAACACACTCCATCGCGCCATCTCCCCAAACACAAGACAACACAACACTAACAACAAACCTGACGCTACACACAACACATGGACATCAATACAAAACGCTAACACGGAACCAGAGATTAATAAAAGTGACGAATAAATGAGAACACTACCACACTCATTAACCCCTTCAGTACTATGCGACGGGTTTCCATATTAATTCTAGTGACTATTTGGCAACTTTATACAGCTTCAGAAACTTATGTGAAGGATCAAAATAGTGAAGACTGTGGCTGTTAATTTTCTGACTTACATAGACTCTTTGAGATGTCAATAAAAATGGTCTAATCGTATACAAAACTCATAGTGAAAATGTGTCCCAGTACTGAAGGGGTTAAACCTGAAATCTTACCTGCAGCCAGAAGGAAAACAAAAGCCAATCGGAACCTCATCCTTCCAACGAGTAGGCGACGCTGCAGGTACAAGACGAAGAGTGGATTATACAAGTTGATACAAGTACAACCACTACAGCTAAGTCACGACTCCCAAAGTGCTGCAGTACCTTCTGATTTCTCCGTGGCCTCGAGTTTCTCTTATACGCTGCAGCCGCCCGCGTGTTTCACTGAGTTGCCAGTTGCTATCATTTCACGGTGAGCGGCGTGTCACGTGGCCTAAGAACAGGGCATGGCACAGGGTTCACGGGCGCCCCACGGAAGGCTCTGCACGGGATATGGAAGTACCGTCACCTCTACCTGCCGCCGTGGGTGTGCTAATACAGGATGCCGTGTCATAATCTCCGAGGGTGGTAATGGTGGTATACACACACACACACACACACACACACACACACACACACACACACACACACATTTCTTGTTTATCAGAGAGAGAGAGAGAGAGAGAGAGAGAGAGAGAGAGAGAGAGAGAGAGAGAGAGAGAGAGAGAGAGAGAGAGAGAGAGAGAGTATTATACAAGGACAAAAACAAATGATTTCAGTTTTCTTTTTAGACGAAGTGTGACATGTTGTTTTCATGTCACAGGCCAGTTCTGCTCTGTTCTATCTGCTGTACCAATTCCATAAGCACACCTGTCGAAACTAGAGCATTAGTAAGTGGTCTTAGGATTCTCGTATGTCAACACTAAGACAATATGTTATGGTTAAACTAGCGATCTTACTGTCTTACTATACCAAAACTAAAACCTTGCAAAACATGTAGTAGAATCGGGATGGACATTAGACCTTATAGTATGTTAAATTGAAAAGAGGAAAAAAATGAACTTAGTCTATGCTTGAGTGATGAAATTATGTGTCTATCTTGTCTCTTCGTGTGAGGATCAACGTTTTTCTTTACTGTCAAAATAGTTTGCCACTTTTTTTTCATTCTTTTCTTACACCACGTTACATTTTTCTCTAGTACTACCAAAGATATAAGCTGTCTGACACGGAATATAAAAAAAACACTGCCCAAACTAAATTGACATTGGTTTTTTATTTATATATATATTTTTTTTACCCTGACGTCATATAAACATGAGGTTGAGAAACTTCTTATTATTCTCTTCACTCCTCGTCACTTCCCTTGGCACAAAAAAATGACAAAGCAATCACAAACATACGAACTGATCATGAACACAAAAATCAATAGAGAACTTGAAGAATACTATAGTCTTAACAGCCTCATGCCACAGCTGATATAAAAAAAAGAACAATTTAACCCCTTCAGTACCATGACTCGTTTCCATATTCATTTTGTTTACTATTTGGTGGTTTTATACAGCTTCAGAAACTCATGTGGGGGATTAAACTAATGAAAACTGTGGCCATTAATCTTCTGACCTCCATAGATCCTTCCCAATGTCAATAAAGTGGTCTAATCGTACACAAACTTCAAGGTAAAAATGTCTGCCAGTGTTGAAGGGGTTAATGGTCAATATAAAATGTGACAATGTTTTTCAATCAATGACGAACACGCGACGAATGGATTAGTCTTTCTCACGAGCACACACTGACCAGATGAAAAATGGTAGGCAAAATACAGCTTTACCCCGCATCATCAGAGTGTAGTAGTAGTAATAGTAGTAGTAGTAGTAGTAGTAGTAGTAGTAGTAGTAGTAGTAGTAGTAGTAGTAGTAGTAGTAGTAGTAGTAGTAGTAGTAGTAGTAGTAGTAGTAGTAGTAGTAGTAGTAGTAGTAGTAGTAGTAGTAGTTATCGTTGTTATTTTTTATCATTAACAACAGTAGTACGTAGAATCTAAACTATTATTACTTATATATGTATAGTAACAATAGGAATGATACCAGTTATAGTAGATAGCAGTAAAAAATAGTAGTAGTAGTAGTAGTAGTAGTAGTAGTAGTAGTAGTAGTAGCAGTAGTAGTAGTAGTAGTAGTAGTAGTAGTAGTAGTAGTAGTAGTAGTAGTAGCAGTAGTAGTAGTAGTAGCAGTAGTATGAATGACAACAAAAACAAGTGAGGACAGTAGGGGAGACAAAGTTTCATCACTGAAGACACCTTTAAGATGCTTCCTGGCCAGGCTTATCAGGCGCCTGTGTGCTTACTGATAACGTGCCGCTGTGTAAGGAGGGAAGCCACGATGATGACGACGACGATGAGGAGGAGGAGGAGGAGGAGGAGGGAGAGAAGAAGACAGAGAGAATCGCATTACTTCAAAAAACAACCTCTGCTACTTTTATAATTTTTATTTCCAGTACCACTAATCCACAATCACTATACCACCACCACCACCACCACCGACTACTACTACTACTACTACTACGGAAACTAACACGCAATCAGTAATTCATAGAAGCTGGAATATTAAACATTCTCTTCTGATCGTGTGTTTCCTTGGCAGCGTAATATTTCCCATCTACCTTTCCTTCCGTGATACAAAACAAGCCTTAAAAACCCAATACACTTCACTTCAGAAATTCCGCTTTGCTTGTGTACCTGGGAACGTGAAGCGACAGGTGGAATGGTGTAATTAGTCCCGTGGTGGGCCGGCGTGGGTCATGCCGTGGGTGTGGTACAGGTTGGGAGGGGCCAGGAAGTTCCAGAACGGGAAAAGCCCAGATGGTGGTTATGCTGGTGGTAGTAGTGGTGGTGGTGGTAGTAGTGGTGCTCGAAGGGTCAATGTAGCCTACGTCGTTCCTAAATGCGTGTGTGTGTTTTTTTTTTCATGTATTTTTGGGAAGACAGGAAATGCCGCGCGTCACTTTTGATTTTTTCGAGTCCATCTTGTGTGTGTGTCAAAGCGGAAAAATGACACGTTCAGTTTATCACCTAGTTAACTAATGCGCGTCCTTTCCTAGTGTTGTAATGGCACACTCACACTCCACACTACACACTCCACGAACGTCTATCAGTGTGCCCTACAAATCTACGTGAAATTGGGTTACGGAAAAGGAACTAGTAATGTTACAAGTGAAGGGTGAATGTTACAAATATGACGACACTTACTCAGTTTACTTAACTCATGAATTCTATTGACATATATACAAAGAGAAGGGAATGTAAATGAATAAATAAATCAAGAGGGAAAGTAGAAAAATGAGGAAAAAATAAAGAAGGAATGCAGGTGAGAAAAGGAAAAGAAAGGAAACGAAAAGGAAAAAAAAAACGAAAGGTAGAAAAGAAACGACCATCATTATGAAAAAAAGGGACAAATTTCTATACAAAGACAACACAAACTGAATTGACTTTGCCGATAGAAAAGCACACACACACACACACACACACACACACACACACACACACACACACAGAGAGAGAGAGAGAGAGAGAGAGAGAGAGAGAGAGAGAGAGAGAGAGAGAGAGAGAGAGAGAGAGAGAGAGAGAGTAACCTACATAAAACTAAAAAAAAAAAAATAAAAAAAACGTAGCGGATGTGATAAAGTGATAATTACATCCGTTGAAAGAGGAATTAGTAGGAATTAACCAGCATAATACCAAGTTTCTTTTATTATGGCAGATTTAGCGCTGGAGCTTGGAGATAACCTTATCGCCCTCGTGAGGTTCTGCCTGATAGTGTTGCCTTCCTGAACCTCTTGTATACGCCGCGTGTCTAGGTGAGCTGATAGGTAGATAAAATGCATCCCTATTGATTTTGTTTTCTCGTTGCGGTATTTAAAATTTTCTGTTCTGTTTTTTTCTTTTTCAGATGACTTGACTCGTGTTTGGTGTTTCAGAGGTAAGGTAACTCTTCCTTCCTTCAGTTTGATAATGTTTTTCTTGAATTAGTAAACATTTTTTTTTTTATTTATACCATGTAGGCTTTTCACGGGAATTTATGGACTAAAGGGGATATTATTTCGGGCACCTCCTATCTCAAAGCCCACATGCTAGGAAACCGTTGCCCCGAGTGAGGAAGCCCAACCTATACTCGGACCGTGGACAGGATTCGAACCCGTGCGCTTGGAGACCCTCGGACTCCAAAGCATGAATGGTTCCACTGTACCTCGGCGGTTTTTTCTTCTTGTTTCATGGCTGTCTCAATCCTTATGCTGTCTAAAAATTGGTAAATCTATTCTTTTATTCTTTTCTTCTTTCTTGTAAATGTTCATTGAAATTTCGTTGTTTTTAGTGCCGTGAGGTGTTGGATATTGCAGTGAAAGACTTTAACTTAGTATTCTCACATTTTTCAATTTCTTTTATCTGTCTATCTACTTTTCTCTATTTTCATCTATTTATCTCTCTATTCACCTTATCCTCTCTCAGTTTGTTTTTCTCTGTCTTTTAAATAAACTTGAAATCCCAAATACAACTCTTTTTTAACATCTTAGTGAATATTTGAACTCTTTGTATAACTCAACATTCAGTATTTATTACCATTAACATCTCTTCATTCCTCACCTTTTCTTTAACAATCTTGGAAACTTAAAAAAAAGAAAGCCTTCATGAATTATTTGAACTACATCGCGGTTTTAATATCTCAGCAAACAGTTAAATAATTATTCTCCTTGCAACGACTCAATGTTCTTTATCAATCTTGTATCATTCTCGTCCAGTGTGTCTTGTTCCATCTTTTCTAATACTCTTTCTGAACGGCTTGAATCACAGCACTCTCTCCGTCTCTTAACAAACAAGCTTAAATTATTCTCCTTCTTATGACTCAATATCTTTACCTTGCATAATTAATGTCAATGTTTATCTTTCTGAATGTCTTAATCGCATCGACGGGACAAAGAGGTGTTGAGGTTGGCTGTTGGTTTATAGTTTAGACTGAAGGTGAAGAGAGAGTTGGAAGCTGCAGGGATGACAGAGAAGATAAGACGGAGACACGAAAAAGGAATTTGATTAAGTAATATTGTGGGATTTTTACGGTGACGCAGAAGTGAGAAAATGCAGTGAAATAAAGATAAAGATAAGAATAAGCATGAAGACGGACGGATAAGGAGGAAAAGAAGATGGAAAAACGAGTGATGAAATTAGAGAATGGAATAAAGTGATAAATAACGGTGAAGGGAAGATGAAAATAAGGACAAAGACAAGTAGAATAATAAGGAAAAGAAATAGATGGTGAAAAAAAATAGGCATTACGAATTTAGAAAGGAAAAAAAAAGAGGAAAAGGTGAAGGAAGAAGAGAGGATAAGAGAAGAAGTATGAAATAGTAGAGAGAAAAGGAAAATAATAAAGAATAATCATAAAAATGGGATAAAACAGAAGGATAAAGAGAAGTAGAAGTAAGAGAACAAGGCAAGATGAAAGGGAGAAGGAATTAAAGGAGGTGAAAGAATGACAAACGTAAAACAAAGCTGAATAAATAAAAGATGGCAGAGAGAAAGATTAGATGGTGAAAAGGAGGAAGAGGAGGAAGTGGAGGAGGCGGAGGGAGAGAGGGGAGAGCAAGATGAGATGAGGAAAGAAGAGGGTGATAAGTAACGGACAAGAAAACATGAAAAGAGATGAAACAAGATGATAAACAATGAAAAAAAAGAAAGAAAAATGAAAAAGATAAATGTCATAGTAAACGGATAGAAAGAAAGAAAAAAAAATGCTGAAAAAAAGGAGGAAGACATGAGAGGGAGAAAGAAAGAAAGAAAAGAAAAAAAAAAGAGAATTGCAAATGATGAATTGAGGAGAAGAATGATGAAGACTCAAGAAAATAGTCTAAACGAAGATATATAAGAAAGAGGATGAGATGAAGAAGGAGAAGTAGGAGAAGGAGAAGGAGAAAGAGGAGGAGGAGAAGGAGGAGGAGTATTGTGAAGTGAAAGAGGTAGGAGAAGGTGAAGAGCTTGACTGTTTATCTATTACGGTAACAGACATTTTTGAGAGGACGTCTAAGAGTCTCCCTTTTTTTCTCTCTCCCAGCTGAATGCGCATCACGACTCGGTAAGCAAAGGGAAAGATGAGCACACACAAAAACCCACGAATCATTTATACATTGTGATCGCTTGGGCGGCGCTTGACGTGGGGAAAGAATGGACCGGATTTTTAATTGGATATGACCACTGGATATTATTGAGACAGACAGAGAGAGAGAGAGAGAGAGAGAGAGAGAGAGAGAGAGAGAGAGATTGCGTATGGAACAATAGGATAATTCATGTTTTACTGCCTGTATTTTAAATCTGCTTAAATAAAATCGTCTCATTGTTGTTTCTAAGCTTTAAACTTCATAAAATAGTCAGATGCATGTTAATCCTTTCAGTACTGGCACGCATTTTTACATGGTTTTGGGTATAATTAGACGATTCTATTTCATTAGGAAGGTTTATGATGGTCAGAAGATATGTGGCCAGGATCGTCACTATTTTAATCCCCACATAAATCTCTGAAGCTGTATAAAATCACTAAATAGTAAGGGGAATGAATATGAAAAAGCGTCATATCACTGAAGAGGTTACGTTAGTCTGATTTCCTTCCTTATTGTCAAACTTATGTATTCAATTTACTTATTACCTTCACATGTAAGTACGATAATAAGTAGGATAAGTTCTTTTTATATACATATTTTCCTGTTTTTTTTTTTCTTATATTCAAACAGCCTTTTTAAATAACAACATAAAAACATGTTCCTTTAAGCCTCTGTAAATTAATTAAACCTCTTCGGTACTGGAACACATCTTTACCATGAGGTTTGAGTATGATTAGACGATTTTATTGACATTGGGAAGGGTTTATAGAGGTCAGAAGATTAATGGCTACAGTCTTCACTATTTGAATCCCCCACATAAGTTTCCGAAGCTGTATAGAATCGCCGAATAGTAAGCAGAACGAATATGAAAACGCGTCCTGGTACTGAAGTGGTTATATAAAAAAAAGAGCTCTATGATAAGTTTATGGTACAGCACAGTGATAAATCTAACACAATCTCGCTCCACACGTGACATGACTCATAAACCTTCCACTCTTCGCTGGGTGTGTGGTGGTGGAGGGGTGGAAGGGTGGTGGTGGTGATAGAGCGGAGGGACACCGCCTTGCCTTCTCTCACACCATTTCCTGCTCTCGCTGCCGGAATCCATAACAAGGCTTTTCGTAACCACACATATTATCATCCCATAAGAAGACATCCAACCGGTACATAGTTGTTGTTGTTGTTGTTGTTGTTGTTGTTGTTGTTGTTGTCGTCGTCGTTGTTGTTGTTGTTGTTGTTGTTGTTTTACCACTTAGTAGGAAATATTGTGTTCCATCCTTCCACAATGCATTTTACAAGACATCCAAATGGTTGTGCACTATTTTCATTATTATTTCTTGTTATTTGTCGTTATCATTTTCCTAACTATGATAAATTCTGTATCTCGTATAGTGGCTGGAAATCCTTGTTATCTATCCTAAGAACAAGATATTCAAACGAGTGTACAGTCATTTACAGTCATTTCATATTTGCATTTTTTCATCTATTCAGTTCTGTACTATAGTGAACCCTTTAGTATATTAGTGGTCAGAAATACCACCCTGTTTTAATCCTTCCAAATCCTATCTAAAAAATAAACCACCCGAATGAACAAACACTCCCTTTTTGCTGCTATAATAAACCCTACACTGTCAGTCTAAATCCTTTATACTGCTTAACATTACCTCTTAACCCCTTCAATACTGAGACGCATTTATACCTTGAGTTTCCGCGTGATTAGACGATTTTATTAAGATTAGGAAGAGTCTATGGAGGTCAGAAGATTTTGGCAAGAGTCTCCACTATTTTAATTCCCACATATGTTTCTGAAGCTGTATAAAGTCACCAAATAGTAAGCAGAATGAATATGAAAACGCGTCATGGTACCTTTGTATTTGATCACTATTTTAAACCTTTGTACTTGTGTATTTATATTTATTTCATGTTTCTTTTTTAGGTCACTGAAGATGATATAAGATGTGGAAACGTTTGGAAGCATTAAAGATGGTGCTCATTGCTGTCTTTATCACTGGTGTCCTCTTGCACTCTACACCTCGATTAGTGCACAAAGAAAAATAGAATAAGACATAAACAGATGAATAAATGAATCTTCTTCCACATTAAATGCGACCCTTATGGAAATGAATAAAACACCATCAGATGAAGAAGAAATAAAGGAATAAATAAAGAGAAAAATGAATAAATAACGAAAGCTTAAAAAAGAAAAGAGAGAGAGAGAGAGAGAGAGAGAGAGAGAGAGAGAGAGAGAGAGAGAGAGAGAGAGAGAGAGAGAGAGAGAGAGAGAGAGAGAGAGAGAGAGAGAGAGAGAGAGAGAGAAAACATCATTCCTACAGTTGGCAGTCCCTTTATGAAACAAAGGGGTTGAGAATTCTACCCTTCCTTAACCTCTTCAATACTAGAACACATTTTTACCTTGAAATTTGTGTACGATAAGACCATTTTATTTACATCAGGAAGGGTCTATGGAGGTCAGAAGATTAATGGCCATAAGTCTATTTCAACGCCCACATAAGTTTCTGAAGCTGTATAAAATCACCGAATAGTATAGCAGAATGAATATGGAAACTCGACATGGTACTGTAGGGGTTAATCTTATCAGTAGCAAAACGCATTTTCATATTCATTCTGCTTACTACTTTGCGATCATATACAGCTTCAGAAACTTGTGTGGGGATTGAAATAGTGAAGACTCCGGCCATTAATCTTCTGACCTCCATAAACCCTTCATAATGTCAATAAAATAGTCTAATCACACCCAAAATTCATGATAAAAATGCGTCCCAGTACTGAAAGGGTTAAGGCGCTAGGTATCCCCTCTCATCCTCAGGGAAACTATGCAACTCCTCGCCTCCTCAGCGGACAAGGGCAAGGGAACGGAAGGGGCGCGCCGGGTCAGACGAGGTCACTGTCCTCCGCGGCCTAGTCATCGTTACTCCCGGTACTGGAAAGGAGTAGTAGGGTAGGGAGGAGGGTGGAGCCGGTACTCTTGACTTAAATCCTCTCTCGGCCTACTGGTGGTGGTGGTAGTGGTGGTGGTGGTGGTGGTAGTAGTAGTAGTAGTGGTGGTGGTAGTGATGTTGGTGTTGGTGGTGGTGGTGGTGGTAAGAATAAAAAGGAACTGTACTCTTAAATTCTTCAGAGTCCAATCTCGACTTCTTTTTTACTAGTTTTAGTGGAAGTTTTTGTTTATTCTATTTTTATGTTAATTGCTGAAAGAGTGAGTGAGTGAGTGAGTGAGTGAGTGAGTGGATTTTCTATCTAATTAGTTAGATAGTTGGTTAGTTCTTTCCTATGTAAGAGGGGAAAGCTGACCAGAGGCAACATAAAACGAAAAAAAAAAAAAGCTCACTCAGTTGCCAGTCCCCTTGCAGGTCCGAGAGACTTAGCCACCCTCAAAAAAAAAAAAAATAAATAAATAAACAAATAAACAAAAATAAATAAATAGAAAAAAACAAAATGAATAAAAAATAAATAAAAAAGAACAGATGTCTTGAAACTCCCTCTTAAATGAAGTCAAGATTGGAAATGCAGTTGTTAGTTACATCTAGTTTAATTTATCCGGTTACTTAGTTTAGTTAGTTTGACAACATAGGAACTGCCCCATAATTCACTTCCATTCCCTCAGTACTACGAGATACATTTGCCTTCATGTCAGTTACCATTCCAAGCGTCATATTTAAGATACTACATATTTATTGGATGACGTGAAAGTACTTATCCACAACCATTATACCTCCATTTTAGTTATTCATCTATTTTTATCCTCATTTATTTCTAACAGCACATACAAACGCAAGAACATAAGGGAAGCTGCAAGGTGCCATCATGCCTATACACGTGGCACTCCCTATCTGAAACGTGACGATTTATTTCCACCTATCATCCCCGACCATAAATCTGTCTAATCTTGTCTAATCTTCTAAAGCTCCCAAATGACTCAGCACTAACTCGATCTGCCCCACTACTAAATCTATGCCCTCCATTTACCACCTCATTCAAAAACCTGTTCCTTTCGGTCTGTCTGTCTGTCTGTCTGTCTGTATGTCTGTCTCTCTCTCTCTCTCTCTCTCTCTCTCTCTTGATGTCTTTATTTTTCGTTCTACCCTGATTACTGACACTAATACTTTCGTTTATGTTACCCTTATTATATCCCTTGTACCACTTTAAGATCTCTGTTTGGCCTCTTCTTTATGTTCATCTATGGCAGGTCAATTCAAAAAGCTTCAATCTCCTTTTATATGCAATACTTCTCATCCGTTGCATGCTTTTATCTATTCTTCTTCTTGGTTTCCTTCCTGTAATAAATGGACCAGGAATCTGACCAGTGCCACAGCTTCAATATTACTTCTGGACTTCTACTTTTAACATTCATGAATATTACTAATACACTATCTAGTTTATTCTATTATTCATTCATGTTCCTTTTATCTCTGCAAAGGTTTCTCTAACGACAGTCAAAACTATAATCAAAACTCTCAAATTCTTCTCCTCTCATCTCACCACGACTTCGTTCTTACCACGTACATACGGTGTGGATTTGATATTTATTATACTTCACAACTCTTAATTTTGGCAGTTTTTACGTCCGGTTTTTTTATACTCTTAGGGGTAGAACGAGAGACTTTGATTTTGCCATATGGGAATCGTTACCCCGAGTGGATGTCCTTCCTAATCTCAGACTGTGGCCAGGATTCGAACCCATGCAGGTCAAGTCAGGTGTAGTTCGGGAAGTTTTTCCTTTACATCGGCGCTTCCCTGATGTTACTGCTATCTTCTTACTCTGCTTCTTCCAACAAGTTCTTCCGCTGACTTTCTGTTTTTCCACATTTCATATACTATTTCCTTCTTCTCTTTTATCTTTCCATTTTCAAAAAGCAATTGTCATTTAATATTTCCTTCTTCTATGTATGGCCTCTGTAAAATTATTGTCATTTTCCTTATTTCCTGATATCCTGGACACCATAACAAGAAATATTTTAAATCGTAGAGGCTGCTGGCACAGAGATCCCTTCGATCCTCCAAAACGGCTCGCGGACTCCCATAACGGCCCCTCGCTTCACATCTCTTAATATGAAACCACAATCACCATCTCTCTACCCACTCGTTCACATCTAAGTCTGCTGGGGATGGCATGTGGACTAGTGACTTTACGAGGCCTGGAAAGTGTGTCTAGTGCTGGAAGGGAAGAGGGACATGGAGGTAAGGCTCATTCACCTGCTGGTCTCTTGATAAACCGCTACCGCTACTGAGATTATACACGTTATATACCCTGATTTTCGTTGTATATTTCTCTCTCTCTCTCTCTCTCTCTCTCTCTCTCTCTCTCTCTCTCTCTCTCTCTCTCTCTCGTGAAGTAGATGATTGCATTGTCTTTATTGGTGTGAATAGTTGCGGTCTTGGTTGTCAATTGTCAGCTGCGCCTCAGGAAATGGTGGAGGTCAGGTGTTTGTCTCCAGTCCATGGTTGTATTAAGAATGATTATTACTACGCTTCATTGTTAAACCTATACAGCTGTGAATGAGAGGCCACGTTTTCTTTTTTCAGCTAACCCTTTATAAGAAAACGTATAGGGGTCTTGATGAAATAAGGGTAACTACTTTAAATATTTCCAGGTCAGCATATTGTTGAGGTTATGGTTTCCCTTTTCATGTATGTACGCATTAACTTGTATGTGAGACAATATTAAAGAAACATATGACGCATGGACATGATTAGACGCAAAAATTGTAGAAATAAGAACTAATAAACAAAGGATAATGGTGTAACAAGCACTGGTTTTGGAGGACATGTAAGCGAGGGAACAAAAACAGCATTCAGGGTGTGTGTGAATTACTGACAAAGGAAACATGTGATGGATAAATGCCTAGATAAGTCGAAAGAACACATGACCTTCACTCAATCTTTAGAGAAGGCGACTAAATTGATATTTCTGCGTAATAAAAATAAAAGAACTTAAAGATGGAAAAAATTAGTCTTGGGGATATTTAATGATGTCCTTGTCGGCATTTATAGAAGAAAGAAAAACAATGTCAACTATATTTTCCTTGGTAATTAAATATGAAGGCTGAATACTACTTGCGCATTACAGACTGAATAACAACAATAACAAAGAAACTAATACTCTTATGTGTTTTGTTTCTGGTGTTTACAATGTGAAGCTCTTTTAGTATAGGTGATAGTCTGTTTATATATGAAACACGTAATTTTCACCTCTAAACTGTGACTCAAGGCTAAATATATGTGCTTATTTTTCTTTATTATTATTATTATTATTATTATTATTATTATTATTATTATTATTATTACGATAGTTATTAATATCAATATCATTATCATTATTACTATTATCGTTATGATTACTATCTTCATTATTATTATCATTAACATAATTCTATTAATTAATTTCTATCTCACTGCTGGGAACTTTTTGAAATGGGATTCTGACCTTGTGTCGTTCTCTGCTTGCACGAGTAGGTGATCCCTGCCAGCTGCTGCCCTAATTGTAACTTTAGATCTGCTACACACACACACACACACACACACACACACACACACACACACACGCGTAGTGTAGTCGGCTCACAACCAGAGGGCCCAGGTTCGAGTCCCGGGAAGCGACGAGGTTAAGTCTCTTATGTGTAGCCCCTGTTCACCTAGCAGTAAATAGGTGCAAGATGTAACTCGAGGGGTTGTGGCCTTGCTTTTCCGGTGTGTGTGTTGTGTGTGATGTGGTCTCAGTCCTACCCGAAGATCGGTCAGTATGAGCTCTGAGCTCTTTCCGTAGGGGAAAGGCTGGCTGGGTGACCAGTTGGCGACCGTGGTGAATAACACACGCATACACACACACACACACACACACACACAATGGTGGTCTTTTCTATGACATAGAAGGCACTGATTGACACGCGGTGGTAATTCTGACATTTCTAAACAGTTGGTCATTCTTATCACAGTGTGCAGTTCTTCTTGTATACATGCTGAGCGTTCCATATCCTCTCACCCTTTCACCATTAACAGCACGTGATTGTAGCTACTTTCTTCTTCCTATCTACTTTGCCTGTTACTGTTTCTTCGAGCCGTCAGTTGCTAAAAATCTATACCACTGATGCCCATATTCTGGAACACTTCCGCGCAGCACCTCCACTATATTCAGAAAGCTCTAGTTGAAGTGACACGGGATTCTAAGGATGTTTCTGTAATTCTAGTGACATGTTAACAAGTTTTCTGCATTATCAACAGGACAAATACTCATTAAAACTCGACTAATCGTCTCTGAGGGCTTTGAAAATGATTGCGGTGAGAGGCGGAAGCGTTTCTGAAAAATTACCCTCACTGAATCTTGCCACTCTGTCACCTCATTTCCTTCCTTTGTGATGAGATATGGTACAAATTATTCTATTCCTTTCATAACTTTCCTATTCACGAAGTACACACTGAACTGAACTGAAGTCTTGTCTAAAATTTGCTCACAAAATATATACCACTGAATCTTGGTACTCTGTCACCTCATTCCCTTCCTTGATGAAATACTTTACAAATTATTCTATTTCTTTCATAACTTTCCTACTCACGAAGCACACACTGAACTGAAGTCTTGTATGAAATTTGCACACTCGTATATCCTTTCCATGTATGTCAGGAATGCTCAGAGGCAGTTTCCCTTTTTACGAGGCATAAATGGAAATGTGGACCTTATCTTGCCTAGTTTTAAGCAGCTTCTAATGAGGAGTTGAAATCTTTCAAAAGGCGTTTCAGGATTCTTGTGATAATCTAACAAGAATTCTGCATTACTGATATAAAAAAAAGGACGTGAGAGCCTGACTAACACACACACACACACACACACACACACACACACACACACACCGCGTAGTGTAGTGGTTAGCACGCTCGACTCACAATCGAGAGGGCCGGGTTCGAATCCCGGCGCGGCGAGGCAAATGGGCAAGCCTCTTAAGTGTAGCCCCTGTTCACCTAACAGTAAATAGGTACGGGATGTAACTCGAGGGGTTGTGGCCTCGCTCTCCCGGTGTGTGGAGTGTGTTGTGGTCTCAGTCCTACCCGAAGATCGGTCTATGAGCTTTGAGCTCGCTCCGTAATGGCGAAGACTGGCTGGGTGACCAGCAGGCGACCGTGGTGAATTACACACACACACACACACACACACACACACACACACATGGTTGTCACTCTTCCAGTTATGGACATTGAAGTGACGTGACTCTACTCCGTCGTCACGCGAAAGGAAACAAGTTTATATTGTCGCCCGGCTGACCAGAAAAGGACAAGGAGAGAGGAAGGAAAGGCAAGCATAACAAGACTGACTCACCCACTTCCTGTCTGGCCGCCCCTTGAACGAATAACAATGGACGTCTTTCCCAGACGTTTCATGGTGCTATCTTGGCCACTTCCAATAGGGCCTGGCGGAAGCTATAGTGTTTCAAGTGTGCTTTCATGTATCTCGTGGTAATTGAGTAAGAATACTGCGCCATTAAGCCCTTCAATACTGGGACACATTTTTTACCTTGAGATTTGTTGAGGATTAGACCATTTTATTGATATTAGGAAGGATCTATAGAGGACAAAAGAGTAATGGCCAGGATCCTCACTATTCTAATCCCCCACATAAGTTTCTGAAAAAAAAAACATCATTAGAAGATTAGTATTCATATGTGACCTTTAGAAATTGTCTCGTAAGATGAAAGCAATACTACTTATCATTAGAGATACAACTTTCTGGAGTGCTGAACAAAGGAAATTAGGAGTGATTTTCCTTTGTGCTTGCTCAGCTACACACACACACACACACACACACACACACACACACACACACGCTGCACCTCTCAACACAACTGCTAAGGGGAACGTACTCGAGAAGGGAGCAAAGTTTACGGGAGGTGCTGAAAATGACGCGAAGAGTGAGGAGTGAAGGAAGAGGGAGTGAAGAGGGAGAGGGAAGAGTGAGAGAAGGAAGAGGTGAAGAGGAGGGGTGAAGGACGGTGTTTTTGGAGGCGGGGCACTGAACGATAAAACATTAGAGATGGTCTGTGCCGTTGCGGAGGAGGATGAGGAGGAAGAGGAGGACGAGGAGAACGAGGAGGAGGAGGAAGAAAACAAGGATGAGTAAGAGAAGGAAAATGATATTGAGTTGCAAGCAATAAGCAACAAAAACATGTATTGAGGGCGGGAAAGCTTATCAATAAAAGCAGTATTGATTACAAGGCGAAAATAATTCAAATGTAAAGGCAAAAAAAATATAATGATGATAATGACAAGGAGAAGCGGAAGGAGGAAGAGGAGGAGGAGGAGGAGGAGGAGGAGGAGGAGAAGGAGGAGGAGGAGGAGGAAGAGAGTGAGGAGGAAGAAAGAGAGAGAGGAAGAGAGCGATTGCAGGGTAATGAAGGAAAGAAATAAGTGGATTGAAGCAACCACCATTACCAACAACAATAATACCAACAACAACATCAATAACAACGGATGAAAGAACAGTAAAAGAAGAAGAAGAAGAAGAAGAAGAAGAAGAAGAAAAGAAACAACAACAACAGCAACGACGACGACAACAACAATAACAACAACTGGAGGAAAAGAACTGCATACAAAAAACACATATTTTGCAATCTCTTATCTCCTTCCTCCCCTCTCTCTCTCTCTCTCTCTCTCTCTCTACCCAAGGCTGATCGTACCATTGGTCTCTCCTAAGTTATCGCCCGTCTGGTTTTGTGGTTACTGCTCACGTTTGTTTTCAATGACGGCCTTCACTAATATTTTTCTTTTTATCTTTCCTTGCATCAATCATACGTAAACTTACTATTGGGAGAAGGAATTAGGGTGACTATGTGTGTGTGTGTGTGTGTGTGTGTGTGTGTGTGTGTGTGTGTGTGTGTGTGTGTGTGTGGGTGGGTGGGTGGGTAGGGAGAGGCAGGGTAGTGCAGACAGGTTGAGACGGAACACGGAAGGCAAAAGGGTCAGTTTGCATCCCGCGGCCGTGGTGGCGTATACTCGTCAGCGTCGCAGCAGCAGTATTGGCAGATTTAACATTCGTACTGCGAGGTACAGAGCGTCACTAAGTTTGGAAACGCATTGTAACCTCTCCATATTTCACCGCGACTACTTTAACAAGCTCTAGTGAAAGTTATTGCCAGTTTTCAAGTGTGTTTTTCAGAATCCTCGTCATAAACAAAGCTTCTGCGTGACTGCTAGTGATAAAACAACAACCACAACCAAGAATGTGACGAATAATCTCTGTGGTCTCTTAAAACAATCCCGGAGAGACTCTTAAGTGTTTGAAAATACGAACACTAGAAAGAAGGAACAGATGAAACGAAAGGGGCCAGTAGCGTGTGTATTGAGTGATGAGTTGCTGACACAGAGATGCTGGGAATAGCAACACCGAAGAGGCTGTTTGTGACGCGGGAACAGTGAAGATTAAAAGCATGGCGAAGAGAGTGAAGTAGTGGCTTAGTGGCGTAGTATAAGATGCATATTGGTGCTTATAGAAGTTAAGTGTGTGTATCAGAAATAACTCCAGCAAGCTTTCAAGATAAAAAGGGTATGGTATGTTAAAACACTGAACGTGTGCGCAGTGTTCTAAGTGGATGGGTGTGCTTGAAAGAGGCCAAGTGTATACATCAGTGGTTAAGTAGCGAGCATCCGTGAAGATAGACTCTGCCATGTGTGGTGAAGGATTGGTGCTCGATATGCAGGCCGAGGCTATGAGACACTGACATGGCATTCGAAGTGCACTTGTGTGTGTGTGTGTGTGTGTGTGTGTGTGTGTGTGTGTGTGTGTGTGTGTGTGTGTGTGTGTGTGTGTGTGTGTGTGTTATACGGGTCTTTAAAGGTGTTTTTATTGTTCTAGTTGCAGGTTAACATGATTTCTATAATATCAACATTAAAAACACTCTTGATAAGCCTTCCATCACATTTTAAAAGATTCTAGTATTTATCTATATTTCTCTACGTCAGTGTATATGTACTTTTATCCTTGTTTATTTTTAGTAACATTAGTCAGTGTCAGTTTATCCTTGTCATTTTTCAATAACCTGCAAAAAAGAAAATAAGAACCTTTGAAAATAGTCGTGGTGGAATTTAATACAGCAAAACGTTTCTGAATGCGGGTCCTTAAAACCACGTGTCCATCTTCACTGTTCCGCGGTACACACGAGAATGTTGTGGTGAAATATTAAACTTCTGGGAACGCAACCCCTATTTTCTTGTCAGGCAACTAAACTGGTCCTCGTGACGCCAGTGCCAGGGGGCGTGGTCCACTTAAGAAGGAGTGATAAGGGACAAGGACCGCGTCATCAATCATACGAGCCGTGGATGTTTTTCTTAGGACGAACATGATGGCAGGAAAAGGAGTGGTGTAGTATTTCCACGTTCATTTCTTTCTCGGAAACAAATATGAGTGTTCGTCTCAGATGTCGCGTCCTACTTAGCGAGAATGAAACGGAAGGAGGAAAATGCGAACGCTCTGGTTGAACTTGAGAGGATTTGATGCTGTTGTTACATTGCTACTTATGTTACAACGTGGTGAATTGTTGCTCGGGGAGGTAACACAGAAAATGAATGAAAAGATAGATGAGATTATGTACAATACTGTAATACATCTCAAATACATTCACAAAACATATTATGCATTAGTTAAGGCAGTAATGTTAAGCGAGACGTTTAAATAAATAGAAAAATAGTATTCTCTATGATAAATAACGTCATGAATGGAGGAGTTAGAAATATATCACAAAAAAGTACAAAACTCATGAATATTTCACCTACTTTCTTCCTAGTCGTGTTAAATTTTGAGGCGTTATTTTCTTTTTTCCTCACTGACTCTTTATGAAAAACAACAACAACAATAGAGAAAAACAAAACAAAACAAAAACAAATGAGTAAGTAATAAAACGTCTACGATCCTTCAATTAATGCATCTACGACCTACGTCTTCAGAATGTTACGTTTGTATTAGACACGCAGTCACCTTATGCTCACTTCATTCACTATGCAGCATTCATTTCCGGGGAGAAAGTAAGGAAGGAAGGACTGACGATAAAAAATAACAATAATAAAACAATATATATATACATAAAATCAAGCTTCAATATACGAGCTTTTAACTGTATATACGAGGTTTTAACTGACTTTCTCTCATTCTTACGCCCATATTCAGAAATGCCTTCCCCTCTCACTACGACAATTTTCCAAGGCCACAGAGACAACTAGCCTGGTTTTCAATCACTATATTTCCTCTTAATAGACTAGAAAGCTTGCCAATTCATCATCATAACCATAAAAATACTATTAAAAACACGAGTATCTTCAACTGGAGCCTTTGGAAAGCAGTGATGGTGAGACAGCAAAGCGTTTCAGACTACGCGCTGCTGCTCACCTCGACCCTCTTCTATTCTTCTCGGCTGAGTGAAGAGCAGCCAGTTGACCTTCACGAGCCTCGTTACATCCCGTACCTGGGGCCTCTCAACGGCACTCCCACCAAGTCACTCCCTCTCCACCTCCTCCTCCTCCTCCTCCTCCTCCTCACCACCTCTCCCCTCTTCATCATTACCATACGTTGCTTAATTGAGCTGTTTCGTATGTTCTGTATTTCTTGGCGGGTAAACTGCTGACGCTCACATGAAGGGTTCTGAGATGCTGTTTAGATTACTAACAGTGTGTTTACTGGCAAGGCTGCTTCATAACACACACTTTTTATAGTCTGGCTAATGGAATACACACATCCTTTGACTTACACTCTCAGCTGTGTATATAAACGTTCCTTGTTGCTGAGGAAGTGGTATCGCAAATTGTATTAGGCTAAGGAAATCTTGTATGAAGTCGTACTGATTTTATGTGAGAAGCTTTGTCTATGTTATAAAGGAAATTTGATAACATTTACATACTGCTGGATCTTGTGTGTGTGTGTGTGTGTGTGTGTGTGTGTGTGTGTGTGTGTGTGTGTGTGTGTGTGTGTGTGTGTGTGTGTGTGTGTGTGTGTGTGTCTATGTCTGTGTGTGTGTGTGTGTGTGTGTGTGTGTGTGTGTGTGTGTGTGTGTGTGTGTGTGTGTTCAAGGTCTATAAGCGAAGTTAGAATGACTTGCGTGCAATCAGCCTTGGTAAAATGAGGCGCGGGTCTTCGCTCTCAGGAAATTAGTAATACTAGTCAAATATGAAGTTTGGAGAAGAATAATTTAAAACAAAATCTCATTGAAATTAGACGAAAAATAAAAGTCAACAGTGGTATCTTCTTACAACACCTTGAGCACCGGTGTGGCTGAACATAATGCATCCCTAATGAATCAAGATGAGGGTTGGTGAAGGTTATCCATCTCTGTCTCTGTACTTAATGACGCTGTACATCACTCTGTATTAATCTCCGGCTATGTCAGTGAAAAGATTCATTGCCGGAGCATAATCAAGTACTACAATAAGTCTTCTCTGCAGGATATGTAATTACTTTTCTCCTTAAAAGCCACCTCATTTTTGAAGATTACTTTGGTGGGCAGCTCACTGGCATTACCTTACCGAGACACTAAACACGTCATTAGAGCGGCTAGTCACGTGCAGTCTGGAAGTTCTGAATCCTGGTCACAGCATCCAACACCTGCTTCTTCCGTTTGTTTTGTCATCAGACACAGTAAATAAGGCATTGATAGAATGAGGCCTTTAACCTGAACTACACAACGGCACATGGAGAAAGCAAAACGAAAGAATATTAACAGCAGATTCACATTGTATACAAAATCTCATGCGTTAAAAGGAAAGAGTTGAGATAGAAATGTTTTTGCTTGCTGCCATTCCTCGGTTGCCTCAAAATTTGTATCTTTACCATTTTCCTTTGAACGCATGAAATTCTATACGTGTGAGTTTGCAGTCTGATATTCCTCCGCCTTGCCAATCACAACAAAACACAATAATCGGCTTGTTTACTGCCCTTCCTCGGTTGACTCAAAATTTAAACACATGAAATTTATACATGTAAATTTGCTTGCCAATTACAACACAACACAATAAAAGTTTGTTTGTTATCAGTCCTTGGTTGTCTCAAAGTTAATGTGTTGTCACTGGCTTCTACAGTGACCAAACAATCTCCTCAAAATGCAGCTGCTCAATATGGTAAAGATGTGCTGACAATAGATAACTGCTTGTGTGAGGCAGCTCGGCAGGGGAGGGGCTGACACAAATGGGTGCTCCAGGTGTCGCTGGATGCGCTGTCCCACCTCGAGGCAGCAAATTATGACACCGGAAACCAAAATCAGTATAAATGGAATGTAATCCTCCCAGCGTGCCGGAAACAGGCGCGACACTGAATGCGTCATGGCACACGTAACATGATGACACTGGGCTCCAGGTGACAACTTTCCTGGCGTTGTGATGATAAATAAATAACTTGATAAATAAATAAATAATTAAAAAATCAATTATCAAAAAGACTTGAAAACAAACTTCAAGCGGTGTTTAGAAAGATAGTCTGCCGAGGCTGAGAATTAAAGCTACAAGACTGCAAACCCGGTAAGCGTTCTTGTACAAATCGGGGACCCAAATTTTGTAGCTCGCTGCATCGCTAACACAATCTGGCTGAGTCACGGCCACGTAATGAGCTGACACATCATGAGCTTGTTACTCCAAAGACATCTAAAAGGAAGCCAAAAATGCCCGTGAATTGTGAGTTTTTATACTAAAGGGAAAGATGGCCAAGGGCAAAAAAAAAAAAGAAAATAAATAAATAAACAAATAAAAGGCTCACGTGATTGCCAGTTCCCTAAAAGAGTTATAGGTTAGCCAAAAGTCTAGAACAAGTCTTGAAACCTCACTCTACGTATGCACGGAAACATATATAGTCATAACTCCTTCAATATCAAGAGATCTATTACGCTTTTATGACATACTTTTTAATGTAAGAGGGGAAAGCTGACCAAGAGCAATGAAAAATGAAAAAAATCCCAGAAAGTAGTCAGTTATCTTGCAGGGTCCAGAGACTTAGCCAAAAATAGGGACAAATCTCTTGAAACCTTCCTCTTAAATGAAGTCATGTCGTAGGAAGTTGGAAATACAGAAGCAGGCAGGGAGTTCCAGAGTTTACTAGAGAAAGGGATGAATGATTGAGATTGATTCTAGTTCTTTCTCTCACCAGTGACTTAAACACAGCTGTAATCATTCATTTCGTATCTCATTCGCTACATATTCAAACTGTATCGCCTCCCACGGTTATTACCCAAGTATAATTCTGTTTTTTTCTTTTTATTTTCCTGAAGAGAGAAACTTATAGTGCATGGAACTGTGATCGAGAAATTGCAATACGATAAAAGGCCAGTATGTGTGAAAAAAAAAAAAAAAAATGCTTTTCTTACACACATACATACGTGAGAACACTTTAAAGGGGGTATTTTTACAGCATGTATCAGCTTTCCAATAGTGTGGTAAATAACGAAAAGAAGTTCCCAGAGAGAGAGAGAGAGAGAGAGAGAGAGAGAGAGAGAGAGAGAGAGAGAGAGAGAGAGAGAGAGAGAGAGAGAGAATCACCCAAAATTGTTATTGTTAGTTTACCTATGGCCTATGCTGTAAAGTGCCCTTGCTGCATCTTAAGACAAATACCTTTAAAAACCTCACTGCCTCCACTCACATTTTACTCCTTACCAACACAACTACTTAAATCAACAGCGCACTTAAAACATCCTATTTGGGCGTAGGTGGAGCCAGGAAGTTTGAAGGTGTGCCTTGAGAAACATGTACGCGTTCTCACGACACCACATAAAACACTTTAACTCTCTGCAGTGTCGTGGGAGCGCGGGTTGGCGGAGGGTTTAGTGGGCGTCGAGGGTTGCTAGTGTGTGGGGGCTCGTGGTGAGGCCTCCCACTGCTCCGTCCTCCGTGCCTTCAGTCTCTCCTGTTGGGTGCCTTCGAGAGGACCAACACCGTCCGCTAAGAGGTAATGGAAGAAAGAGAGAGGGAGTGTCAGTACGTATTTCGAATAGTGTAGTAATAACTGAGGCCGTCTTTTGAAACACTGAGCTTTCATACGGTTCTCATGAGTGTTTCTGCCTTGGACGATGCGGAAATCTTCGTTAAATATCACTAGAATCACGGGTACAACTATCGATACGTCAAGAGTTTACACTGAACGAAAGCCTGTTAAAGATAGTCAAGGTAAGACATTGCAAACTATCTCTAAAATTACGAATACATTGAAAACTCCATTGACTTTCATCAGACCAGGTAAGACGCTGTAAAGTTGAAAAATCCTGTCCTTGGTGTGTTCTTTCTTCCATCCTTATGTTAACTCTTCCATTTCCCATTTTCCATTCATTTGTTCTTACCTTCGCATATTTTCTTTAATCTTAATCCCTGTGTTTGTGTGTCAGGTGGCTATAAAGTTGAAGAATGCTGTTCCTGCCGTGTTCTTTCTTCCATCCTTATGTTATTTCTTCCATTTTTCATTCTCCACTCATTTATTGTCCTTCTTTCCTTCCGCATATAGTTTTGTGCCTTAATCTGTGTGTCAGGTGGCTATAAAGTTGAAGAATGCTGTTCCTGCCGTGTTCTTTCATCCATCCTTATGTTATTTCTTCCATTTTTCATTCTCCATTCATTTATTGTTCTTCTTTCCTTCTGCATATAGTCTTGTGTCTTCATTCATGTGTGTTCTTGTGTCAGATGGCAGCGCGATGGCACGATAAGGCCTGGGAGCTATCATGCCTTGGTATCTTTGCTATGCTGCATTACGCATGATGGAGGAGAAAAATTTACGCTTTGTTTTTGATGATTTAATGTGCATTTATTTACTGGAACGAGGTGATGTTTTTTGCATTGAAAATAAAAAAAAAATAAGTAAAACGATATTTAGATGAAATGAAGATAAGTACCTAAATGATAAAAAAAAAAAGGTTAGTAGATGACAAGCAACAAAAAACTTGGAACAAACTAACTCTCTTCAATGACGTAACCCTTCAGTACCATGACGTGTTTTCATATCTAATCTGCTTACTATTTGGTGATTTTATGCAGCTTCAGATAATTATGTGGGGATTAGAATAGTGAAGATTCTGGCTATTCATATTCTGACCTCCATGTAAATAAATCGTCTAATCATACCCATAACTCGTGGTAGGAATGGTAGTGTAAGACGGTACATGCTAAACAGAAAAGAGTAATGATATTCTTTGTGATCTGATCTGAGGCACTCATTTTGTAAACAAGCCCAGAGTGTTAGCAAAGAGAAAACAAAAACAAACTTAATTTGATTCAACTTACTGAAGCCATCTTGTTATGTGTTCAATGCACTGCTTGGCGGTCAACACTGCACATCAGCCTTGTTTGTTTTGCACAGACGCAAACTCTCACCACTGGGCATCTGTGTAGTGTACCGACTTGTCATATGCGGGAGGCTGAACACAAGGCGATAAGCGACGCACAGTGTTCTCGGTTTCTTTTGATGATAAACAGTGTTGGTCCCGCTTGTCATCGAGAGGGAGAAACATTTGGGTGTGTTTATGGCTGGGCTTCCGAGGTGGCGGAGGTGGATAGAAGTGCACTTTCTCTCTCTCTCTCTCTCTCTCTCTCTCTCTCTCTCTCTCTCTCTCTCTCTCTCCACCAGATTGCCTCAATGAAACACGCTTCCTTTTAATCAGTATTTTGTTATTGTGTTACTGTAAATTTTCCAGAAGAATCAAAGCACTTCTTTATGTATTTCTCTGTGTATTTGTCTGCTTATATTAATCTATTTACTATTTCATCCTATCTCATCTATCTATCTAAGAGCCGTATTCAGAAACGCTTTGCTCTCTCACGACGACTATTTCTTAAGGCTTTAGTTGAAGATACTCATGTTTTAAGGGCATTTTTATAGTTATGGTGATGGATTAGCAAGATTTCTAGTTGATCATAAAGAGAAACTGTCTTGAAAACCTGGCTAGTCGTGTATGGGGACTTGAAAAATTGCCATGGTGGGAGAAGAAGGCGTTTCTAAATATGGCCATAAATACCACACGCTGATCTTCTTCCTAGGATCTTGTTTTACCTCAGTGTAAGAACGAAAATACAGTACTTCCCTCTTATCCCTTTCACGCGCCTCCTACGTTGCGTGATACATATTCATCAGCTGCGCACTGCTCGACCAGACTTACCGGGTTACGCAGTACTGCAAACAAACAAATGGTCACTCCGTCAAGGCAATTATAATGATGTCCTTAGGGAGTTTGCATCACCACCTTCATCAGTCATGTCGTTACGAAATGCCGGATATCCTGCCACAAGAACCCTTCCTATACTCCCGGCTGGCATCGCGTCACATGGAGGTGCAAACATGTATACTTAGTCGCGCTACGGTGGGAACATTGTGGATTATACCTTATACAACAGAGGTCATGGACAGTCCTTGAGGGAATATTATCTCTGATCCATGATTGCTTACATTTGAAACACACTACCATCATCACAGAACCGCCTACGTCTGTTCCTGCCCCTCACTGTCCCTGGTGTACTGGTGGCAGCTCTTAACCTTATAAGTAATGGAACGCATTTGTCTTGAGTTTGGGTATGATTAGACCATTTTATTGACATTAGCAAAGGGTCTATGGAGGTAAGAAGATTAATGGCCAAAGTCTTCACTATTTCAATCTCCCACACGAGTTTCTGAAGCTGAATAGAATCACCAAATAGTAACCAGAATGAATAGGAAAACGCGTCATCTTCCCTCCTCACCGCTGACTTAACAGACTGGTGGCGAAAACAAACCCATCTGTGACCGAGGACTTAAAAACCATGTCACCTCAACTACTAGCTAGAGCCTTTTGAAAGTCATGAGATGCACGCAGAAATGTTACAGAGAATTTAGAGTAACGACATGATCATCCTTATCAGGGGCAAAGATGGCGTGGAGCTTCGACAAGACGGGAGAGGTGATCCTGTGGGGTGCCGTGAGTGGAGGCGTGGCGCTGCTACTGAAAGGTCTGGGTTTCTCCTTCTGCAGCTGGATATTCATCGGCTGCTGGTTCCTCTCCGCCGCCACCGCCCTCCAGCTGTCCTGCATTAAGGTAAGGTTTGGTTTGCACAGGTTTGGTTTATTTGAATGAGATGTCGCGACGCACAAATGACCTTTCCTTGTCTCCTTTTAGAATGATCTTGGATGACTCTTCACTTGACCTAAACAGTTCTCCTTTGTTGTTATTGGTGAGTGCGTGGCGGAACACATTCACTTCTCAGTTCTCGTTGCAGGTGCCGGCGGCAGGTAAGGCAGTGGTGGTGACGGGATGCGACCATGGTATCGGCCACGCCCTTGCCCTCCACCTCCATCAGCAGGTAAATATTTCGTGGTGTCCATTGGCAAACTACTTAATAAAGACACTACGAGCGCAGGAATTTACTATAGCGACCAACACATTCCTTACTGCATAGCAACTATCATTCCGATAAGGCCGGCGTGTGGTGGGACGCCGCTTGTTGATATTCCAGTAGAGTAAACGCTTATGTTCTCGTACATAACTCACATAAAGAGTCTTTGTGAAGCAATATTCAGATACGGTCTGTTATCTCACAAAGACTACTTTCTAAGACCAAAAGGAATTATCAAGAGTGTTTCTCCTTTTGATAACGTTTAATCATGTTAAACGGTCACTAAAACCATACAAACACACATAAAACCTAGTGTAACTTCAACTAGTGTCTTGAATGTAGTGAAGATGCTGCGAGGAAGTACATAAGAATATCATTATAAGCCCGACGCTAATTGTTCTTCCTCGTCAGGGCTTCCGAGTGTTTGCTGGGTGTTTGAATGACGCCGGAGAGGGTGCGGCAAGGCTGAGGGAGCAACACTCGGAGAGACTCATTGTTTTGCCTATGGATGTCACCAAGCAAGAGCAGCTGAACGCGGCAGTGCAGGAAGTGAAGCTGCAGCTACCGGAAAGAGGTGAGTCCGTCCTCAACCCACGAAAAAAATTTGTAAAACTTCGAAAAAAAAGCATAAGAAACACGATTGGCATTCCCTGAGAGGATAGATGGATGACTATTTGGGTAATGAATAAGTGAAAAGAGGAGGAAAAGTGTAAAGTGCACGGTAAGACAGATTGTGTGAAAATAGGAAGACAACGGAAGATAAGTGTGCGTGCCTTCCCTCAGAGGTGCTGTGGGGGCTTGTCAACAACGCAGCTATCATGTCGAGGGGCTACGTGGAATGGGTACCGCTACACACCTACAGGAAGATCATTGACGTTAACGTGCTGGGGATGCTAGCGGCCACTAAAGCCTTCCTGCCGCTCATCCGCAGAGCCAGAGGTGAGATGCTTTCGGCTTTATCTTTTAGGCTTGCATTTTGAAAAGCTTTGAACTCGCAGGAGAACTGTTTTGGAGGTCACCGAGATGATCAGTCAAATTCTCATGGATGTTTTCTCTTCACAATGCAAAATACTTGTTATATATCGACTAAAAATCATTAGAACACAATCAAAACCTCCAAAAATTAATAATAAAACATGTAAAATAAGAAATGAAAATAAGGAACCGATGCATTCCTTATTAACTCCTTCCCAAAATTACTTCGCTCTGTTCACCTTTCCTTTCATTCATCTCAGAAGATCGCCCCCTTCCCCTCCCACGCTCTCTCTACACGGTGTCTCCACAGGTCGGGTAGTCAACATGTCCAGTGTGTCGGGGGTGATCGGAACAGGCATCCTCTCTCCTTACACCATCAGCAAGTACGCAGTGGAGGGCCTCAGTGACTGTCTCAGGTGAGGGAAGACAGACACACACACCCACCCACCCACCCACCTACACACACACACACACACACACACACACACACGGGGTACTGAACTAAAAGCTTTCTCCTCTAGTTAATTCACAAGATTAAGTGGTATCCCTTATCTATTTCCCACTAAACGAATAGGAGATACAGAGAGGCAATGTTAAATTTCCTCATTGTATCACTCAATAATTCTTTACTTTTCCGTCCCCTCCTCTTCCACGTCCCGGCATGGTACCACAGACAGGAGATGAGGCAGTGGGGCGTGGCTGTCTGTGCTGTAGAGCCGAGTAACTTCAATGCTGGTGAGTATACCGGGACTCACTAATGAATATGTTACGCTAATCTCTCTCTCTCTCTCTCTCTCTCTCTCTCTCTCTCTCTCTCTCTCTCTAATCGTCTGTACGGCCTTTAATATAGTTCTTATGATAATCCAAAGTGTTTGAGAATACAAGCAAATCAAACACAAACAGATAAATACGAACATTCCAACATAACCAGACTTTTATAACATCAGTCTTTCGTCACGTACTAATATTCAAACAATGCTACCTTTGTGCACAGCGACCCAACTGCTGACGGCGACCAGAGTGGAGAACGAGGGCTTAGAGATGTGGGAGTCCATGCCAGAGGTAGTGAGGTCTGATTACGGCAAGCATCACTTCGACAGCGTCATGAGAGTACTACGGGAGTCTGTACAGGGAGGGGTGAGTTGCCCAAGTCTGTTTTCATTTAGCGTACTCAAGAAACGTTCATTGCTACGGATTGTTTCTTTACTTGATAAATTTTTTAAAACTTTTGGTAACTAACTCTGTACAAGGGCTTTATCCGTCCTTGTATGGAGTACACTTCGCATGTTTGGGGGGAGTGTTCCACTCATTAACTCCCCTCCTCTGATTGAATGTCTTCAGCCTCTCCCTCACCGCCGGAATGTTGCATCTCTTGCTATCTTTCGTCACTATTTTCATGCTAACTGCTCTACTGATCTTACTAACTTCATGCCTCCCTTCCACCTTTGGCTTCGCTGTACAAAATTTTCTTCTCATCCCTATTCTGTCCAACTCCCTAATACAAGAGTTGACCAATACTCTCAATCATTCATACTTTTCACTGGTAAGCTCTGAAACTCCCTGCCTGCTTCTGTATTTCCATTTTCCTACGACTTGATTTCTTTTAAAAGGGAGGTTTCAAGACATTTGTTTCAGAATTTTGGCTAACTCTATCACTCTTTAAAGGAACTGGCAATCAAGTGGACCTGTTTTACATTTTTTTGTTCACCCTGGCCAGCTTCCTCTTGCATATATATATATATATATATATATATATATATATATATATATATATATATATATATATATATATATATATATATATATATATATATATATAGAGAGAGAGAGAGAGAGAGAGAGAGAGAGAGAGAGAGAGAGAGAGAGAGAGAGAGAGAGAGAGAGAGAGAGAGAGAGAGAGAGAGAGAGAGAGAGAGAGAGAGAGAGAGAGAGAGAGAGAGAGAGAGAGAGAGACTGACAAGGCACTGACAAGGCCACGGACAAAGAAAAAAGCCTTAAGAATACTCGTAATGGCCAGGCTTCCAACACTGAAGGGGACACTGAGGTTGAGGACGCACCAGAAGAGGCCCACCCCTCAGAACCCAATGGTGACAGTAGGCCCCGCACATGGCCTCTGTACCTGTGCCTCTTTGTTGCCTTCACTTTGGCAAGAAAGAGTGTCAAGTGCCGCAAACACCACCACTGAGGCTCTCCTTCTTGATCCCTCGCCTCCCCAATGCCGACTCCCTTACGGCACTGTGAATATTTATCGCTCATCTCTACTTAATCCAGACTAGACAGACACTCCCCGTCATTTGCCAGCCGTTCAGCCTCCACCACCTTCTCCCTGTAACTTTTCTCGGTTAATTTTTCCTTGTATATCCTTTTCAATTCCTGCTCTTACATTAAAAAAAAAAAACACACAATCCTGACGAACCCACATCATAACAAGAGGAAAGACGAGACAGTGAGGTGAGGTAGACAAAACTTAGAATTCCTACCTTGAGGCACCAGCGATGAAGCTTCCTTTATCCGCAGTGAGACATTCGAACACAGCAGGAAGGAGTCCAGCACACTGCCCGGCTGATGTGTTTCTCCACACACACACACACACACGCACCACTTGACGCGTAAATATACTGATGGACCCGTGGAAACATCTGAGTTAATGTCCATTGTTTCCTGATACACCACACACATATGACACTAACACAGCAACACATTTCACTAATTCACCACAGTCGCTGCAAAGGAAGCTAAGTACTGGCACCTTATCCTCCTTAGCCGTCGCTGCACACTGATAGATTACGTCACTCACCGCTAGAGGTCATTCCCACCGTCTGTCGTCTGCTGGTCATCATTAGTCACTTCGAGAGAGAGAGAGAGAGAGAGAGAGAGAGAGAGAGAGAGAGAGAGACTGACAAGGCACTGACAAGGCCACGGACAAAGAAAAAAGCCTTAAGAATACTCGTAATGGCCAGGCTTCCAACACTGAAGGGGACACTGAGGTTGAGGACGCACCAGAAGAGGCCCACCCCTCAGAGGCCAATGGTGACAGTAGGCCCAGCACATGGCCTCTGTACCTGTGCCTCTTTGTTGCCTTCACTTTGGCAAGAAAGAGTGTCAAGTGCCGCAAACACCACCACTGAGGCTCTCCTTCTTGATCCCTCGCCTCCCCAATGCCGACTCCCTTACGGCACTGTGAATATTTATCGCTCATCTCTACTTAATCCAGACTAGACAGACACTCCCCGTCATTTGCCAGCCGTTCAGCCTCCACTACCTTCTCCCTGTAACTTTTCTCGGTTAATTTTTCCTTGTATATCCTTTTCAATTCCTGCTCTTACATTTAAAAAAAAACACACACACACAATCCTGACGAACCCACATCATAACAAGAGGAAAGACGAGACAGTGAGGTGAGGTAGACAAAACTTAGAATTCCTACCTTGAGGCACCAGCGATGAAGCTTCCTTTATCCGCAGTGAGACATTCGAACACAGCAGGAAGGAGTCCAGCACACTGCCCGGCTGATGTGTTTCTCCACACACACACACACACGCACCACTTGACGCGTAAATATATTGATGGACCCGTGGAAACATCTGAGTTAATGTCCATTGTTTCCTGATACCACACACATATGACACTAACACAGCAACACATTTCACTAATTCACCACAGTCGCTGCAAAGGAAGCTAAGTACTGGCACCTTATCCTCCTTAGCCGTCGCTGCACACTGATAGATTACGTCACTCACCGCTAGAGGTCCTTCCCACCGTCTGTCGTCTGCTGGTCATCATTAGTCACTTCGAGAGAGAGAGAGAGAGAGAGAGAGAGAGAGAGAGAGAGAGAGAGTTATTACATACTTGACCAGTGTTGTATTCCCTGCAGGAGAAGGACCTGACACCTGTGCTGGCTGCTCTGACGGAAGCACTGACACAGAGGTTCCCCCGCGCTCGCTACCGTGTGGTCGACACTTACTACTTCCTCAAGGTTGCCGCTGCTATCCACCTGCCGGAGTGGATGTTTGACCTGTTGTACCTGCCGTAGCAAACGTTTCCTTCCATCACCTGTAACCCTTCCTGACTCCACCTTCCTCACCATCACCACCTTCCCCATCACCATTATCACCATCACACGCCGCCCCCATCGTCACCTCATCTATGACTGAAGCACACATTGTTGGTGTCTCAGGGTTCCTGTTGCCATAGCTTAACTACTTAAGATAATACGTCATGTGTCTGTTTAAAGGACGCCTAGTGCAGTGCGTTTAGTTTCCTTTCGCACTGAGTTTGTTATAAATGTATCTTGTATTGATAAAAATGAAATAAACCTGTGCTTGATAACATTCTTCCTTCCTAGTGTGTGTTGTGTGTGTATTGAATAAGTCGTATGTGTCTTTAAAAATCACGTTTTACCTAGTTTTCCCTCCCTGACAGTTACAATACATCAGGTAAGTCAACGTGTACAAATGCGGTGGATATTTGATAATCACCAAGTACGAGTCTTAAGGAAAGGAAGCACGACTTTACAAATACTCCAAAGCTGCGCTGCTCTGAGTCACCAAGTCCTGGCTTTCCAACAATAACAGCAAAAAGAACAACAGAAAGGCAGGCAAATACATAACAAAATGAACTTTATTATGTTACTGGATGGATGAAAGGAACAACCGTAACAGATGGTTTGGATGAGATCAGTCTTTCGTGATGGAAACTTAAGTCAGTCAGTCGTTCTGTCAGCTTAAGTATTCCGCCTCTTTCTCTCTCTCTCAGGATGGCAACTTTACTTACGTTCCTCGCCACACACAAGGTACTACAGTGTTCTTGGTGGGACTGTTGCTCAGGAGTCAACATTGCCATCGCATCATCATAAGCTGCTTGTCTTGAATTCATGCAACACTTTAAGGCGGAGATGAACAAGTCTACAGATCCCCCTTGAAGTTTACATGTCCTCCTTCTTCAGCAGCAGGAGGGCGAGGATCTGCAGCAGGCCGTCGTAGCACCACTCGGGCAGGTGAGTACTGACCAGGGCGACGAACAGGGTGAGAGGCGTCATAGGGCAGTAGCGGGCCTGAGGGTGCTGCTGCGTGAGGGCTTCCGTGAAAGCGTTGATCACTGGGTTAATGTCCCTTTCCTATAGAGAACAAAAACACCGTCAGTCCAAAGATTGTACCTCTTAACTTCTTTAGTACTGGGACGCATTTTTACCATGAGTTTTGTGTATGGTTTGACGATTTTGTTTACGTTAGGGAGGGTCTATGGAGGTCAAAAGATTAATGGCTAGAGTCTTTCCTATTCTAATTCTTTTATAAGTTTGTGAAGCTGTATAAAATCGCCATATAGTAAGCAAGCAAAGTGAATATGAAAACTTGTCATGGTATTGAAGAGGTTAAGTGAGTTATCGAGAGGTTCCTTATCTGTTCTAGTAGTAGTAGTAGTAGTAGTAGTAGTAGTAGTAGTAGTAGTAGTAGTAGTAGTAAAAGTAATTGGTTTGTACACAGCAGGTACCGACATATGGCATCTTGCTACTATCTTACATGGGAATAGAAAAAAAAAAAGTTCCTCGCAAGGTTTTTTTTTTTCATCACTTATAGAAAATCACACACTCAAAGAATAACCTGCAAAAACACAGAAAAAAAGGCGAAAAAAAGAAGGAAAAAGACAAAACAATGATGAGAGATAAAAAAAAAGAAATGATTGCATAAAACGAGCCTTCATCACACGCACCACTCTCATCACACACACACCGCTCTCACCACCACGAGACGCATCGCAGCTCCCTCACAATTTCAAGACTTTCTGACAAATTTGGTGGCGCTGCGGAAGCCAAGAAAACGACCACAATATTTTACCGGTTCCGTTATATGCACAGCTGTTTTTAACCCGATAACCCATTTTTCCTATAAATTATGTGGTAAAATAGACAAACTTCTATAATACTGAGAGAAAAAATGACTCCCTTCTCTCGTCTTATTGCTTTAACTGATTGGTAACATCTGGAAAGCTTGGCAGGATGTGAGTGAGTTTCATGCGCATTTCGGTTAAGCTGCACGAGAAGGCAAGTTTTCACGGCAATAATTTCACTGGCAAGCAATTGTTTCCCGTGGCAATGAACACTTAATTCGGCTGCTCCATTAAACTTGTTCTCTTCAAGCTTTCCCCTCCTTCCGTGGATTTGCTGCTTTTTCTTTTCTCCTCCTCCTCCTCTTCTTCTTCTCTTTCTTTTTCTTTTTCTTTTCTTCTTCTTCTTTTTCTTTTTGTTTTTCTTTTCTTCTTCTTCTTCTTCTTCTTCTTCTTTTTTTATTTCTTTTTCTTCTACTTCTTCTTCTTCTTCTTCTTCTTCTTCTTCTTCTTCTTCTTCTTCTTCTTCTTCTTCTTCTTCTTCTTCTTCTTCTTCTTCTTCTTCTTCTTCTTCCCCATCTTCCTCCTTCTCCTCCTCCTATGTGTACTAGCCTCTCTATACTTGCTCTCGTCATTATTCCATCCCCCTTCTAAAGCAAAAGTTAACATGTCGGTCAACTTTTTTCATTCTTTTCATCAGTAGACTCTGAGAATATTTACTTGAGACTCAGTTTTTCCTCCTTTCTACGATTTTGAATATTTCACGAAACAATGTAAGAAACTTAAAATCTAAACTGGCTTGTCAGATTGGCGTCCTAAGAAAGCGAAGACGCCTATGAAAAACTAGTCAGCAATGAGGAAGAGGAGAAATGAAAGAAAAGAATCGTATAAAGAAATTGACACCAAAACCTGACAAAGGAAAGCAAAAACCAGACATCCGTGTAGAGCAATGAAAGCAAACAAAAGTAAAGCGAAAAAAAAGGTTAAAAACATGTCATTACTTTCTAAGATATAAGTTACTACATTTATCTCTTAAAATTATCACCGCGATTATTTACAAGGAGGAAGTTCTGCTTATATATAAAATGAAAGGTAGAAAGATAGATAGATAGATAGACAAACACACCGGCACACAAGATACATAAAACATACTAGAAGAAGAACACTTGCCAGACTGGAATGGAAAAGAGAAAGGACAAGAACGGGTGGAGAAAATGTAATGGTGCCTGTGTTTGTGTGTGTGTGTGTGACTGTTACACATGATGAAGGGAAAGTCCAGGCGTGAATGTGAAATAAGTCTTCTGCTATGTAACACACACACACACACACACACACACACACACACACACACACACACACACACACACACACGTTTTAACTCACCCCCTTTCTGCGGAAATTTTTCATGAATCCCTTCACTTTCCTGCAGAAGTCCTCGCCGTAGTCTGCCTTCAGCTCGTCACTCAGGTTGTTCCACATGGACATCACCTCGCGGTCCACCACGTCGTCCATAGCGAAGAGAGAGGTTCCTACAGACGTGTAAAAGTAAAGGAACGTAAAAGAAACTGCAAGAAGATTTACACGTGGTAGTTAATAATACTCGTCTACTTTTACATACGATCCCTTTCTTTTGATCTAGTTAGTTTTCTTTTAATGTTATGTACAAATTCTGCTTCAAGAACACAGCAAGTGAATTACTTAATTTGTGAAACATTAATTTCTTAATGCCTTATTTCCTTATTCTCTAAATAGAACGTAAAGACTATTTCCAAAGGCCACAGAGATTTTTAATTGGTTCTCAAGATTTTTTCTTCCTCTCAGTAGTGTGGAATCTTAGTTACAGTATCACTAAAATCGTGAAAATAACTTTAAAAATAAAAAAAATATCAAGTAGAGCCTGTTCAAATGAGTTGAGACCAGGCACAAAACACACTTCAGAGAGCTAAACTTATATAGATGTTTAGAAGCCACACTACTTCACGAAACATTGACTTTTGACAGCTGGATATTTTCCATACAACCACGTAACATTATAGACACTCGTGCTTTTACTACTAATAGTCTTGTAACTTAGAAGAGGAAGCCAAACTTTATATTCTCTCTCATCTCAGTGTGTTAGTACAATTAAATCCCTCATAATGACCATAACAATGAAGAAATTACATAAAGGCGGTGCTGGAAATTGTCAGGGAAGGAAGAGTAGACATTACCATTGGCGTAGTTTCCTGGTTCTATTAGGCACACTTTCACACCGAAGGGCTGCATCTCTAGTCTGGCAATGGAGAGAGATTAGCATTAGAAAGTAACCGGCAACTGCATCATTGGTGTTAGTGTCTCTTCCTTATGTGACGTGGAAAGAGCATGCTGGGAGAAATTCTTAAGTAACTGGAGAAAGAGAGTCATTGTGTTGGGGTAAAGTTTGAGAAGATAATTGAATAGGTAAAGTTTGTGTGTTGGATTGAATGCTAAAAAAGAGAGTCAGAGGAAGAGAGTGTTTGACAGAGAGAAAGAAAGTGTTTGGGTAAATTTTAACAACATGATTACAGGAATATAAACACATGTCGGGATAAAAATCTAACATAATCGGGAACAAAAGATTATGTCAAGGTAAATTTTAACAAGATATTTGGGCAAAAAAAAAAAAAAAAAAAAACATTATAAATTCTTAGATACTCAGCGGCAAAAGAAATAAAGCAAGCTGAAATGAATTATAACGAGAAATAAGATACGACAGAACCAGCAGAACTAACTCCATCACTACCCACACTCTACATCTCATTCACTTTTACATGCAGAAAGTCCTGTGTCATAGTTTGTTTCTCAGTGTTATTCTTTATATAATACCTTTGTTTTGTCACCCACCGAGCGTACACTATGGTCTGAAGGAAACCGGTTGAGTTACGGATACGGACACACACACACACACACACACACACACACACCCCTAAACCGGTCCCCTAAACCTCTCTCTCTCATACGCATAACCACAGTGATCTTAAAACTATGTCACTTATAAAACCACACAAGAAAAACCTTAAACGGAAATAATAATGCAATAAAGCAACTTCTGGTTAAATATATGAAAAAAAACGAGCGATTCTCACACCACCATCATTCAGTCAGGTCTCTTGGTCAAACCTCGTGAATTATTCAGTGCAACGTGTGATCTTACAATAATTCTTCGTGGAGAAACAAGAGTCGAATAGCAATTGTTTTTAACCTGTAAAAGACTCCCTTTACTGCAAAGACTTGTAGAATAGAAAAAAAAGACATTAGTTTGAAAATATGATACGTAAACAGACCCTCGGACCACCACCATCACCGCCACCATCACTGCCACCACCACCACCTACCTGAGGGCGTCGTTGAATCCCTCCACAGCATACTTGGAGGTGCTGTAAGCCGCCATGAAGCCAGTGCTAAGCCGTCCCGCCACGCTGGCCACGCTCACCACTCGACCTGCACACAGCACAATGGTCTGCGTCACTCGTCACACTCGTAAAACACTCTGGTTCAATAATCTTAACTGATTTCTGCATTTCAACTCAATCAGTATTCATTCTTCACCAGTTATTCACCATCTGTAAACACACACATAAGCATGCACGCACACACACACACACACACACACACACACACACACACACACACACACACGTACCTTTGCCTCGCCTGATGAGAGGGAGGAACGCCTTGGTCGCTGAGATAAGCCCAAACACGTTCACCTCAGGATCTCTCTTGAAGTTCTTGAGGGAGAGCCATTCAACGGGGCCCAGCGTGCAGAGACCAGCGTTGTTCACCAGCCCCCAGAGCCCCTCTGTCCGCCGCCGCCGCAGTCACGCCAGGATAACTTTATGATTAGTTTTTACTGGCACAGGTCTGGGTTTTTTTTATGGTATTCAAGCCACAGTGCAGTTCCTGATGAGTTTTTACAGGCACACGTGTTTTGTTTATGATATTCAAGCGCTAGTGGAGTTCCTTGATATGTTTTTACAGTCACCAGTCTTCTTTTGTGTTATTCAAGCCTCAATGCACTTTCCATTCCCATGTGACAAAAACTAAAAGCAACAGAGCACAACCTCACCTCCACTAGGCAGCTGCTTCTTCACCTCCTGTGCCGCCTTCACCAGCTGGTCCTGATTAGTGACGTCCATTTGCAGCACCACCAGGCGACTCGACCCATGGCGCTTCAGGGTAGCAGCGCCCTCACCGTTGACGTCCAGGCATCCCGCGAACACTCTGAAGCCCTGAGGAGACATGAAGGAATGTAATTAAAGGCACGTATTCAAGAACACCTCTCTCTCTCACCACTACTATTTTCAAAGTCCACAGAGATAATAAGGTAGATTCTCACGAGTGTTTCTCCTCTTAAACCCTTTAGTACCATGACAAGCTTCCATACTCATTCTGGTTACTATTTGGTGATTTTATACAGCTTTATAAACCCAAGTGTGGATTAAAATAGTGAAGACTCTGGCCATTAATCTTCTTCCTTTCATAGATCCTTCCTATCCTTCCTAATGCCAATAAAATGGTCTAATCGTACACAAATCTCAAGGTAAAAATGTGTCCCAGTATTGAACGGGATTTATGCAAATCTTTGATATTCTGTGACTGCAACCATAGAAACATCCTTGAATACTGGTGAAACTTTAACTAGAGTCTTTGAAAGTAGTGGAGGTGAATCTAGAAGTGTGTCAGGATATCGGGTAAAACTGTGTCAAGGTCTGAGTTGTTGTAATTTTGCCACCTGAGAACAAGAGGGTCTGGTATGCTGACTGACCGGCGTATACATGTTGTGTCTTGGAATGTGACTTTTTTACGCCATCATACTTGTTTTGTTATTTGTTTCCTTCGCATTTCTCTTTCTTTTTTTCTTGTAATACTATTTACGTGCTGTTCTTTCAGACTTAAACTAATTTTCGGTACTTTCGTGGCTCTATGGAACACTCGATAATGATTCTGTTATTATATAAGAGGGAAAAACTGTCCAAGGGTATCATGAAACGAAAAAAAGAGCTATTTGCCAGTTCCCTTGCAGGTCTGAGAGAGTTAGCCAAAACAAAGGGACCAATGTCTTGAAACCTCCCTCTTAAATGAGTTCAAGTCATAGGAAGTTGGAAATATAGAAGCAGGTAGGGAGTTCCGCCGTGGTACAGTGGAACCATGCATGCTTTGGGATCCGAGGGGTCTCCAAGCGCACGGGTTCGAATCCTGTCCACGGTCCGAGTGTAGGTTGAGCTTCCTTACTCGGGGCAACGGTTTCCTAGCGGGTTGGCTTTGAGATAGGAGGTACCCCCAAAAATAACCCCTTTAGCTCATAAACTACCGTGAAAAGCCCACATGGTATAAAAAAGAAAGATATGAATGATTGAGAGTACTGGTTAACTCATGCATTAGAGAGTTCAACAGGGGAAAATAATTAATGGGAACTTGCTTTTCTGAGGCGTTGCACGAAAAGAAAAAAATAACCAACCGTATACAATCTTTGAAAAAAATAGCATAATATTAAAACACAAACCAAACTAAGATCGAATAACAGAAAAGAAAAAAAGAAACTGAAACCCCTAAAACAATCCTGGTAATCTGACATGACGAAGCGAAAAAAGAGAGAAATAGAAAAAAAAGACACGGGAAACACAAACAAGGAAGCGTAAACACAAAGCAAACGAGAAGAGATCCCTTTCTCCTTCCTTGTTCCCCTCCTCTCTCTCTCTCTCTCTCTCTCTCTCTGGTCAGTATTCAGAAACGCTTTGTTCCCTCCCCCACGACTATTTTCCAAGACTACAGAGATGATCAGCGGGTTCTCAATAGTGTCTCGTGTCAATAATGCAAAAGTCTTGTTAATCTGCCACTAGAATACCGAAAAACATGCTAAAACATACATCACTTCAACTAAAGCCTTTTGAAAGTAGTGGAAATATGAGGCAGAAGTGTTTTAGAATATGGTCCTTTCTCTCTCTCTCTCTCTCTCTCTCTCCCTCGGAAAGGAAAGCGCCCTCTGCTGGGATGCTGTGAACGTGGAAGGCATGAGGTGAGTGTCAGATGCACGCTAGATCCTCCTCTCCGTTTTCCCCTTTCAAACAATGGAGCTTAGAAGGGTGATGTCTTTCTTCTTCCTCCTCCTCCTCCTCCTCCTCCTCCTCCTCCCACAGTAGCAATGTAAACAACTTTCCCCACAGCGGCGCCCGGCGTGGAGAAAGCGACTATAGTGTGCCAGAAAGAGAGAGAGAGAGAGAGAGAGAGAGAGAGAGAGAGAGAGAGAGAGAGAGAGAGAGAGAGAGAGAGAGAGAGAGAGAGAGAGAGAGAGAGAAGAGGGCAAGGGTGAGGATAGACGTAAAGAAAAAAAATCATGACAGAAAAGATGAAAAAAATCCAATGGGTTAAAAAGAGAGAGAAAAAAGAAAAAAGATAAGGAGAGAGAGAGAGAGAGAGAGAGAGAGAGAGAGAGAGAGAGAGAGAGAGAGAGAGAGAGAGAGAGAGAGAAAACACGTGACTTTAATACAGTGTTACCAGAGTTCCATTAAGGCGTTTGCTTCCCTCCCATGACCAAATGTTGTAGAATATGATCTTGTTCCCGCATCACCGCAAAATGACCCTCCCCTCTACCGCCCCTCCTCTCCTTTCCTCCCTCTCCTCTCTTCCCTCCCTCCGTTCCCTCCCCACACACTCATATAAGGAAAAAATATGAGAAAAACTGGGTTCGAAGAGAAGACGAACAAAGCATGAAGAACTAGTCTTAAAGGAGGCGGAGGAGCAGGAGGAGGAGGAGGAGGAGGAGGAGGAGGAGGAGGAGGAGGGAGGTAAGGTGAAGAGGGAGGAAAAGTGTGACTATGATTAAGGAAGAGGAACAGAAAGGAGGTCATGGGAGAGAAAAAATAAAGGGATGGTGATGATGATGATGATGATGCAGAAGAAGAGGAGAACGAGGAGGAGGAGGAGGAGGAGGAGAGGAGGAAGAGAGGAGGAGGAGGTGGAGGATTAGGAGAAAGCAACTGTGATTAAATAGAAAAAAATAAGAGATAAAGAGGAGGAGGAGGATGACGTGTAGGAGGAGGAGGAGAATAAGAGAGAGGAAGAGGAGGAGGAGGAGGAGGAGGAGGAGGAGGAGGAGGATTTAAGAGATATAGGATATGAATGAAGAGAAGCAGAATAAGAACAATGAGAAAGAAGATGAAGAGAAGAAAGAGAATATAGAACTACGATAAAAAAATAGCAAAGGGTTAAGGAAGAAGTGGATGAGTGAGAAGGAGGAGGAAGAAGAAGAGGAGGAGGAGGAGGAGGAGGAGGAGGAGGAGGAGGAGGAGGAGGAGGAGGAGAAGATGACCGAGGGGTGAGAGTTGGCGAGTTTCACTAACCAGTTTGTGGAGGTGCAGGGCGAGGGCGTGACCGAAGCCAGAGTCGCAACCAGTTACCACCACAGACTTGCCTTGCGGGGACACCTGAAGGAACACACACACCATTATCTCTCTCTCTCTCTCTCTCTCTCTCTCTCTCTCTCTCTCTCTCTCTCTCTCGTATATAACATTATTTCCATTCCATCATGAATTCTATAACAATTATCATCATCATTGTCAGAGAGAGAGAGAGAGAGAGAGAGAGAGAGAGAGAGAGAGAGAGAGAGAGAGAGAGAGGAAGAGGAAGCAGAAAACGTAGAGTCACTGTAGATGATTATATCCCTCAGCGAAGAGTCACACACCGTCAGGCTGGCCCGGTACAGGTAAGCAGCCGCGGTGAGCACCCAGGCGACGGGGAAGGCGAGGCTGCAGGAGGCGAGACCGAAGGCGTCGAGGAAGGTGGCGAGGAGGGCGCTTACTCCACCCCAGAAGGCCACCCGCGTCCCTTTGTCCAGAGTCCACAGCATCGTCTGCAGGGGCAACAACAACACTCAGACACACACACACACACACACACACACACACACACACACACACACACTACAGCATTGGAACCATATTCTGAAAACCCCGACTACTTTCAAACGGCTCTAATTTAAAAGGAGACGTTCTTTAAGGGAGTTGTTTCGGTTTTGGTGGTAGATCAGCAAATTGTCTACATTATTAATAGGATAATCACTTGTTTGAACTCAGCTACGAGATCACCTCTGTGGCCTTTGACAATGGTCGTGATGTGAGAGCAAAGCTTTTTTTTAATAAGGGCAGCACAAAATACAAACATACACGAAAAATCTACATTAAGAATAAGTGTTTCTTTTATGCGTTTGCGGTCAACGTTTCCATTAACTGGTATCTTCGTACGCATGAACGGTTAGGTCAAGGTCATTTTTTTGCGCAAGAAAACATTGTCCTCTCTCCTCCTAACAGTTACTTTCCAGCTCTGTTGCCGCACCACACACGCCGCGCCTGGTTAAATGCGGTGTTGTGTTGTAAGATATTAGTCGCACCGGTAGTCTGTGGGATAAAAGCTTACATTGATTACCTAGTGTAAATACGACTTATGTTATAGAGTCTCTCATCACTGTAGTTATGTATTGTTACTTAGCAGTTGCCTGGCCTGTGAACCATCTGACGCCACGCAACACACGCACTATCCTGGCAGTGACAGGCGCACACCGACTCCTGTTAGTTTGTGGTGCTTTCTCTCAGTCTCAGTGAGTCAAAACACACTCTTCCTATCAAACCTTACACAACATCTCACTAACAAATGCACGGACACGATCGGATACTTTACGAAACAGGCGAGCAGTGACAAGCACTGTGTTCGGCTCCACGCAGCACGGGGCCGCAGGTCACCGGGGTTGCCGTGTGTTGGTGGGGCACTGAAATGATGCCGCGGGGCACTTGGTTAGCAGTTCCGGGAGAAAAAGCGGTCCCTAAACATTCATGGTGGCAGGTTCCAGCATGAGAGAAAGCTTTCGAGAGTTAGGGCGTCGTCAGGCTCAGGCCGTGGACCACCATCACAATGAACACGAGGCTGCCGCTTGTGTGTAGTGTTATTATCATCATGACTAAGCCCAGTCGCCGCTTCCCAGCATCGCACACACCTAAGGATGATTTGCGCTCTTGTAACAATTCAAGGTCAGAATCTTTTGGAACATTTTAATTGCTTGCTGTACGATAATGTTGCCACAGAACCTACGATAAGTATCAACGAATATAATGAGAAAAAATTGCCTTAACAACAATGACATAATTAGCAACAACAACAGCGCTAACAATATCAACAATAACAATGATGATAATAATGACAATAGCATCTTCCTTTTCTGCCTCCTTCTCTTTCTTTTCCTCTTCTTCATCCTCGTTCTACTTTTATAGTCATTATAACTATTATTGTCACTGTCAATATCATCTTCATTATCGTCACTGTTACCGCTTTCATAATAGAGGAAAATAAGAACACCAGCAGCAGGAGTGAGCTGGACGGCAGTATGACAGCCGCGGCGGGCGTCAACACTCGCCCTGTTAAGCGCCACTCGTGCGTTGCCATCCCCATCAGGAAGCAAAAATCCCCATGCGACCTTGAAACGGTAATCTAACCTTACAATTCTGCTCTGGTAGCGTGGTCAGGTGACACTGATAAGCGAAATGTGCTGGGGAGCGTATCAAGGCTGGAGAAAGAGGCAGTGAAAGTCGGGAGGGAGTAAAGAAGAGAAAGTTCTTAACAAGGTGGAAAAGTTGGTTAAGATTTCACATTCTGCTGTTATATAGTGTAATATTTTCTTGGTGATGAAAAGAACCCGCGTTTCATCGATGAAGTAGAACATAGGGTATTCAGTACAAACAATGCACTTCTCTACAATGCACATCCCCAACGGTCTCCTCCATCGCTTCTTCCTTCAACGCACACGCAGACGTAAATACAACTGGTGACAACACGCAGCTCATAACACTGATAACACAACGTCAAAAGGACACTCGCAAGATTTGACAGTCCCATTACCCACTCACCCACCACTACCACCACCACCACTACCACAGCGGCGCCGGACAACGTGTTACCTCTCTGGCCGCCTCCGGTCGAGTGCGGCGGCAGGTTTTCTCCATCGTACCTCGTCCCCAGTTCACCCCCCGCCCGCTTCACCTTCCCTCCACAACTCTCTGTTTTTGTTAGGCGGCCTCGTTTGGCAAGGGAGTTGTATCATTAGTACACTAAATAGCTTCTGATTCTGCTGATCGTGAACAAGGATGCAGAAACGACCTGGTCTCTCACGGTAATACAGAATCTAAGGTCATCGTGAAACATTAAGTACTCGAGTCTTTGTGGCGCAGGTGGATCGTCCGGCTTGCCAAATTGTTGCTCATTCGTGCTTCAGTTTTACCTCTGATCCTGCCAGCACGAGGGCGTAGCTACCCACTGTGGGCCTCAGCACCAATGATCCCTGCACGGCCCACGCTCAAGTCACTTGAAACGCCACAGGTAAACAGAGCACACCTGTACAGTGTGTTTCATCTCACCAGGCGCAGTATAGACAGAAGCGTACGGGTCATGAGAATTAAGGCTCTGATCGCGATGAAAGATTATAGAGGCGAATTTCTAGATGAACAGGTCACATGTAGCTTCGGGTGGCTGATTCACCTCCTCCTCCTCCTCCTTCTCCTTCCCTCCCACACACACACACACACACACACACACACACACACACACACACACACACACACACACACGGTACACCACCACCACGACCACAAAACAGACGTGAGTGTCGTACTGGAAAACCAAGGAAGGAGGAACTAAAAGGTGGTGCTGGTGCTTCCCTCGGGTTCCTCTCATCCTCCTCTTCCTGGTCCCGTCATCCCATGCCACCCCTCGCACCACCCCAATAAGGCTCTGGACACAGCAGCCACTCATCATGCCCTAATCTTCCCAGCACTCTCTCCTCACAATCTCCTCAAACTGCCGGCTTCGGCACCCGCCACGTCACTGCATCCCATCCTCGCGCCCCACAACTTGTCTCTTCGCTCCTGTAGCCTTCACTAAATCCTGCAGGTTCTGTAGTGATGTTAGCGCATGTGACTTCGTAATTCTTGTTTAAGGTACGGTTGTAATGTTTTCCTTGAATGATGTAATGTTTCTCATGTTTGTTTTATGTGCGCTCATGACTGACTCTCGTTCCAGTGTGTTGTATTAATGCCACGCCGCTTACTTAAGGAGTGTACACAGGAAGGCTGATGCTGCTGGTGTTGGTGCGGTGCGTCACATATACTTGCTGGTTTACGGTGTTTACTACTGCAGAAGCGCGATTGTGAAAGTCATGTTCTGTATGCCTTGATTAAACAGGATATTGCCTTGCTTGCATGCTGAATACCTCCACACCAAGACATATCCGGATACTAAAACACAAATATTGATGTAAAAATTAAGAAAGGAAAATAAGTAAAGGACAGATTTCTTACTGTGTGTGTGTGTGTGTGTGTGTGTGTGTGTGTGTGAGGAGGGGGTGAGGCAAAAGTCGTTCATTACATCTAACAATTAGGTGACGATTAATCTCTAAAAGCATTGACTATAGTACTTCCTCCCCCGTATTATCCTCCCTTTTCGATAAGCCTCTTCACACACACAAACACACACACACACACACACACACACACACACACACACACGAATCGCGATACCCGTCCTACTTTACGAGTTAGACAAGGAATTTCGCTTTACATTTAACTTGAATACACTCCAAACTTGCTCTCGCTCTCACTCTCTCTTCCTCTCTCTTCTAGTGTTCATGCTCAGGGATAAGTTTCTCCGTTTTTGTTTGTGTAACAGATCCCAAATCCGGCGAGGCGAGGTGACCGACCCTCACCTACGTAGCGGTCCACCATGGCTTGTTTCTTGGAGGAAGTTGATTATTTCCCGGCTGGCGAAGACACTGCCGCAGGGGAACTCACGGCGCAACTCCCTCGAATAGGAATTTTGTGTATATGAATCGTGTGTGAAGAAGGACTTTTGTGTATGAATCGTATATGAATCGTGAATGAATCGTGTGTGAAGGACATTTTTTTTTTCTGTTATAGATGCATTAAAATTTCCATGCGTTTTACCCCGGTTTTTTTTTTTATCTATTATTTTTACCACCTTTTTAGTATAAACACTGCTAATTCACATGCACAGCTGCCTCAGAACTACTGCAAGTGATAGGAAATTTTTGTCTGCATTGTGAAGAGGGTAGTTTTTTGTAGAGCTGTATTGATATCTTCACTTGTTTGACTCCGAACCTTTTTTCGTTTATCTATTTCTTTTACCGTCTTTTTAGCATACACACTGCTAATTCACTGCACAACTCCTCAAAACTCCTGCAGGCGATAGGAATTATCTTACAAGTGTAATACGAAGGACATTTTCATAGAACTACATTAATATTTCCACTTGTTTCATTTGCTTCTCTATTTTTTCCCCCTTCTTTTTAGCATACACACTGCAATCTAACTGTCCAACTCCCTCAAAACTCCTGCAGGTGATAGAAACCTTATGTATGTAATATATGCGAAGGAGAACGTTTCTTTATAGTGCTGTATTGATATTTTTCCTTGTTTTACCCTGATTATTTTATTGTTTCTCTATTTCTTTATCGTCTTTTTAGCATATACACTTCTAACTCACTGTCTAACTTCCTCAAAACTGCTGCAGGAGATCGGAACCAGTATGAATTGTATGCGAAGGACGTTTTTCAGAGTTGCATTGACATTTCCACTTGTTTTACCCTTTTTTTTATTCCTCTATTTTTTCTTTACCGTCCTTTTAGCATACACACTGCAAACTCACTATCTAACTTCCTCAAATCTGCTGCAGGCGACAGGAACTTACGTATGTATTGTATGCGATGAAGGCAGTTTTTTCATAGAGTTGCATTGCTATTTTCTACTTGATTTGCTACGGTTCTTCTTCACACATACATATACAGTAACTCGCCATATTACTTAATTCGTCATATGCGCGTTATTGATTTTCTTGTTTATTTAATTATTTATATTATTATGTGCCATACCTTTCTGTCTATGCATCCATCTATCTATCTATCTGTCTTTCTTCTTTTAATCTTTTTTACTTTTTTTCTGTTTATCTATTTATCTATCTATCTATCTATCTATCTATCTATCCGTCAGTCTATCTATCTATCCTTCTATCTCTCTCTCTATCTATTTTTCTTCTTTTCTGTACACTTGCTTATCTATCATTACAATCTACCACACACACACACAGATGTCATAGGAACACTGAGGTAAATAAATGCAACGTTAACAATACAAACTCATTATTATTGCTTGTGGACGCTTGTGGACCTCAGCACGTGACTCAAGACAGCTTCCCAAGACATAAGCCGTCACGTATTATTAAGGCCAATACAAGCGTTCCTCAATTGACCCTGTGTATTATGATAACCTCAATGAGTTCTCTGTTTATCTGCACCGTGAACCCATCAGAGGCAGACCCAACACCTTCATAAGTCGTCTAGTAGGAAGAGTCTTTTGAGTGTAATCTCGATCATAAGGCTTCATATTCTTAGTCTCGCCCGAAACCGTGATAAGTAATCTATCAGGAAGTGTATTTTATGTTTAACTTTAGAGAGAGAGAAAACAAAAATGAGAAAGCTTCGTATTTTCAGTTTCGTCATCGTTAAATATACTGTAGGCTTCCCAGAGTCATTTGTCACAGAACCATATCACCACCAGCACAAGAACACGTTTTCTGTTCATAACAATTACTGTGTATTTTGGAACCATATCCTGAAACATTTCTAAACTGCATCTTCGCTATCTTGAAAAATCTCTAGTTGAAGTTACATGGATTTTTTAAAGGGCGTTTATATAGTTCTAGTGATAAATTAACAATATTTCCACAATATTAACAAGGAAAACACTCTTGAGAACCCGTTTAGTTATCTCTGTGGCCTTTGAAAATAGCCGTGGTGAGAAAGGAAAGCGTTGGACTTGAGAAAAGAAACACTACAACCTATCAAAACATGCCCATTTAAAGTCATGGTTAGGAGTGACTTGCTGCACTCACTCCCACTGCCAATCGTGTTTTCCTTTGTGCTGAGTCCTCTAATCTGGTAACGACAGTCTCCTTATAAAATATATGTAACATAATGCCAGTAAATAACGTAGACGCTAAACACGAAAGGGAGTGAGAGCAGCAAACAGGTTAATTGACTGCTGGCCATGTCTTTACGTGTGTCCAAGTCCCTTCATGGTTCAGCAAAGTTTGAAGAGTTAACGTCAGGGTGTAGATGTCAGATTAGGAGTAGCCAGGTGCCTCCGCTGCCTTCATCACTCTTTCCGTGAGGTCCTCCAAGCCACCTTCCTCTTGGTCATCGGAAGAACTGCGGAGGTAACACAGCCTTTTACTAGCAGGACAGGAAAGCAAGTAGTGATCGTTAAGGGTCATATTGTAAGTTATGTATTCAGGCCTGTCTAGTGTGGATGAGATGTGCTTTTTTTTTTTTTTTTGCTAGTTTCTTTTCTTTTCACCACGTCCTTGTGTTGAATGAATAACACAGCCTTTCACACACAAGACAGGAAAAGCAGGTAGTGATCATTAATAGTCATATATAAGTCACGTATTCAGGCTTGTCTAGTGTGGATGAGCTGTCTTTTTTGCCAGTTTCTTTTTTTTTTCACCACGTACTTGTGTCTCGTCACCATGAACCGGAGTGACTCACCTGAAGCTGCGACCCAGAACGTTCTTTCCGAGCACAAAGGTGGTGATGAAGTACCAGATGACGCCGCCGATAAGGAGAGGGATGGTGATGAGGTACAGCGGCCACAGAGCACTTGAAAAATCCACCACAACGGGATTCAAGAAGGAGGAGGTGGAGTCGGCGTCCAGAGTGAAGACTTTGGAAGCCACGTCCAGGATTTCCTTAGTAAGTGCTGTCGTGTTTTCTGTGACAAATGAATCCACTTAGCACGAATACTTGTAACGGTTCATGTAATTTACTGAGTTAAACTGGAAAAATGTCAGCATACTCATAACCCTTTCAGTACCATGACGCGTTTCCATAGTCACTCAGCTCACTATTTGGGGATTCTATACATCTTCAAAAACTCATGTAGGGGATTAAGATAGTGAAGATTCTGGCCAATAATTTCCTGATCTCCATAGACCATTGCTAACATCAATAAAATTGTCTAGTCGTACACAAGTCTCCAGGTAAAAATGTGTCCCATTACTGAAGGGCTTAATATATATATATAAAAAAAAAGAATATTTTTGTTACGAAGGATAACTTATAGAAGAACAAGAAGCAAAACAACAATAACAACAACGACAACAACAACAGCAGTAAAAACAACTAAAATAAAAGAAAAATGAGGAAAAGAAGAAAAGTAGAAGAAAAAGGAGAAAAAGAAGACAGCACAATAGTTACCCTTCAACATCCTCTAAACAACACACACATAGAAATACATCCCTCCCCACTCCACCACCATCAACTGAACACACCACACGGACATCCCCCTCACCTGACGATTCCCCGAGCAGGGCAGAGGTGAGGGAGAGAACACGGGGGAGAAGGTACTTGATGAGGTCTGTTGTAGAAGTGGTGTTGTCAGTGCTCGCTGCCGCCACAGCCTCAACTAAGCGTGCGTGGTCCATGTTGCTTTCAGCCTGCAGGGGAGAAAAAGCTATTTGTTTTATGGCGTTTATGGTAAGTAAAGTAAATTGCATGGAGTTAGAGGATAGATAGATAGATAAATATATATATATATATATATATATATATATATATATATATATATATATATATATAGATAGATAGATAGATAGACAGATAGATTGATTGATTGATTGATTGATTGATAGATAGATAAATATATAGATAGATAAATAGATAGATAGATAGATAGATAGATAGAGATAGATAGACAGATATATATATATATATATATATATATATATATATATATATATATATATATATATATATAGAGAGAGAGAGAGAGAGAGAGAGAGAGAGAGAGAGAGAGAGAGAGAGAGAGAGAGAGAGAGAGAGAGAGAGAGAGAGAGAGAGAGAGAGAGAGAGAGAGAGAGAGAGAGAGAGAGAGAGAGAGAGAGAGAGAGAGAGAGAGAGAGAGAGAGAGAGAGTGTGTGTGTGTGTGTGTGTGTGTGTGTGTGTGTGTGTGTGTGTGTGTGTGTGTGTGTGTGTGTGTGTGTGTGTGTGTGTGTGTGTGTGTGTGTAAAGAAAGAAGTCTTCTCAAATGGAGTGATAGATAAATGGGAAAACTTGGCAATTAATCTATTAGCGCCAATTCTGTAAGGAGTTCCCAAAAGAAGACTAGGCAGATTTTATGTAAAGAGATGATAAACACAAAGATCTGCTTCGTGATAGGCTTAGTATTCTTACAAATCTCCTTATTTTCTTATATTCTTCTGTTCTTAATACACCTTTCAGTCTTCCAGGAATAAGAGATCACCAATATTAGTCACCTGATATTCAACACCTGTAGATAAGCCACGAATCACCAATGAACACTTAAATTGAAAATACATGAAAGTTTAATACCACTACTGTCACGTACGTAATAAGACATCGCACCAACACAAGCTTTCAGAACACAGCTTAAAGTATTCCAGGAACTCTTGCCGCCTGACTCACGAAGACTCTCCTGAGCACTGGCCGTAATAGCTTGAGGAAACCCACCACCGACTTCTGGCTCGCCTCCACCGCCACCTGGCCAACTAATGAGTGACCAGCCAGGTGCCGTCCCTCTTCACTGCTGTCTGGCCTTGTTTTGCAGCGTTATGTCCCGTTACTGTGTGTGTGTGTGTGTGTGTGTGTGTGTGTGTGTGTGTGTGTGTGTGTGTGTGTGTGTGTGTGCGCGCACACACACACACACACATCTGCTATATCTGCTATAGTTTGTGATGTTCCTACAGTATCGTATTTGTGTGTTGTTCTGCTGGTTTACTTGCTCACTTATTAATTTCGCAGTTTTAGCCAATTGAATTAGCATATTGAGAGTAATGAGACACTTCAGTATTTACAAGACACACAAAATACAAAATTATCCTTAGAGTGAAGAGGATGAACATTAATGTGTAATACATCACTACTCATCTCCGTCTCTTTTTCGTTCCGAGTATCTACTAACCGTTTCTCTTTCTCTCAGCGTCTCTCTTCATTACATAAGGGGAGGAGCTATTACCTGGTAGTGGCGCCAAACTATGCCAGTCAATCCATCACTCAATCAATCAGTCCTTAAGTAAGAAGGGAAATGAATAGTTAGTGGTGATGGTTCCTGTAATCAGTGAGTGGGAAGGCATGGCCGGCGTAGCAGTGGGTCGGTCAGTAGTCCCTTGCTCATAAATAATAGCGCAGACCCGTTACTCGCTCCCGCAGTAGCGAGAAAGCGACCCACACTCCAAACTGCTTCGTTACATATGTCCACCACCGCCTGTACAGGAAACGCGTGACCTTTGTGGACGATTGTGTTCTTGTCAAGGCACGTGCTCGGCGTGGCTGTGCTGCATGTACTTTAGAAAAGTTGTCTGTAGGAGATTTTTACTGTATAGGCAAAACAATTGCTATTTCAACAAGAGAACAAGAGATAGAAAACTGAGTGTACGTAAACGAGGAAGGATATATAAAAGAATTAAGGTGATATATGGCTTCCATGACGAAACTACCTTAATTGTTCTCGCCACACGCTTCTCGCCAATTTTTGGAAAAATTCTGAGAATTACAAGCAAATTGATTAAGAAAAGTAATCAGTTGCCTGGCTGGTTGTTCAAACGATCTTCCTTGTGAGGCAAGAGAGACGCACGTGTCCTCAGTGTTCTTGTCACCTGGAAGTGTGGGTGAGGAACACTCCAAGCTAGTTCCAGGTAAAGAAACATATACACATTCTCGTAAATTAATATTTCTATTTGCTTTTTATATTAACGTCGTAGAAAATATGAATTTTCGGGAAGAAACATTTGTAAATCGAAAGCCTCACAAAATGGTCACCGCTACAAGTTAGCAGGATGACAGGGCGTTCCTTGGGCAGCGGGAACACACCGACACTCCTTTTTTATCATAACATTCATTACTGTCACTTCTGTAAGCAATACTTTTCAGTGCGAGTTAACAAATGTTTCCTTCAAAGCCATCCAGCCAAGAGCCAAGCATAATGACTGTTGCGGCTTTACAATCAATATTTGTGCTCTGCGTCCGTGAAAGTTTGTACACTGAGCTTTTAAGGGGAAGGTGAAAGTAGTGGGCACCGACTCCCTCCATTCCATCAACCACTCCACTTCAACTATTTCCTCTTCCTTTTATTGTATGATTACATACGCAATTCATACAATTTGTCTACACACACACACACACACACACACACACACACACACACACACACACACACACACACAGTCTGAAGCAACGGTGCCTCGGGAAAGGCAGCGGCATCCACTTTGCGATTTCACAAGAGTAACAACCATAAAAAAAGCAGGAAAACACTGTAATAGAGGCAACACTGCAGCAGACTGTGAAGACACCACAGACCTTGTGCGGAGACGAGGAGACAAAATACAGTTTGATTTCATGCTGCCTAGAGGTGTTACTTGGGGCACCTGACGCGGAGACAAGATGAATGAATGCAACAGTAAAGAATAAGTGAAGAAGTTAACACAGAGATTTGTTTAAATGAACTCAATGGATGTGATTATTACGTCTACATCTCTCTTCTCCCTTTGTGCTTGCTCTCAACGCTCGCCATTGTGTGATTCCCTGTAAACGTTCTTCATTTGCTTGGCTGGCGATCATTCGGCAGCGGATGTCACGCTTGGTTGGCGCTCAGTGGAAGGCCGCGGGCTTTATAACACAGCGGATAGGCTATTGTCATGGCAAACTGCGCTAGAAAGAGGATGATATGGTATAACTATCTGTGGAGGTGTTGATGCGCGGTGACCAGCGAGTTCATTGTGGTGATGATACGAAAGTGTGACGCGGAAATTAACTGTGCCGAGGCGGGGAAGGTGAGGCGAAGACAGAGATGTGTTAGTGTGGAGATAGAATGACAGTGGGAAGGTTGCTAAAAGAAAAGGAGGTGAAAGAAAGTCGTAGAGTGATGAGATGTAGAAAGGTTGTGTAGTGTTATGACTCTCTCTCTCTCTCTCTCTCTCTCTCTCTCTCTCTCTCTCATGACAAAACCAAAAACTCACAACGTAAGGACCAAGAACACATGTCGACACGATAACACCTACTATATATCACACATAATCTGTCAAAAATGATGGATGAGATAGTGGAAAGAACGCACACAGTCTTACCCACACACACACACACACACACACACACACACACACACACACACACACACAAGAACCTGAGGAAGACGCTAAGACGAAAAGACGAGACCACAGTGAAGAAGCAACCGTTAAGAAGACCTCCTTTTTTTTTACCACTACACAGGAAGCACTACTTGCATTCCCTTCTTGAGCTCTGACACAGCAGCGCCGGCCACCTGTGGTTCCCGGGAAGGCTAACAGGTGTCGTGACGTGAGTGGTGTGGCCGCGTCTGTCACCTGCTCGGCCTGTATTATAACATCGTCGTTCCGCTAACTTGCTCTTTGTAGCCTGTGTGTGTGTGTCTGTGTGTCTGTGTGTGTGTGTGTGTGTGTGTGTGTGTGTGTGTGTGTGTGTGTGTGTGTGTATGTGTGTCTGTGTGTGTGTGTGTGTGTGTGTGTGTGTGTGTGTGTGTGTGTGTGTGTGTGTGTGTGTGTGTGTGTGTGTGTGTGTGTGTGTGTGTGTGTGTGTGTGTGTCCGAAATCAATATAAAAATACAGACATCCAGTCACATAGTATAAAACACAAATATGGCACCATTATTATGACATTCATTCACTATGCAAGCTGTAAATATAATAAATAAGAGTTCCCAGTGCTTACCTTACCTCGGTCAAACACTGACAAAAAAAAAGCGAGAGATTTATAAGTGTGTACTGTCTTATCACTATCACAAACACACAAAGGAATGTCAGAAAATAAAGGGAATAGAAACGACACTTTGACCTACACAAGAAAGTTCCTGGAATAGGCTCGTATGCTGAAGAGGATGATCATTAAAGTTCTTGCAGGATTTCCGTCTAAGTAATGATCTGCAGCTATTGTTTAACTATTATTAGAATCACTAAATCATTCTTGAAAATCCTTACAACCTCCGGTACTGCAGCCTGTTAGAAGTAGTTATAGCAAGATGAGAGGCTGAAACGTTTAAGAACAGAAGACATAGTTACCATGTTACACACAGACCACCTCCTGTCCTGACGTGTCACGAGACTTGGAGTGAGGAAATTCCAGGGAAAGCAGGGGAGGAGAACCCTTCTTCGCCAGGCCGCCAGCTCTAGACTGGTGGCGCGCCTCGGTCGCCTCGGTGACCGTCAAAGCAGCGAGGCACAGCTGGCAGGCACTTCCGGTGTTACTGTCAAGGAGACTTGTAGGTCTTCCTCAGTCGCCATTTAGCTTACCGGTAAGACAGAAGTGTTCCAGTAGTATCTTGAACATAAATAAAGTCATTATAAAGTGATTATACTGATTATGTTCAAAGGTGCGTATTTTTTTCTTTTCCTCTTTTTTTTCCCTCCAAGAATATATAAGACAGAGAGAAACGGGTCACAGTTTCAATGAGTCATGGTACTGACCAAGCGATGTGTGTGTGTGTGTGTGTGTGTGTGTGTTGGGAGGAGAGGATAACGGGTGGAGGCCTAACGAAACACTAACGACATACGAGTATAAGTTATTTAGTATATGATGTAGAGTGCGTGTCACGAAGACAGGCCAGTGGCTGAGTAAGACACATGGCCCTTAATTACCTGCCTGTATGCAACGCCATTACCTAAATTCAAGCCAACTACGTTCCTGCAGCGACACAGTGCTTCCTTCCTGGAGCAGGTCAAGTCACCGCACTGTACACGAACACAACAATGGAATGTCCTGGGGTCACATTCCCAAACATTTCGCCATTTATCTAGACATTGTAGTTTTATTGGGCTTCATTCAAAATTCATTCCATTTTCAAAGTAGTTTCTAATTATCGCAGTAACAATTCAACGAGCATTTTACATCACCAATAAGAAAAAAAATCCATCCCAATTAATCATCTTCGTGGCCCGAAGCGTTTCGAAACATATGGTGTGAAAATCATTGGGAAGTGGAGGTAGTGTTAGTACTCATCATCACAGAAACATGATTCACCGCAGAGGTAGGCAGTTCTCATTATTCCATTATTCCTTACACATTGTACTATCTATATCACGGTCTCCTCAAACGCGCACTGCAAACATTCCCCTTCAGCACCACAAATACGTCAGAATGAGGAGACTCAACACACAACTCTGAACACAGACACATAGGGATTACGGAGAACCCTGCTGGAGGAGGAGTACCCAGTAGACGATATTGAGAACCACCACCATGAGAGGCACCACCCACTTCCTCACGGCAACCATCATCCGCTCTCCTGTTAGTCTGGAGTGTCGGGCATCGCTCTTCACCACGGGATGCACCTTAATCACCTGCTGCCTCTCCGATATGTACTCCGCCAGCACGTGAATCATTGTGATGAAGAAGAGCAGGGAGATGATGGAGAAGAACCACATGTCGATCATCTTGACGTAGGCAGTGACGGGGAGTGAGTCTGAGGTGTTGCTGAAGAGTGTGTACAGCACCAGCAGTGTCGTGAGGCTCACCGCCATGCGCACCTGTGGGGGATGTACCGACAGGTGACCTCCGGACCTGCCGCTCCAGGAATTGGTGAACAACACTACATAGTCAATATTTTTTTCTTTCTCTCTCTTTCGCAAGGTGTATGTATAAGAGGTGGGTAAAAGCACACACACACACACACACACACACACACACACACACACACACACACACACACACACACACACACACACACACGAATGACAGTCAGTGTGGGATAACGTGAAAGATAACGCACGTCCATCATCTCCATCTTGATGTAGAGAGTGGCGTAGCCGACACACAGCAGCATCGTGGTGGGCAGGAACACCGTCACCACAATCACTGTCCACCGCCGCTTCACCTCGAACGTCACCTGCAGCACCACAGAGTGACGCCTCGTAACTCTTAGCACAATGTTATCACTTAACCTCTAGTAATATAAAAGCTCGTTGTACAGTGTGGAGATGCTTGTTTGACTATGTGGTTTATAAAATATGAGCCATATTAAATTCTGATGGAAAAATTCGTCTCAAGGAAAAATAAGAAATATGCAGGATAGAACACAGAGAAGTAACTAACTAGAGGTGTTCTCGCGACACTCACCTCGAGGACACTGAAGAGAGTCTCGTTGTTGCCTCCTTCCGTCACGGTCAGAGAAGTCTTGCTCACCTCGTAGTCAGGCAAAAACCTCTCCTCCAAATAGATGATCTTTGCGTCCTTCATCGCGAATATGGCCTGTTCCTTGCTAGCAGAGGCCAACTTGATCAGTATGTGGCACCTTTGCTTGTCAAAGGGGTAGTAGAACACCTCAAAGGAACAAGCAAAACTTCCACTGAAATAGAATGTGAGATCTTTTTGCATGCACGCTCTTTTGATACATGAAGATCTATGTTGAAAAAGGCAGAGAGCACGTGGCTGGAGGAACTACTAACACAGAGCTACAGGCTGACTATATGGATCAAAAGGTAATGTGAAGGAAGAGCAGGCACTGAAGGGAGGGATGGGACTGAGACGACTCGAAAGTGTTGATGATATGATGAGGATGACCTTGGTAAATAAGTATGAGCGCAAGACAAGCTAACAGACTCTTTTTCTTGAGTTTCATTTCACATTAGAATCCAAATGTAAAGGTGAGACAGGAAGCCTCGATCAGCACCTGAAGTGTTGCTCCTGCACCACCAGCGCCGCGTCGCCGCCAAACGCAGTATCTGGTGACGAAAAAACTGACGTGAAAGAAATCAATGACGCATCAATTAGTGATATTATGTCATGTTACACTTCAACAAATGAAGCCTTTGTTGATGTTTTTTTTTCTTTCTTTTCTAAAGTGAGTGTGAGTAACATGACCAGAGATAATTTACCCATCTTCTCGTCATTGTACTGTGGTGGCAGCGGTCCCTTCAGTTTCTTGACGCTAAACTCTTCCTGTATTGAATTGATCTTCCCGTCGTAAACATTTGGGAAGGCCAGCCTTGGCTTCCATATGTTCTTGGTGTCATCTTGAGTCAGTTTGTTCCACTCCAGAGTATCGCCGAGGTTAAGGTAGGTGATCCTCGGGTCCGGCCACTGCAGGTCGAGGCTCATCTCCACGTCAATCGCCCGCCGCACGTCGCTGATCCTCGTGATGCGGAGAATGCGAACCACTGAACCGAGAAGGAGAGGACGGGTGCCTTGTGTGTTGGAGGGTGGCTGGGTGGCGCGGTAGCCATGGGGCAACACCAACATTCGACAGTTGTCCTCGTCCGAGAAGTCTGGACAGTTGTTGCTGCCGTCACAGCGATACTTTTTGGCAATGCAGTCCCCATTGGAGCAAGTGAACTCAGTGTTGGCACAGACGGAGAAGCTGAGAGTGATCTCAGCATTAGGGGGAAGGTTGCAGATGCCGCGTTTCAGGGTCCAGCGGTGGCGTCCAATAGGGTAAGAGTTTTCTGAAAGGAGTGTAGTGGTGGCCACCACCGCACCATGCGCCAGGTCGTACATCTCCCAGTCTACTCCTTCCCTTCTGTACACTAAGTTGCCATAGTAGCCGTGGAAGTAAGGTTTCTCGCTCTTGTAACCAAGCACCTCATAGAATGTCTCAGCCTCACTCGGGGAACAAAGACCACGAAGACGGAGAGGCTTAGAGTATAACACCTGGCAGGGTACACAGGCGGCCCACTTGATGCTGCAGGACGTGTCCACCCACAGGCCGCTCAGCAGGAACATCAGGATGCAGTCCTCGCCGTCCCCGCCATTTGGTTCATTCTTTTCGAAGGGAGGATCTTTAACTATTGTCCCGTCGATGAATTTCCGCCACACGTTCTCTTGCTCTCTGTCCGTGGCGCCCACCCACAAGTGGTAGTTGTTGGCCAAGCATGCAGTACTAAAGAGGAGAGACTCATTGTAGAGGGCGGTGTTCTGAGTGTGCGTGGAAGGGCTGTACATGTCGTAGCCGACTCTACGACACGCCTGCAGAGAATCCGGCAGATTTCTGCGCTCGGGAAAAATAACGTAATCGACGGACGCTTCACAAAACTCCTTGGCCTCGTGAAGCTCAATGCTGACATTAAACAACGTCATTTCGTCTCTCTCTGACGAAAAAATGTCTCCAGAAGAGATAGTACCGCAGGAAGCTTGCTGCTTGATTTCTGCTTTAGTGACGCGCCTGCTGTAGATGTTCATGAGCGCGAGGCGACCGCGGTAGCTCTGGTCTGGGTCATATCCGCCCGCCAGTAGGTCTTGCTCCTGACCTAGGGCAATCACGCCTTGCAGGGGCACAGGCACTCGGGAAGTGGCGATGGTGCCTCCACCCAGCTGCTCCCCGCCTATGTACACCGAGTATTCCCCCTGGTGGAACACGTGGCAGTAGTGTTTCCAGGTGTGCAGGTCAATGGCGGTGACGAGGTGAGGGAAGCCCAGCTGCCTCACGCCATTGTAGTAAAACCCAAGCTGGCCACCGCGCCGATCTGGAGTGACCACAGACAACATTAATATCACAAGCTCGCCAAATTAGATTGTATTGAATTTTTTGTTAAGCAGCGTAAGATGCTGCAAAATGTTTAATGTATTGAAGTATCTAAATTTTTACTCAGTGACACGAACTAATCTTTGTAGCTTCCTGTAAGAACGAAACAATCTTAATCAAGCTGCTTCTCCTTTTTTATCACTGAGAAAATGAAGCCAAGAAAACGAAAAGAAATAGAGAAGGAACTACGAGGCAAAGCGAAAAAAGTGTGTCAGAATCTGTGTTGCGAGGAGAGCGTGACGCGTGACCTGGTAACGGAATGCAACTCACACAGGTGGAGGATGTCGTTCTCGTAGTCTGAGGCGGCGAGGGATAGGTGGGTCTCGTAGCTGGTCAGAGTGTCAGGCTTGGCCCAGTAACACACGCTCATCTCTGACGCCTCTCCGCCCTGAAGCACCAACAAGCAAGAATGAAAGTGTCTCAGCAGATTCGTCATTGTAACAGCAAAATTTCCCAGAGAGAGAGAGAGAGAGAGAGAGAGAGAGAGAGAGAGAGAGAAAGGCACCTCAAACTGACAAATATACTCTCAGGAACTAGAAAATGCACTATAATTTTCTCCTAAAGTAAAGAGACTAAATTATTTACAGTATACCCATACATAACGTTTACTGGTATCTTGATTTGCTGGCCAAGAAAGGACACTGATATTTAGGATAAACTGCCACTCAAAGTCCATGACACATAAGAAATATGTGACGCGTTAAACAATTCATTCCCTGAAGACAAGGTCAGCTAAAACATCAAAGCATTATCTAGACAAGCGGGCGACTGTTCCTTGACTCTGATTGGGAGGGAAAAGTTGATAATTTGAACTCTCTCTCTCTCTCTCTCTCTCTCTCTCTCTCTCTCTCTCTCTCTCTCTCTCTCTCTCTCTCTCTCTCTCTCTCTCTCTCTCTCTCTCTCTCTCTCTCTCTCTCTCTCTCTCTCTCTCTCTCGCTTCCTGAAAATTCACCTCGGGAAACTTGAGGGAAAGGTTGTAGGTGGCCACGACGTCTGACCGCGAGGGTTCTTCCAGGTCCAGCTGCATCCCAAATACTTTCACCTCCTCGCCTGCCACTCCTGTCCATCCACCTCCGCCAGCTGCAGCATAAAACGGAAAAAGAAGTGTTCATAGCTGGAACGTTTTAAATCTGACCGTTATAGGTTTTCTTCTCAGTTAAATGATTTAGTGTAAGTTTAGAGTATCATTTCAACAGGTACTTCTGTCCTCCCATCTCCGCCAGCTGCCGCAGAACAAGGAAAAAGAAATGTTCATTGCTGGAACGTTTTAAATTTCCACCCGTTGTAACTTCTCTTCGTAGTTAAATGATTTAGAGTAAGTATGATTTCAAAAGGTAATTCTGTCACCCCATCTCCGCCAGCTACATCAGAACAGAAAAAGAAAAGGTACTTGAACATATCACTAGAACGTTTTAAATCTCTGACCGCTATAGCTTCTCTTCGCAGTTAAATGATTTAGTTTCAAAAGGTAATTGTCTTCCCATCTCCGCCAGCTGCCGCAGAACATGGAAAAGAGGTGTTTGTACATACTGTTGGAACATTTTGAATATCTGACCGCTATACGTCTCTATCCAGAAACCAGAGATTAACTCACCGCTACACAAGAGGAGAAGGATGCTGGTATAGAGTCGCCGCCTCCACCACATGCTTCGTCTCATCCTCTCGCGGCCTGCCAGACACCAGAATCACCTACACCCACGCCGGTCACCACGTCGCGGACCACTGTTCTGAGGGGCAGGTGGATGTAGTTAAGGAGAGAGAGACTTAATTTTCTTCTTTTCCTTTTCATGCGAGCAAAGGACGCTAGCCAAGAACACACTCAAAGAAAATAAGAATGGAAAGAAAATCCAGAGAAAATACATAATTAGTCCAATTCACTTTTTTTTTTTTTTTTTTTGTTCTCTCCATCCTCTAATTTCAAATAAAAACGCAGAATCTTTTTGAAACCTAACATTGGAATTACAAAAAAAAAAAAAAAAAAAAAAAAAAAAAACACGCTTGAAGACACCCCAACCTGTGAATCATAACCCAAATCAGATGATGAACCACATTGAGGAAAAGACAAACCTGCTACAGTTACCTCACGCTGAAAATTTGGCAGACAGATCGATATCCAGGGAGAGGAAGCTACCGGTACACCACGCAAGGACCCGTAACTCTCTCTGGGACAAACCACCAACGACAGGAAGGGTTGACTTACAGGTATCGTTGCGCATGCTCGTGTAAGCTCTCGTTTATAATCCAGAAAAGAACGCGTCCTGAATAATTAACTGCCATATGACCTAAGCGACACGAGCAGAAGCACAAAAAAAGAAAGAAAAAAAAAATCAACAACACAGATAGAGACACAGACACACAGACACACTGCCATACGTACGCTGCCTTGCTAACATTATAACACAACCAAACAAAATACTGACACTCGCCCCTGGACAAATACCGCAGATTTATCGCACAAATCCTTGAGGAAGAAGATGTGAAGATCAGGAGAATAATTGTTGGTAATGCTAACAAAATTGGTAAAAATGATGATGAAAAAGGAGAGGGGGAAAAAATATTAGTAATGATACTGAAAAAAAGGAAGAAGAGGAAAAGACGATAAAGGAGAAACAAAACTTTTACTATTACTACTATTACTACCACTACTATCACAACACTACCACCAAAGATTTTGTCACTAATACGTAGCAAGGCAGCGTTGAGGGAAAAACAGACTTCCTCGCCACACATAGCATGTACTCACGCGAAGTGAAAATGTAGTACAGTACATGTAGACGGAGAAGTAGCGTAGATTGCATGCGATTCTTAGCACATAGAGGAGCCAGTGTCTGTTTTTATGTGGATTGCTTTGACAGCCTAATGACACACGCAAAAATACACAATCTTACGTGTGTAAATGACGCAATCATCGGCGAACTCTTCTCTTTCGCCACTAATACACTTTACAATCCTTACCGCCGTGTACTCGCACACACACACACACACACACACACACACACACACACACACACACACATACTTCTGCAAGCGCACTACCACACTGACACCTGACGCAGAGACCATGCACCAGATCCTTCCTCGTGCAGTTTCATTATTTACTCTTTTTTTTTGTCTTGCGAGGAAAGATTGCGCCATTACCAAGACGTTGCCTGTATCTACATATAACAGTTGCCTATGAATATTACTAAAGGACAACGGGGAAAATACACTCAAGCAAGTCTTGGCTTTCCGTTGCATGCGAACTGTAGAGATAAGAGTTTTGTACTTTGCTATACGAAGAACACTCACACTTGCATTTATTCATACATTGCCTGCCACGCACGTCACCTTTAAGACGCACAGATAAATAGGTGAAATAGACAACAACTAACGTATACGTGAACCTTATCAAACAAACTTATCAAATAGCAAAAAGGCTTGATCTACCAGCATTAGCCACAGGTACATAATCATCTATAGCTCACCTTTCCTTCTCTAATGAGGTGATAGAACGTAACAATAGACACATAGACAGGCTCATCCCTCCTCGTGCCTCGGAACTCCACAAAACAACTCGTATATATATAAGGACAAGCCACCGAACCCTCGCTCATGTCCGTCCCGCCACACACATCCCTCACTCCTGCCCGAAGCCTTGTCACGCGGAGGAGTAAACATTTATAAGGGTGCCATTATTAGTGGTGGGAGAGCAAGGAATGCTGCCCCTACCATCAGACAAAGAAGACAAGGCTTTCATTAGTATATCTTCGCACGGAACTATATAAGAACGCTTCTCTTGCCTACGTATTTTTGAATCTTGTAGGAATTTGTAGTGCAAGGTGCCGTGTAGTTCTCTTTTGTTTTATTTCCATTATTTATTTACCTCTTTAGGGCATGGTAGTTGTATACATTGGCCAGCTTCTTTATCTATTCATGTGTCTACAGAACCTGACCGAGCGATGTCCTCTAGGCGAGATTTATGAGTTTAATGTGTGAGAAATTAAGCGTTTGTGTGTGCATAAGTGTGTGTGTGTGTGTGTGTGTGTGTGTGTGTGTGTGTGTGTGTGTGTGTGTGGACCTTTTTACTATGATGATTTCTTTTATTTTTATTTTTTTTCTTTTTTTTCATATAAAAGATTAATCTCAGAGGGAAGAAATCAAATACATTCCGAGGTATATATATATAATTTTTGACGTGAGTACTGACTGCTTTCTTGTATGAGTGGTGAACCATAATTATCTGTCAGCCAATATGGAACAATAGATTTATAATGAGAAGAGAGCAATTACATAAGAGGGTAGCCATTTTTTTTTTAGAAATTCAGTTCATGGAAGCTGATGAATGACAAGACGTTGGAAATGGATGGATCTTCTACTTGGTACTCTTGATGGGAAGGACGCCTTTAATTAACAATTCAATTCGTGAAGTTGATGCATGACAGGACTTTGGGATGCATGTCTGTGATACATTACGATGCTGAAACACAACTCACGTGATACTTCTTACATTACACCCTTCAGTTACGCACCACTGAAAATTATAACGATGAGAGATACTTCACGAGACAATTCTGAAACTATACCCTTCAATTACTGATCGGTACATCCTCAAGACACTGACAAACTATATACTCACTAGAAGCCTCAAAAATCATACACGTTAATCACCACCGCAGTCTGTGATAATGAAATACAGCTGACAAAACACCACATCTTTCACTTAATACACCACGGACGATTATTACAATGAAGGGCACCACGCAACCATTCTCTTTAAATAACAGCTAAGATGTTAAACAAGGCCTGAAGGAAAGTAAACAATAAGAAAACACTTCGATAAAGATAAATGAGGCAAAGATAACACCTGAGTGACGAAGAGACGAGTTAGCACGTGAACAGCAATCAATGACAAGGAGGAGGAGGAGGAGGAGGAGGAGGAGGAGGAGGAGGAGGAGGAGGAGGAGGAGGAGGAGAAGGAATACATAAGGCAAGAAATAGAAAAGAAAAAAAAGTAAGAGGGGAAAGTCATGCAAAGTCATTACGAGGAACCGACATGGCAGTTATGCTGATAATGAACACAATAAAATTTTGGTTACCGACATTTAGGCAATCCAGACCACACTGCAACCCCTCGGACTGTCAGGAAAGCCTTCATGGGTGCGGTGAGGCATGGAGAGAGGCGGGCGAAGAGAGACCTGGCGAACGAGGGTGGGAGGGAGACGCTACTGCCGTGACACACTCAGTACCTGGTTATATGTGAGGGAAAAGGCGTTTATATCTGTCCATCCAGAGCAAGGGACAGTACCTTTTGCATTATTTACGACACACACACACACACACACAAACGATGGGTCAGGTTGCTTCTCCAATATCTTCCATGATACACTTAATATTGAATCTCTTTTTCGGGAAGTAATTGTAATATGGGGAGGCGGTGGGAGGGAAAATGTGCCAGGCAGCAAAGGCCATATGGCAGGGATGGGCAAACTTTTCAGTGCTAGGGGCCATATTAAAAAAAAAAAAAAAAAAAAAAAAATCACAATCTTATAGGGTCGTATACTGTAATAATCCAAAATCATTAATATTCTAAATACAAAATTAAAGACTTCTAAAGAAAAACCCATTCTCACACGCATTTGTACACTTGCGGGAAGAAAATGAAATGCTCACGATACTATTTGGCGATGTTTATTAACCTGCTCTTTCAAATTTACTAACATTTGTCAAGCCGCATGAATTCCTTTGGCGGTCCGCATGCGGCTCGCGGGCCGTAGTTTGCCCACCACTGCATATGGAACTATTGGATAAGCATGGTCTAAGAGCGGGTGGTGAGGGGGAGGCTGGGTTGAGAAGGGCTAAATCAGGGGTTCTCAAACTTTTTAGCTCATTGACTCCAGAATGAAGTTTCAAATTTTCTATCGACCCCCTAGCTTTTAATTCAAGGAAAAAACACCGATGCCAAAATCAATATGAGTAGTAGTAGTAGTAGTAGTAGTAGTAGTAGTAGTAGTAGTAGTAGTAGTAGTAGTAGTAGTAGTAGTAGTAGTAGTAGTAGTAGTAGTAGTAGTAGTATTAGCAGTAGTAGCTATGAAGTATGATAAAAAGGTATCACACAGTAAGAAAATATGTCGAGCTGTACAAGTACATGTAAATTGTAAATTATGTCTGGATTCAATAAATGAACATATTGTTTTTATTCTAATGGTGTCTGATATCTTTCAAATTTTTACAAATTATTATCAATAATTTCAAATAGGAGGATTAAATGGCCCCTTCTACTCCAGCAGTAAACATTCACCGACCCCCTGGCTATTCATCGACCCCTTGGATGTTCCGATCGACCCCTGGGGGTTGATATCGACCACTTTGAGAACCCCTGGGCTAGATCATATGGAAGAAAAACATAAGGGCAGTGATAGGACATCAGCAAGACAGGGGGCATGGGACAGGGTAGAGATGGGCCCATGAAAGGCCACGTGTCATTACTTTTCTTAAATTAATAATTTCTGGAAAAAAATCATGCATTTCTGACTAATTTGCATGTATTTTTCACCTTGCAGAGAATCCTTTCGTCTGAATTTCCGCGAGAGTGAGCACCAAGTATAATCACAATAATGATAAAGTAATTCTCAACTTCATAGGAATGCAGACACAATACGAGGCAGCAACACAACTACGTACCATCGCGAGAACAAACAATGCAATGATAGGACGATGATAAAGAAAAAAAATAAATAAATAAAATAAAAGCACTGAACTTTAAGATGATACTCCATACGTGTGCTTTCTAGAACATGGCAAAGAAAACGGCCCTGTCTCAAGAATGTCACCTACTATAAAAGCTCCTGAGTATTTGAATATCTAACCAATAAGAAATAGTATTAGTGTGATTTAGTGGTAATCTAGTACATCAGGAAGGCTTTTATGAATCCTGTACCTTTTTTTTTTTTTTACCACTAGTGTGCGTGGTAAGTTTATTTCCAGTTGGTAGAGTGCGAGAAGTGTAGATACGCATACATTTATCATTTTAATCATAACTTCCCTACAGATCTTAAACTGGTATAGGCAGCAGTGAGGTGTCGAAACATTTGATAAAGTTGTTGTTGCTATCCTCACTATTTATGTGTTCTCTGGAACCGACAAATGGGCCATAGTCATCATCCGCTCAATATCCCCAATAGACAGACTATACTGCAAGCGACACAGCACGCAAGTTCGTGAGACCGCAACCCACCCCACCCCAGCAGCCAGCTCCAGTCATCCCCATCAATCTGCTGTTACTGGTGTAGAAAAACTCGCTTATCAGACCTGCCTTTGGGGACCTACTTGTGCATTCATATCTTAATCTGTTATTCAGCTTGCAAGACGTAACGTGCTTATCATTACCAGGAAAAACTAATAAACAAGAATATTTCAATGTAGGACTCTTCGCTAGTTTCTTCCATCAATCCTCTTATTTGCACAGGCTCTTCAGTCAACAGTCTGTGAGGCAGAATCCGAAATGAACAAGTGTTGGGACTGATTATGTGTGCGTGTCTTCTAGCCGTTTCAATTTAACTCGTGGAAAGACACTGCCTGGTGCCTCACGACTGCCAGTGGTTGTGGTTATTAACTAGTTCAACATTAGGCAGTCCTTAGATATAATCGTTATGAAAGCAGGTTTTGTTAATTTAGCGAAATTTTACTCCCTAGTTCCGTAAAAGGCATTCAGTTCATCAGACACCACTACCTACGTAATGCTGGACAGGCCGTAACTCTAGTGCCTTACAGAAAACGGTCTTCTCTGCGGGGTAAATCTGACTAAATTCACGCGTTACGCAGTGGCTGGCTCGCTTATTTTTCTTTCAAGACTATTCAAATTCTAAAGTACGCAAGACAGTCTCCCAAATTGTTCCCCTAGCCATATACAAATTTCCATAAGTATCATGAACCAGCTTTACTGAATTCAGAAGTAAAAATCAATGAAAACAGATAAATAAGATATGAATTCCCAGGATCTTAGCTAACCATGGTCCACCACGAATGCTGCAGTAATGTATTTAAAGCATTACCCGAAAATTCTGTATCTCCGCATCACCCTCTGATATGAACATTATGCACGTGTCTAAACTTTAACCCTTCTCCAATCCTTGCTTCTCCAACTATTGACACAACTGTCATCTGAAAAGAAAAATGTGTATTATATTTCATACCAATGGGGGTTATGACCAGAAAATAGTCAATACATTATGCACGGAAAAATAACAAAATATGACACGCAAAACATGCTGGACAGAGAGAGAGAGAGAGAGAGAGAGAGAGAGAGAGAGAGAGAGAGAGAGAGAGAGAGAGAGAGAGAGAGAGAGAGAGTCTGAAATTAATAAATGAATATATTAACTATAATACTGAAGACAATCATAAGCTAAACAAAAAATTACGCTTCCTCACGAGAGAACAGTGAGCTTCCACCCGCATTAAAAAAAAAGAAGAAAAAAAAAAAAGTTGGGACTCTAAAAGAGTTAAGGAAACAAGAAAAGTATCAATTTCAGTTAAAGAACTTTATTATATACACTATAAAAATAGACTTTGAGCCATCTTCACTGGTCACTAGGAAAGAAGCATGGCTTGTCCCCCACAAAAGGACCCTCACTGGCTGGCCTCAGATTCATTTCTCGCCCATCTGTTGCCACTTCTCAGAACTATTGTGAAGAAAACCTGCCAATAAACACACTTAAGTTTTGAAAATATGGACTTCTTAATATCTCCCATACTAAAATTTACTGAAAGAAATTGTCTCTTAAAGTTTAAGAGCTAAACTTTAAATTCTTGAAAAGCATAAGCCATTCTGACGTGTTAAACAAGGTGACGTGGCCAGATGCGAGAGATGACAGAGACGTTCCTCGGGAGCATCGCTTGATCCAACCCACACAGCTCTTTGGCTCATGAGAAGCTGTGTCGGTACAAAGCTGTGAAACTACAGCCATCGTTTGAGATACAATGATATGCCAATGCTCACAGCGATACCTGGCCCGAGACGTAAGGTTTGGGATCAGTCAGATGATGGTTGTAATAGCAACCCTGGCGGTAGAATGGCTACGCGCTGGGTGCTCCTTGGCCTTACACACACACACACACACACACACACACACACACACACACACACACACACACACACACACACACACACACACACACACACACACACCTATTTACATAAGATTCTCACTTTCTCACCAGTCTGTCCTGATGAGAATAGAACATTTTACACAACAATCATTCCTGTACAAGCCATCTTACCTAATTTGGCCTCAAAGTGAGTGGGTCGGGGGAAGGGGAGTTTACTGGTACTTGCTACTTCTGGTCCTCATAGAGTTATTTGACTAACACTGAAATTTTCCTCAAAAGAGAAAAATATTGCCTCATTTTAAAGTGGAATGGGAACTCCTTATTCAGTTTAGGATGACACTTTAGAAGAGCCACCATGATATGCGAGGCAATAAGGTTTCCACTTGTTTGTCGCTGCCCAGATCTACAAGTTATTGTCCTCACATAACATAAAGAAAGACCAATCATGTTGCATGACCACTCCAGTGATCTGATGGGACCTCACTGTAACAAAGGTAAGGGGTAAAGGGAAGGCTGGAAATGTTTAGTTGGCTTTGCAGGGCTGCAGTGGTTCCATGGCAGTTGGAACAATGGATATGGGTAACAAAGGTTCGTGTTGAGGCGTGTCCAAGTAAAGGGGAGGAATGTGAGGTGTTGAGAGTCTTGGGGATGCAAGGTGAACTAATGGCATTTTTGGAGCAAGATTCTGGGAGACAGGCTGCTCGGGGGTTGGAAGTGGTGTGAGAGGAGGCGAAGGAATTTGGCGGGGTGATAACTGAGGGGAGGAGGACTGTGGTGAGGACTGAACCTCCAAGGAGCTGTTGCTTGCTAGGGACTGGGAAGAAGAGCTGGGAGGGCAGCTGTTGTTTGAAGGACTCAAGGAGGAAGACTCTGAAGAGACATTGTGCCTCTCAGACATCAGAGGAGACAGAGGCTGAGGTGGTTGTTCTGATGAGGCTGTTGTGGGAGGTGATGCTGGAGGAGATGACTTTTGTGACAGTGGAGGAACAGGATAGGCATACTCCTCCAGGGGTGAGGAGTCCAGGCTGTGCTGCGAGAAAGGGGAAGCATCAAGAGGGATGAACTCTGTTTGCTGATGGAAGTGAGGCAGAAATGCAGAAGAGGGAAGAGGAAGAGAATCTGGTTTCTCTTTTGGGGCAGATCTGGAAGGCCATCGGTGGGGGTCACCGGGGTGGCAGCTGTGTGTCAGGAGGAGCCATCCGAGTCTGGGTGATGAGACAACTCTTGGTGTCGCCGCCACAGGTTCTAAAAGGAATCAATTAACATTGCAGAAACAATCCCTCAAGAATAACAATCAAAACAAACAAGATTATAAATTTTTACCAGTTAACATTACATACAGAATAGCAATTTGTCTTATAAGAAACAACAGATTGGCAATGTCCACATCTATCTCATGTATGCCTCCCTCAGAGCATTACAGTACTCTGGCATTAAGTATCTACTTGCAAGCAAGTGTGAGCACATTTGTAAATATTAAAAATATATTTTGCATAATGCACAGCAAGCAGAAGTTATATAGTAATATCTTTTTGCATGCAGACTGACCTGGCGCAGTGAAGAAAGCGACTTGAGGATGACCCACTTATCGGGGGAGACTAAAGGTTCAGACAGTGACTTGGGCTCGCCCGAGGACCTTCTACCAGACTCATAACCTGAAGAGGTGACGCTGACTGTACGAACATCCTCCTCTTGCCCCGAGGTAGCACTGCCCGGCCTGGAGGACACACCTGGAGGTGGAGTAAAGAGCTTGAAAAAAAGGCTTCCCTCATTCATCCACCACATCTGGACACACCTTGAGAGACAACTGAAAACACTGTGTGCAAAAGATGTATTAGTGCCTTTAGCATTATTTCTAAGGAATGCATAGAGAATGAATGAAGATATATATATATATATATATATATATATATATATATATATATATATATATATATATATATATATATATATATATATATATATATATATATATATATATATATATATATATATATATATATATATATATATATATATATATATATATATATATATATATAAGAAAATAGATGGCATTAATAAAATATAATTACAAAGTCAAAGCTTAAAGACACAGGTGAGAAAAGTAAAAACATTATTTTATAGCAATGAAGGTTAAAAACAATTAATATAGGAACCATAATAAACCTAAAGAATGTTGGACACAGATGTAAGAAAGACAAGAGGTTAACAAATATACTGGAAAATAAAGGACAATATGAACAAAACATTAGAATATCACAATATATTACTCAAAATATTCAGTATGTGGCACCAAATACAATAGAAGAATGTCTTGAGTTAACAGCCTTGTAAATGAAACCATCAAAGAAATTAATATAAACAAATGGAATCAAACCAGGATATTCAGCTCCTAATGACCAGATCTATGAAATAGGAGAAGGACTCAAGGACACAGCATTCATAAGACATAATGTTTTGCAAATTGATGGTTTGAACCTAACTGTCAATGGATGCAGGAAAAAAGCACTGAAGCTGTAAATAGGGTGGAGGGAATGAAAATATAATGTTGAATACATCTTATTCACAAAGTGACAGGAAGATGAGAAAAAGTTAACTAGCATGAAAATAATGGACAGTATCAAGTATTTGGGAGGCAAAATAAAAGATTAATTGTCTTAAAAAACACTAGCAAAATGCATGAAGAAAAAAAGAAGCTGCAGCAAAATGACTATATAAAAAAGCTAGCGGAATAACGCAGTACTCACGGCAGCACTGCAAAGACAAAATGCTGTGACTTTAAAGAACTGCTAGCCACCTGTGTCTTGAGAGAAGTGAGAGCAACTATGATGGAAATATGAGCAATGAATACAACAGAACAACTACTTACATTACACAATATAAAACAAGTCCATCAGAATACCTTTTCATTTATTCACAACTTAAAAGACTTTGGTGAAAGGAGAGGAAAAAATAATCCCTTAGATCAAAATTGATCTGAAAGAAGAAAAGAGACAATAAATTAAATAATCAAAGCAATCTATATAACTTTGGAAAGAAAGACAAAAGGAAAAAGACAAATAAAAAATAAATATAGTTAAGTCATCAGGAAGAGGTTGATGCAAAGAACACCTCACATCACACTGCTGCTGCAAAGATTTACACACTGGTGGCACACAAGAACTCTGCTACACACACATACAATCTGAGTGTTACCTGAAGTGGCAGCAGAAGCTGGTGAGGAGGCAGCTGGCTGGTGGCGGGGTGAGCCTGGCGTCTCCACAGGTGTCAGCTGCCGGTCCACACCTGCTGACACATGATACTTATGAGAAAATAACATTGTGAAGGAACAGTTCTCCAAACAGATAAATTAGAGACACAATATCTAAAACAAATCAAAAGAGGCAAATGGAGAATATTTGTTACATACATAGTACCTATTTCCTGGAATGTATGCAACACCAGTACATTAAACGAGAAAGCTGGGGAAGAAATGAGAATGCAGCCTTCTGAACCTAAACATGACTACAGTAAACAAATAATAAAGGTGAGAGATGAATAGCAATTATCAAACATAAATGTTTGATAATTGCTGGAAAAGTAGTTTCTATGTTTATTTGGAACCATTGCTTACTGTTGTCAGTGGGCAGCTGTCCAACACGTGAGGTGGCAGAAAGTCTCCTGGCAAGGGCAGGAACTGGTGGAGAGCTTGGGCGAAGGGTGTTCTCCTGGTTAGGCGTGGACACTACCTCTTCGCTTTTAGAGGGAGCCATGGGAGGCAGGCGGCGGGGGGTGGGTGGCCGGGAAGTGGGTGAGGGTGGCTGGCTGCTGCTCCTTGCACTTCTTGCACTCTCTCCCCTCCCTCGTCCTTTGTACAAATATATTAGTTACATCTTTTACACCTTAAATCAATGCATAGTTCTTCAGCCCAAATGAAAAGAAGATATCAAGTAATTCCTGCCATGATTAACATTCAAATTAAAAAGAATATGTATTGGGCATAAAGACACTAAATAGATAACAGCAGCTTATACATACCCGGCAGAGTTGCACCTTTGGTTGTTGTCAGCCCACCAGCAGATAGGCATTTGGCTGAAGAAAGTCCACTGGCTGAGGGCGGCCTAGAGTTTGGGCGTAAGGTGGGCTGGGGAAGCTCTGGCAGCGTGAGTGAAGAGTCAGCACTCTGCATCCTCTTCAGCACAGTGGGAATAGGGGGACTGGAGGGACGTGAGGCCACTTCAGCACTGGCTTCATTGGTGTCTGGAGAGCTGTCAATGTTGGCAGTGGCAGCTGGGGCCTCGGTGCTGGTGGCATCAATGAATGGGGGCATGGTGCCAGGAGGATACTCTGGGACATCAAAGGATGACTGACCTGTAGTGTAAAGTAACACGTAGTAGCAGTAAGTAGAAGTAGTAATAGTAGTGATTAATATTTGTTGTAGAAGCAGTTAGTAGTAAAAGCAAGTATAGATCAAGCACAAATGATTCTTTATCAAATCAATATTGTAATATTTAATAAGAACATAAGAAATATACACACACACAATACAGCACGGACCTGTGAGTTTTCGCATGAGGGCTGGCACAGGCGGGGAGGAGGAACGCACAGCAGGAGGAGGCTGGCTGTCGATAGGGTGTTCAGAAAGGGGACTTTGGCCACCTGAAGGAAGACCATGCTCATCCTCTGCATTAGCTTCCTTTCCAAGTATTTCCGGCGGAGGAGCCAGAAAGTGGGGAGACACAGGAGACTGAGGAGAGGAACCATTAGATAACTGCTTTGTCAGAGTAATTCAAGGCCACTTACAAGATCAAAGGAGATATAAAAAACACTAACATGATAAAATCTCTCCTTACCTTGCTGTGTTCTGGTGTTGGTGGGCGGTGCAGGGCTGGTGTGAGGGAGGGCTTGATGGTGGGCCACTGCTTGGTGGTGACAGAGGGCCGGCTGCCTCGCCTCCTGTCTCGTGGTGAAGGAGACCTGGTGAAGGAAGCAGTGCAATGTTAGTTTGTTGCATCAATGTCACTGTTAGTTCCATCAAGCGGAGGTATTCATACTGTTTTGTGCTGTGGTGAAAAAGGAGTTAAGCAAGTGTATTTATTCTTCAATGTTATTATTGTCATTTTCTATTATCTATGTCATTATAATTATTATCTTCATTGCTACTGACTTATTCATTCCTTTTCTAATCGGTGTCAATATATCATTAATGCAAATATTTTTTTTTATATTTAGCGACACAAGAACCACAACAAAATCACCTGGAGATGTCAGAGGAAAGGGACTCCTGGCGTGACTTGTCCCATGTCTTGCGGCGGCGACGGTGAACCTGTGGCTGGTCACTCTCATCAGAGGGTGTGTCTCGCTCACACCGACTCAGGGACCTACATGATGAAAAATAATTGATACCTCATTCACACTCTTGGATATAATTAACATGCCATTTATGCACAGAGAAGATACATACGTTCTTATACAACCACATGAGATGAAACTGTCATAGGAAAGGGAACCAAGCAAGTAACCAACATCACTGCTATTGACACACACCATCACTGTCACATTATGGTAACTGATGAATGTAAGCATAACACGTCTATAGTTATGTATCTGTATAGGATAAATTATGGCTGGCACACCACAATTTACTTCCATAAAAGCTCCCACAACACAGTGAGAGCTAACAGTTGAAAATAATCACACCACCTGCGCCATCCCTGATATTAACATAAATCCCATTAAATTCTGACAGAAACGTTGGAAAAAACATATCTATTCTTGCATTGTTAAAACGGCTTGTATGCAAATTGTTTCCAACCCCTAAAATTTTATTCCATACTCTGTGCTGGATCCATGATTTTTAAAGGGGAGATACCACCCAGGAGTAGGGGATCAGGCTGGACAGAGAGGGTCATGTGACAGTTCTGTGACAGTGTTTCTTCTTCTCTGATTAAACTATTTACAAGTGCTACAGAGTTTCAAGGACTATTGAGATGATTAGTTGAGTTGTTAGAGTACTTTTGATACTAATGTTGCAGAATGTTTGTTAACCTATAACTAGATTCACAGAAACTCTGATGCAACAAACTGGCTACACTGAAGGTTTTTGAGGATTGACAGTGAGGTCTCAACACTCATGATGCAATTATATTACGTACCAACGTTTTGGCAAGCAATTAACATAATGACATAATTTAACTCTGGCTTCAAGTACTTTTGTTTCAATTGCTGTAATTATATTTAACTTGAATTGAATTCATCTAAACTGTACCTAAAGAATAAGAAGAAAAAAATAATGAATAAGAAAATAAAAATAAAGATGTAAAAAATAGAAACCTGGCAACATAATGACAGCTTTACTAAGAAGGAAAGTGAAAACCCATACATAGAATAACATATCTAAAACAACATATATACATAATGATTAATTTGTATACCGCATTTAATTTGCATGCATATAATTACCATATGCCAGCCTTGAACTGCCTGAGCCAAACAGCAGGCACACCAGCCAGTGCTAGCATTACCATAACGTTTATGGCCAGACATAGGGGAGCCTCACCTGGCAGCGCGTCGCCTCAATCGCCTGTTGGAGTATGGGTCCTTCTCAGACTGCTTCCTATATGGCCTGTCACTCTGGTTGTGTCCCCAGGGAGGCCGTGCGTCACTGCTCTGGCCACTGTCGCGAGGCAGTGATGCAGTTTTCCTACTAAGACGCCTCCTGGACTCTCTTCGTGGACTGCTTCTCCTGAGATACACAAATACTTTAATTAACTTCTGCATGTCACCTATTTACCCAGGCACTCACCAACATGGGAAGCACTTTGGTTCTGAAGGTTACAAGAAGACTGGAAGAGATCCATAACAAAGCGTGACTCACCGGTCAGGGAGGGAGTCATCACATTGAATGCCACAGTCCCTGGAGGGCGGCCCCCGGTACTTGGTGGGGGTAATAATGCGGTCAGTGACATAGTCGCCAGCATAGTCATTGGGCGCATTTGAGATAAGACGTTGTTGACCTAAGAAAAAACAAAGAAATGTTAAAAAAACTAATGGGTGACTGTTTGTCAATGTCACCAGTCATGCAACATTACTAATCAAGGAGGGAGAAACTATCTGATACACACATTTTCACACCTACACCATGTCTTTTCTTGTCATATATCTAAGCACCCCATGTCACACTGCACCCCTGCAAAATTCCACCTGTACAGGTCAACTCTCTATGATGTTGTAAAAATGTCCTCAATAATGTGCCCATCACTCTTACCAGTAATGGCGTGCAGGAGGGAGAGCAGGGAGCTACGGTCCAGCAGGCCTGAAGGTGCCAGCAGCATCTCTGGGGCGATACCAAGGGTCCGCAACAGCCGTGTCCTTTCGTCGGCATCAGCACTCAACTGTGGCTGTGAAAAATTAACAAACTGTTGACTCTTGCAATTCTAGTTGAATAGTGCTCTTAAAAACGATATGCATTTCCTTCTGCCTTGCTTGTGTCTCTATTTACTTTTAGGGTGGATGGCCGTGATGGCTCTTGATGGGTGAGGGAAGAAGACTCCTGCTGCTCCGCGCCAGACTCCGAGGGGTTGGTCTCTTCATGAGGCTGCTGATGTCGTTGCCGCTGAGGGGAAGGTGCTGCCGGTGATGAGGGGCGTGCATGGCTGGTGTGGTGCCGCCTACGAGGTGTGGTGGAGCAGCCTGAGGTGTGCGGCGGTGGCTGGTCATCGCCCTCTTCTCGCACCTCAGGCAAGGAGGCACTCTGTCCGGTCCCACCCAAAGATCAAGTTAGTCATTCGAGTCACTGTACTCTAAGCTTTATGACTGGTAGCAATGAAGTGCAGGACTGTGGTATAATTTGCTTAGTGTCAGCAAAAGTAAAAATGTTTCTCCTTTAAATAATATAAAAACCTACTTAATCGGTCACGAGAACCATAAAGTCTTAACCCTTTCAGTACCATGACGTGTTTCCATATTCACTCTGCTTATTATTTGTTGATTTTATACAGGTCCAGAAACTCATGTGAGGGATTAAGATAATGAAGACTGTGACTTCTATACAGTGTTGCTAATGTCATTAAAATGGTCTAATCGTACACAAATCTCAAGGTAAAAATATGTCCCAGTATTGATGGGGTTAAGAACACGTGTAGCTTCAAGTATAGTCTTTTGAATGTAGTAGAGGTGAGAGGAAAGGTGAGTACAGTTCAGGGCAGCAGGAATGACCAGGACCCACCGAGGAGAGTGAGCGGATGTGACCATATTTGTGGACACTCTTCTCCTTCCTGGCCTTCTCTGCCGCCTCCTTGATGGCCGTCTGGAGCTGCTGCTGTCGCCTCTCCTCCGCCTCCTGGACATTATGAAAGAGATGGTGTTAAGTAATCTCTCTCTCTCTCTCTCTCTCTCTCTCTCTCTCTCTCTCTCTCATCTTCGTTTCCTTCACTCTACCAATTCTACAAAAGATATTGTCTCATTCTTTAACCCAGATTCAGTCGTCCTCCCCCACCCCTCTCTCTCTCTCTCTCTCTCTCTCGGGTATTGTCACGGGTGCTGTGCTGTTGCCGGGGAGAGAGAGAGAGAGAAGAGGGGAAGGCAGGTGAGAACTAAAGGTTACCGCTCTTCAGGCAGCGTGTGGATATTGCTTGTTCACCATTTTGCTCTCTCTCTCTCTCTCTCTCTCTCTCTCTCTCTCTCTCACGGGTCTCACTTTCTATATAAACCTTTCCCTGTCTCTCTCTTTTTCAGTGATACGTGTTTATAAATATCTGTGCTGGTAACCTCAAAAAAACAGAGAAAAGGTGAAGGTACAACTGTATGAAAATTAAACTAAATGCTAGATAGTAATATAAAAAAAGAAAACCGTCTACTTTTAGGCATAAAATAAATTTTTTTTTCTAAAACACCTAACTTCAAAAAAATGTGTGTGTGTGTGTGTGTGTGTGTGTGTGTGTGTGTGTGTGTGTGTGTGTGTGTGTGTGTGTGTGTGTGTGTGTGTGTGTGTGTGTGTGTGTGTGTGTGTGTGTGTGTGTGTGTGTGTGTGTGTCTGGTTGGCGACACAGGCTAATACTTGGGTGAAAGTATAGAGACGGGAGTGAAGTGCGGAAAATTGTCTGAGGAAACTTTTACCTCCTTCTCCTTCTTCTTCCTTATTTCCTCCTGTAATTCCCTGGCCTCTCTCTCCTGCTGTTCTCGCACCCTTTCCTCCCATATCGCCGCTTCTCTTCGATCCCTCTCCTCCTCCACTGCCTTTTGTCTCTTCTTCTCCTCCAGCTGTCGTGGTGAAGAGAAAATAAAAGTTAGCAGATTTACAATAAAGAATAAAAAAATACACACGGAAGTTCACAGGAAAAATTATGCCATGATATACAAGTCTAATTCAAGAGAGTTTCGTAAAGTGTGTCGCCATGGGTCGCCAGCTTCATTCAAGATTCATCACGGTGCAGCGAATCATGTCGGCTGCATGCAAACACGAGGCTATGCAATAAACATCACTGCGTGCCCTGAGACGAAGATTGTCTGGCGGGATGTTTACGACCTCTATCTGGGTCACCCCGAAATGTGACTAAGGGTCTGCCATTCATTACGGAGATAAGGGAATATGAGCACACGATCCCGACTTGCATCACTCTGCCGCGCCTTACCTGCTGCCTTATGATCCGCTGTGTCTCCTCCGCCTGCTTCTTACGCCTCTCCCTCTCCGCAGACTCTTCAGGATCCATACGGTGCATCCCACCGCCCCGCGCGTAGGTTCTGAAGGGGAGACAGTAGATCGTACTTGTGAAAGGTCCCTAGGACAAAAATTTGGCCTTAGACACAAATTTTGCCTAAGAAACGAGCTGGTTACATGCTCTCAACTGTGCCGATCACGATGAGACGAGGTCAAGGTAACTTACCTAATTTTCGACCTCAAAAGTGTTATGTAATGAATAAGTAAAACACACACACACACACACACACACACACACACACACACACACACACACACACACACACACACACACACACACACACACCTCTGTTCCGGCTTGGAGTAAGGTGCTCCGGGCAGGACATTTTCCTCCTCCTTCTCAGCCCACGCCGGCGGTAGGGAGTCTCCACCACGACTTCCAGGAACAGTATCCTCCCCCGGGGCCCACAGGTGACCCACGCCCACGCCCCTGTCCCCCCAGCGCGCCCGTCCAGCACTGCGGTCATCACTGTGGTTGCCACCTGATGCTGTCGACCACCGCGATGCAACAGAGCCTTGAGAGGAAGCGGCTGACGGCGGCGTTGAGTCAGGCGCCTGAGGGAAGGAGAGGAAGGAAGGACAGGTGGAGCAGACTCTTATACCAGGAATTGTGGAGCAGACCAGCCAGGCCACCAACACTAACCCGCGTCGTCTTCTGCGTGGACCCTTCAGGCAGTTCATAAATGGTCACACCGCGGCTGCTGGGAGTGTAAGGGAGGTTCCTCAAGATCTCCTGCAGTTGTGGGCCGGCGGGTTCAGCAGAGGGAACCATACCAGCACCGGGAGAGGGCAGCACCACGTACACCGGAGCCCCGCCAAACCCAGCAAACCCCATTGGCAGCTGCTGTGAAGGAATGTGCTGTGTGTTGGTACGTTAAACACACCGCGGTAATATCACACAGCAAAAGCAAAACCACAGTAGTATTTATTATGATGCTTATGTTTAGCTTACATCAGCGCCCCTTGTGTGGAAACTTCCCATCCCTCGCCTCCACTACAACCCATTCACCGCCACCCTAGCCACCTCCTCCACCGCTCCACCTCCCTACCCCCTCCGTGATGCTGCCACTAAAATCGATGGAAGCGTTACGCGGGTACTCTCTCCTTACGCCGCCCTGCTGCCGGGGGGAGCACAGTACGAGGCGGACCTCCGGCAGGCGGGTGTCTCAGTCTGGCCAGGGATGCGTGAGTTCGTGTGAGGGTGTGAGTGTGGGAGGGTGGTGGCATTAAGGTAATGGCGACGGAATTCATGGGGTTAAATGTATGTGTGTGTGTGTGTGTGTGTGTGTGTGTGTGTGTGTGTGTGTGTGTGTGTGTGTGTGTGTGTGTGTGTGTGTGTGTGTGTGTTTGCATATTCAGCCAGACAACAATGCCATGCCGACCGCTGCTTGCCTCCCACGCCTTTCTGGCTACACACACACACACACACACACACACACACACACACACACACACACACACACACACACACACACACACACACACACACTATACACAAACACGCATAAAACTAATAACGATAAAAAAAAAAAGGTTTACCAGTACGAATACTTACTTACACACTACTAACAGGCGGCACCAAAGCATTAAAGGGGAAAGGAGAACAATAACTACATAAAATCACCCTATTTAGCCACCATTTACAGCAGAGCAACTCAAGGAAACAACATTGCAAACACACCAAAAATAAAACCTTTAGAATTACAGGGAAGTATTCAGCTGTCGTCATATGCTGCTGTTCCTTCCCTTTGTACATCTATGGGTATTACTTTACACAGCCTCAGTACCTCGCTGTTGGGCTTACCTGTACAGGGACGAGCTGATAATGGGGGAGAAGGGTGGTAGTGGTGGTGGTGGTGGTGGTGGTGGTGGTAATGGTGGGGAGAACTGGGGGTTTGGGGAGTGAAGGGAGAAGGGTGCCACCGCTGCTGGGAGAACAAGGAACCAGGGCCTGAGGGAAAGTGACAGTGTAAGGAGTGAAAGAACTGACAAAGAGGGCGAGATAAAAAGGAAGAAAGAGTGAGCTTAAGGAACTGAAAGAGAGATGAACTGAGGAAGACGAGAAAAGAGAGAAAAGACAGAAAAGAGTAAGAACTGTAAGGAGAGAGAGGGAGAGATCAAATGAAAGAGGAAACAGTGGATGTAGGCAACAAAAGGAAACGGGACAAATAAGAGAGAGAGAGAGAGAGAGAGAGAGAGAGAGAGAGAGAGAGAGAGAGAGAGAGAGAGAGAGAGAGAGAGAGAGAGAGAGAGAGAGAGAGAGAGAGAGAGAGAGAGAGAGAGAGAGAGAGAGAGAGAGAGAGAGAGAGAGAAAGGAATGAAAGGAGATAGAAGAAAGGAGATAGAAGAAAGGGAGAGGAGAGGGAAAGAGAGGGAGAGAGATAAGATGAGGGAGGAAACTGAAGGAGCGAGAGATGAATGGAGGGAGGAAAGAGAAGGGAGAGACACAGAAAGGTAGAAAGGAGTGGGTGAAAGAGACTGAAGGGCGCGGAAGCAGTGAGTGAGAGAGCGAAATGGGAGAGTAAGTGGTGAGTAGGAGATGGCGTGTGTCGGAGGCCGGAGTGAACGGAATCATTAAAGGTCAAGGGTGAAGACTGAGGGCCATTACTGGTGAATCAAGGGTGTTATTGCCTGGTGACTCCCACTTGTCTTCACGCATCACCAAGTTACAATGCTATACCAGTGGGTCAGGGCATTACTGGATGGTGATTCTCGTCTGCGGATCACCAGGTTATGAAAATACTATAGCAAGTCACGTGTCACTAGATCATAAGAAAGATAAAAATGGTAAAAAAAAAAATGATGAAAAATATGTAATGAATTTTGGACTATGAAAAAAAAAAAAAAAAATGTTATATTATCCTATATCACAAAATCATAACCATTTATCTATCATTTTTAAACCGTCCTAACACATGCCATTAATTATTACCCTGAAAAACACACCACATATCCCGTGCTATATTTCCCTTACACCGTTACTCACCACCAAATTACTATGCACACATCACCAACACACCACCACTCTTACCTGCTGCGTGGTGACGGCGGGGTAAGCCTGATGATGCTGCTGCTGAGGCGCCGACATAGGTGGGTAGGGGTGAGGCGCCTCCTGATATGTGCGTGGGTGACTCTGCGCTGCGCCATTCTGATATGCTTGTTCCTGCTGTTGCTGCTGCTGTTGAGGGTGGCGATAAGGATGGGGGGCCTGATATGTTTGCTGCATCTGCTGAGGCTGCTGTATCGGTTCTTGGTACTGCTGTGGTTGCTGCTGCTGTTGTTGCTGTTTTACGTGTTGATCAGGGGGCTTGTCTGTAGGGGGAGTCGGTCGCTGTGGTTCTGTGGGCTGCGCTCGTCCCCAAAACCCACAGCCGGCGTTGAGGAAGGCTAAGGAAGACACACAAATAGAAGCTTCTTTAGTGAACAGAACAAACAGTGAAGTACAATCAGAATATAATCAGGACACACGGCGAGAATAAACAAGAAATGAATAGAAACGAGGTCGAGATTAATTCATTTGAAAGTCGAGGTGAACGCTGCAGTAAAGTCGACGCAATATTTTCAGGACAATATGGACTGTGCGAGTGTTTGCTGCAGTCACCACTCAGCAGCGCGGGCCGGGAGGAAGGGCAGCAGGGAGTGGGGCAACGCGAGAAGTCATAGCAAGGAATATATGCACTATTGTCTTTGGTCATTGAATTTAGGAAGGGGGACTCTCTCTCTCTCTCTCTCTCTCTCTCTCTCTCTCTCTCTCTCTCTCTCTCTCTCTCTCTCGCATGTCCGATCTTCACGAGTTGCCGTCTTTCACAGCGCTAATAAACAGTTAATATTTTTTTTTCTTTTATGTAAGAGGAAGAACAGCCAAGGGCAAAATAAATGAATTAGAAAAAAGTCCACTGGAATTGGTCTCAAAAAAAAAAAAAAAAAAAAAAAAAAATCGAAAGAATCAGTCAAAAGCCTGGGACAAATGTCTTGACACCTCTCTCTTAAAAGAAGTTAAGTCGTAGGAAGATGGAAATACAGACGCAGGAAAGAGCAGCGCCTCGAGAACATACTCAGAATCGAGGACCACGAGCAGCAGTACCAAAATGAGGGGAAGTGCCTATCTAGTCTAGATTAAGTAGAGATGAGCGATAAGTATTCAACAGTAAGAAATAAGAAACGATAAGAGAGATCTGAGTGCCTTTCTTGGTGCCTTTGTGGGTACACCACTATCCCTCGCCTCCTCAATGCCGACTCCCTTACGGCACTGTGAATGGTGCCACGCGTCGGGCTGTCCGTCTCTGTGAGTGGCTGCAACACATCTTGGGAAGGGCGTCAACGCGCGTCCCTGGAAACACGGCCTCACGAGATTACCATCAGCATCATCAGTGCGTGGGGGGAGACTCGTGGTGTGCGGGCGTTACCATCGCTAGCGTCACAATCGCTCCCGTCGCCGCAATCACAATCGTATCACTAGTCACGATCGATTGTGATTGCGGCGACTAGCGATGGTGACGCCCGCACACCACGAGTCTCCCCCCATGCACTGATGATGCTGATGGTAATCCCGTGAGGCCGTGTTTCCAGGGACGCCCTTCCCAAGATGTGTTGCAGCCACTCACAGAGACGGACAGCCCGACGCGTGGCACCATTCACAGTGCCGTAAGGGAGTCGGCATTGGGAAGGCGAGGGATAGTAGTGTACCCACAAAGGCACCAAGAAAGGCACTCAGATCTCTCTTATCAAGGAGGAGTGCCTCAGTGGTGGTGTTTGCGGCACTTGACTCTTTCTTGCCAAAGTGAAGGCAACGAAGAGGCACAGGAACAGCAACCATGTGCGGGGCCTACTGTCACCATTGGCCTCTTCTGGTGCGTCCTCAGCCTCAGTGTCCCCTTCAGTGTTGGAAGCCTGGCCATTACGAGTATTCTTAAGGCTTTTTTCTTTGTCCATAGCCCTGTCGGTGCTGAACCAGCGTCTCCACCAGGTGAGGTTTGCAGTATTTCCCTCTGATCCCTGGTGGGCGCTAACAGTGTTGGCCTCTTCAATGTTGTCAGCTTGGCCATTGTTCTCAAGCATTTCTTGTGTCTCCGAGGCCTTGTCGGTGCTGAACCAACCATTATTTCCGATCTTCGAATAGGCCTGAGACCAGGCACACACACACCGGGACAACAAGGTCACAACTCCTCGATTTACATCCCGTACCTACTCACTGCTAGGTGAACAGGGGGCTACACGTGAAAGGAGACACCCAAATATCTCCACCCGGCTGGGGAATCGAACCTCGGTCCTCTGGCTTGTGAAGCCAGCGCTCTAACCACTGAGCTACCGGGTGTGTGTGTGTGTGTGTGTTTTACAACTCTATCAGTCTCTTGCTTGAAATTAGCCCCAGACACATTAGGGATAGAAATTCTGCAAAACCAGCCGTCCTGCCTCATCTGCACGCCTTAGGTCCATATTCTGAAACACTTTCGCGCCGCACCTTCACCATCTTCAAAGGGCTCTACTTGAAATGACACAAGGGTCTTTAAGGATTTTTCCGTAATTCTAGTGATATGTTAACAAGTTTTCTGCATTATCAACAAGACAAATGCTCTTTAGAACCCGGCTAATCGTCTCTATGGTCTTTGAAAATGGTTGCGGTGAGAGGGGGAAGCGTTTCAGAATATGGCGCTTATAGAGACATTAATACGGAAGCATGTCAGGAGGTAGACCACGTGATACAAGGAGTCACGTGAAGGAAGGCGTCCCGTGGCAAATAGATGGCTTACCCTCAGCGGCCCTGCCACCCCCACCACGGGTTCTGAACGAGATATAAGGGAGCGCCACGGGTCCATCCATCATGAGGGTAATGTCGCGTCTCGCATTACGAAGGCGGTGAGCGACCCTGGCTGACAATCAATGACGGAACGCGGAAGTTGAGCGAGAGTGACGGCCTGCTATCTATTCCCTCATGATGCCCAGCCGCTTAGCTACATGTTAGGTTGAGTTAGGTTAGGTTGTACACAGCAAGGCGATGAGGGACAGCAAGGCGATGAGGAAGGAGGGAGGAAGAGAAGGAAGGAGGAAGAGGGAGGGAGGGAGGAGGGAGGAAGGAAGGAGGAAGGAAGGAAGGAAGGAAGGAAGGAAGGAAGGAAGGAAGGAAGGAAGGAAGGAAGGATAGATAGATAGATAGATAGATGGAAGAAGGGAGGGAGGGAGGGATGGAGGATAGAAATAAGGAAAAAAAAAGGAAGAAAGAAAGGAAGAAAAGAAGGTAGGAAGGAAGGAAGGAAGGAATAAACGACAGAGGGGAAGAAAGGAAGATAGGATAGAGAAATGGAAGGAAAGAAAGAGCAAAAAGAAGAAAAGAGAACTAGAGACGGGAAAGAGAAAGAGAAAAAAAAACCAGTAAAGGAAGATGACAAGGAAAGATGAAAGTAAGAAAAATGAGAAAAACATAAAAAAAAGAGGAAAGATTAGAAAAAAAAAACAAAAGAGACGGACACTACACGGAAACTCATTAACACTGAAAAAAAAAGAAAAACGAACCCAAAACTTTAAAACAAAACATAAAAATAAAACCGATGAACGACCAAACTTCCACATCGATAGCAAGAAGGGGAAAGAAAATGCAATCAAGACATACACGAGAGAAGACTCCGGAAATTAAAATCGTGATAAATGTGACAAGGACAGCTGGAGGAGGACAAGGCGTGACTCCAATTAGCGCGAGGAAGGAGGCGGTGAAGGTGAGGAGAGAAAGAGCTGCAGGCAGAGCGTTAAACAGAAGCCAGTCAGCACTAAGAACTAATGGTGAAGGAGGAGGAGGAGGAGGAGGAGGAGGAGGAGGAGGAGGAGGAGGAGGAGGAGGAGGAGGAGGAGGAGGAGGAGGAGGAGGAGAGATGCTAAGTACGACGACGGCAACAATGGAGAAAAAGAACAAGAAGAACAAGAAGAAAAGAAGAGTGAATACGAGGAGGAGGAGGAGGAGGAGGAGGAGGAGGAGGAGGAGGAGGAGGAAAACACAAGCAAGAACAAAGAGGAAACCACCACCACCACCACTACCACCACCACCACCACCACCACCACCACCACCACCACCAACAACAACAACAACAACAACAACAACAAGAGCAAGGTAACGCAAAGAAAGACGAGCGAGGAGCGTGGGAAGCAGAGAAGAGAATGAATAGGAGGAGGAGGAGGAGGAGGAGGAGGAGGAGGAGGATTACACTCCTACTCAGCCTTCGTGTCTTGGTATCGACCTTTCAATTCCTGCCTTCCAGATTAGGATCCTAACACCACCACCACCACCGTCCGTGACTCGTGAAGGTCTAGTTGGAGGAGGAGGAGGAGGAGGAGGAGGAGGAGGAGGAGGAGGAGGAGGAGGAGGAGGAGGAGGAGGAGGAGGAGGAGGAGGAGGAGGAGGAGGAGAAGAGAGGAGGAGGAGGAGGAGGAGGAGGAGGAGGAGAGAAAGAGAAGGAGAAGAGAAAGAGAAAGAGAGAGAAGAGAAGGAGAAGGAGGAGAAGGAGGAGAAGGAGAAGGAGGAGGAAGATAAACATAAGAATAAGTAGAAGAGGAAAGGTAAGAACAATTGAAGAAAAAAAGGATAAATAAAAGTAAATAAAGGAAGAACAAGAAAGTGAACTACATATAAAAAGAAAAGAACGAAATGAAATTTAAAAAAATGTAAAAACGAAGAAAAAATAATGAAAACTAAGACCACAAACTAATAATAACAGCACAAACATGAAAAGCAAAATAATAATGAAGATAATGATGATAATAACAACAACAATAATGATGATGATGATGATGATGATGACAAAAATGATAACGAGACAAGGGACAAAGAAACACAACATTACTGCTTGCATGACCGCCACCAACCACCATCACCACCACCACCACCACCACTAGCAAAGTTTACATCCCCAGCGAACCAGGAAAGGAAAAGTTACACACGTAGTACACACAACACGCATTACATCACGTCTTGAATTATAGAACACTTGCTCTGAGCCCACCTGAGTCCTGCAGTGCTCACGTGTGTGGTGTGTGTATGTGTGTGTTAAGAGAAAGTTGTATGTGTGTGTGTTTGGGTGCTAAACAGATGGGTATTGGGTACACATTTATATATGTAACGTGTGTGTGTGTGTGTGTGTGTGTGTGTGTGTGTGTGTGTGTGTGTGTGTGTGTGTGTGTGTGTGTGTGTGTGTGTGTGTGTGTGTGTGTGTGTGTGTGTGTGTGTGTGTGTGTGTGTGTGTGTGTGTGTGTGTGTGTGTGTGTGTGTAATGAGTGTTTGTTGTGAGCACTAGGAACATGTACTTAAGTGTATTTTGAGAGGTAGATAGATAAGTTCTGTTATTTCTGATGCAAGACGGGCAATGCTGGAGGGCATAAGAATAACAAGGATAAAAAGACCCACTGATGAGCTAATTGGTAAAGGAAAGAGTCAAATACATAACCCAAAACTGGAGAAGCGTGAAAGTGAGTGAGTAAAAAAAATTAAATACCAGTTGTGTGTGTATTAGTGGTAAAGGTAATTATCCTGCCACCGAGGACTCCAGAACACGTCTACTCCACACAACCACAGCTTCACACGCCTCAGTAAGCTTTTAAGCCCTTCAGAACAATAAAGATGCTTTCTTATTTATTCTGCTCATTATCTGGCGATTTTACACAGCTTCAGAATCTTATGTGGGGGTTGAAATAGTGAAAAATCAGGCCAGTAATCTTCGGATCTCCACATACCCTTTCTAATATATATCCTCTAATCCTATCCAAACAAGCGTCTCAGTACTAAAAGAGTTATGCCTTTAAACCCTCGACATGCTCTCCGTCATCGCTATTACCCTCAGCCTCTCTGCCTCATATGAACACGCAACCCACCTCCATCTTGCCTTATTGTGTCTGTCTTACCCGATCCTGTCCTTTCTTCTTTCCTCATAGCTTCTTTCTTCTCTATCTCTCCTTTCCTTCCTCTTCATGTCTTAATATTCCGTTGACTATCCTTACTTTGGCCTTCCTTCCTTCCTTCGTCTTCACTGTCCTGTTCTTAATCTGTTATTCATCGTAGCTCTTCCTTCCTTCCTTCATTCTCTCTTCTCTTTAGTTCTATCTTATCACTATTCTCTTTTCCCCCTTCTTCTTGTCCTTAATCTGTCCTTCCTCGTAACTCTTCCTTCATTCATTCCTTCTTCTTAGTCATATCCTATACCTTCTTTCTCTTTCCCCCCCCTTCTTGTCCTTAATCTGTCCTTCCTCGTAACTCTTCCTTCATTAATTTTATTTTATACAATGTTGGATTTTTTTCACGGGAATTTAAGGGCTAAAGGATTTTCTTCTTCCTGGTCATATCCTATCTTTTCCATCTCTTTTCCTATTCTATGCTACCCTGCTCTTCCGCCCTTCCTTCCTTCCTTCCTCCTCATTCAACACAACTCTTAACCCTCCCGCTGTCCTCGTCACCTTTACAATGAAGTTCCCCCACCACCTCCCCAACAGCCACTCATTTCCAAGGCAGGGAATTTCGCCTCTCAATAATAAAGGTGCAGAGTGGGGCGCTATAATTATTCCTGATGTTTATGGCTAGCGAGTAATACAGCGAGGCGAAGATTACCGTTGTTTGTCTGAGGTATACTTTGCTCACCTCCCTACCGACCGACCCTGCTGCCACTACTGCCACTACACTACATCCTCCCTACCTCCTCTTCCTCTTTAGTCTTGCTCGTAACTCCAGCAACAAGCTTACTACAAAAGGAGGGAAGAGAGGGAGTTTTAATATGGGTTTACGACGTCTCTCCTTTGGTGGTTTCAGGAGTTATGAACAAAGAGAGCCAAGAGGAAGAGAGAAGGCTGGTTCAACACTTCCGTTCGTCATTCAGATCCACTGCTTGGGGAAAATGAAGAGTAACATCAACAACGTGGAATGGAAAGTGTAAAATAATGATATGAGAGCGAAAGAGAAGGTGATAAATGCAAGAGGGATAAAAATAAAGATGGAGGAAAGTAAAATAAGAGTGAATGGGAAGGACGTGAAGTAGGGGAAGGGAAATATGATAAAAATGAGGAGATGGAGCAGGAGGAAGACAAACACATCATGATAAAGAAGTCATGGAGAAAGACTAACAGCGTGTCTGAAGATGAAAGGAGAAGAGGATGATGAAGGAAATAATAGACTGGTGATCAAAGGAGGAATACAACACGTGTGGAGGAAAGTGGGGAGGGAAAGCAGAGAGGAGGTAAAGGAAAAAGAAGATACAGTGAGGGAAAAAAATAATGACTGATTAAAGTAGAGTGAGGAAAAAAGTTATTAAATGATCAGAATAGTGAGAAAAGTTAATAATTGATCACAAAAGAAAAAAAATAAGGAAAAAAAACAAATTGAGAAATGAAAAAGAACGAAATAAAGAGAAAAAGAAAGTTACGAAAATAACGAAAAGGAAAAGAATATGAAAAAAAACTAAATAGGAAACAAGAAGAAAAATTAAGAAGTGAGAAAAAAAGAGAAACAAGAAAGAAAAATCACAACATAGACACACACAAAAAAAAAAAAAAAACCGAATGAAACAAAAGAAAAATGTATATAAAAAATAAGAAAACAGGAATAAAATAAGAAAATAAATAAAGACTAGACAGAACAAAGACAGAATCACGGTAAGGTTGAAGGGAAGAGAAGAGACACCAGGCGTACCAATCTCATCAACAGCAGGTAACATGGCTTTGTCCACCACCAGCACAACCCTACGGCGGACAGAGGGAGGCTGGGCAGGGAGGGGACCGATCTGGGAGTCCTTTGTTGCGGCTCTTAAAGATTTGGTCCACCCACACACACACTCTCGTACGTGGGGAGGGTTCTACTGCGCTCTCTCTCTCTCTCTCTCTCTCTCTCTCTCTCTCTCTCTCTCTCTCTCTTCTCTCTCTCTCTTCTTTCTCTTCTCTTCTCTTCTTTCTCTTCTCTTCTCTTCTCTCTCTCTTTGCTCTTCTCTCTCTCTCTCTCTCTCTCTCTCTCTCTCTCTCTCTCTCAAAATTTTCACTTTACTTTCTTTTCTCGTATTTGTCTTCATTTCTCTTCTAATTTCTACTTTTCTCTCATCTTTTTACCATTTTTTTCTTTTCTCTCTCGAGTTTTTTTTCTTCCACATCAATTCAATTTACTTATTTTTTCTTATTTCTTCAATTCTTCATATATTTCTCATTTCTTCTTCTCGCTCTTTATTTACTATTTTTGTCCTCTCATTTTCTCTTTATCATGCTTTTTACCTTGTTTTCTTATGGTAATTCTTTCTCCCCCTCTCTCTCTCTCTCTCTCTCTCTCTCTCTCTCTCTCTCTCTCTCTCTCTCTCTCTCTCTCTCTCTCTCTCTCCATCACTCACCCATCCACCCACCCCACCCCCATCATTACCTCATCACGAGTCTAGGTGGGCGGTGTCGCTATTCTCAGTCTCACTATTGACAAAGAAAGGGTGACGTTACATGAGGTAATGGAAGGGGGTTGAGGCCACTGACCCCTCCGGCACTTGGCACACACCGGGCTCGGGCGAGGCGTGGAGTGGCTGGGATAATCTTGTAGTGTCACGGGAATGATTACTGCACTGAGAGGTCAAAGGAAACAAGAGCCCGTGAATGATTTTGCTCGGCGCTGCAAGGGAGGTGGATTTGAGGAAGGCTTGGCTGGGCTGGGCTGGGCTGGGCTGGCTGGGATCGGATGGGATGGAAAGGGAAGGGAGAGGAGGAGAGGGGTGGAAAGGATATATGGGTGAAAAAGAGGTAGGAAAAGTTAAGGAAATGAATGAACAATAAGAGGGAAGGAAGGAAGGAAGGAAGGAAGGAAGGAAGGAAGGAAGGAAGGAAGGAAGGAAGGAAAAAAGGAAGGAAAGAAAGAAAAGTAAGGAAGGAAGGAAGGAAAAAGAAAGAAAAAAAGGAAAGAAGAAAAAAGGAAGGAAGGAAAGAACGAAGGAAGGAAGGAAGGAAGGAAGGAAGGAAGGAAGAAAAGAAAAGAACATAACCACATAAATACACATAATTTGAAACCCAGCTGTAAGTGCGAGGTTATAATAATCACCAAATAACGTAACACCAAAATATATATATAAAAAAAAAATGTAAGTAACGAGGAGAGCAAAGATGAAAGGCGAGCGTGAGTGTTGATGACGTCACCAGCGCTGCCAATTAACACACGAGAGAAAACACACCACGTTAACATTCATCCATGCATGTAATTACCGGAGCCAACGCAACTTAATACGGGAATCAGCACTGAATGGTTTGCTCAATGTCTATTACTGAACGTTCACCAATCAATCCTGTACTCATGCGATGGGTTATAATTCAAAGTCTTCGCAGGAAAAATACAGACGGATCGATGCAATTCTAAATATAACCTTTGCAAAGAGATAAGAGTAGTGTCAGGTTGGTGTGTATCATTGGATGTGAGAGTTTAGAGAGGCTTGGCTAGGGTGTGAGAGATGGATGCTTATGCTGTGGACGGTGGACGGTGGGCTATGGGTGGTGTGCAGTGGCAATTTTTCACAAACTTCCAACTCTAATTTACTACAGTCTGTCTATTCCAAACTGACCGCTGGGTATTGGTTTGAGGAAGTGGACAATTGGGTTACTGTTCAAAGCATAGTGTAGCTTTTTGATGATATATTTGATTTTATGATGTATGATACTTATTTTCTGTTCATTAATACAATTATCACAAGAATAGACTAATGTTTTCCTCAAGAAGTGGCAACAGGCATTTTCGTCCCAGACCGAGACCCAGCGACCACTTAAGAACAGACTATAAATGGCGGTGAATGGTGGGCAGGGGCAATCTCTCACAACAACCCTCCAACTCATATTACTAAGTGGCTGCAGGTGGTGGGCAGGGGCAATCTCTCACAACAACCCTCCAACTCATATTAATAAAACAACGCTCATGAAGAATATTGCTCAATCTTTCTCTTACAACAAGCTTTCAACTCATATTAATAAAACACTGAGAAACATTACTATAAATTTCATTCTCATAACAAGCTTTCTATCTATATCAATAAAACAATTCCCCTTAGCCCTTTCAATACTGGGATAAATTTTTACCTGAGATTTGTGTACGATTAGACCATAATATTGACATTAGGAAGGATCTTTGGAGGTCAGGAGATTAATGGCCACAGTCTTCACTATTTCAATTCCCCACACGAGTTTCTGAAGCTGTATAAGATCACCAAATAGTAAGCAGAAAGAATATGGAAAGGGGTCATGGTAACGCAAGGGGTTAAGATTCTTGCTTATAAATCTTACCATTGATACGCAAGCTAGTATGGTGGCTTATTTCCTGCAGGGTGTCAGTGGAAAGGAAAAATATTCATTCTATAATTCTGATCTATTTATTTCTCCTTATATTCTGCGCTTATAATTGAATGCACTCGGTAATTTGGTTATCAGTGCCGAGAAATAAGGAAGTTTGAAGGATTAGGTCATAGGTGGACATGGATATTTTTTTTTATGGTACTGGCATCTACAGGTATGGCAGCTTCTCGCACCTTTCTTTTTATAATTTTAAGGTTCCTTATATTTCCTCGCTTTATACATCCTCGCCCTGTCAAACCACCTGATCACCTGGAGACCTTCCGATACAATATTACCAAGCAAATACCAAACTGGCCGTGACATGAATATCGACGTGAGCCAGAGACGCATTACTTGAGGTCTAGGCAAAAGGAATAATTTACTAATAAGGTCCTTGACACTTTACAGAGTACAAGGTCAGGATTAGACACTCGATCCTATCCCTAAAATAAATTATTCATGTTAAGGCAATGAAAGATGAGATAGACCCTTGATAGTTCATTAAATTCGTTCCTTCTTTCCTTCCTTCCTTCCACTCCCTATTTTTCATTTTTCCTTCCTTTCCTTAACTTATTTCTCCCTCCTTTCACCCATGCATCCTTTCCTTCCCATCTCCTTCCCCTTCCCTCCCCTCCCCATCAACCCTTCCTCAAACCCAAACAACCAAAACAACCACGATGTGTACTCAGAAGCCAGCATGGAAGCCACAGTCACCTCCAGCCCACGTGAGAGTAACGATTTGGCAGGCAGGTCACTCAACCCAACACTCACACCGCGACGCCTCCCCCCCTCACTACTGCCACCACAAACCTCCAGTACTGCGCACCACGAAACACCAGCGACGATCTACAACATGTTACATCGCGTGCCCCGTGTAGGTGATGGGGGAAGCAGCGTTAGGTAATCCAGGCTGACCAAGCAGTGACGAGCCCCCACCGCTGCATAGGTACTGGACTGCTGTGTGGTGATCATTCTTCCATCTTTATGACTCAGCTTGCCACGTATCAGGTTGTAGGAAGTGAGTTTTTAGTAACGCACACACTGGTAGGTTTCCACGTATCGCACTGCGCTGTAAGACTCTGGAACGTTTCATAGCCACGGTCAGCTAATAAAAAATCGTACTCGTTGATTCGGTCGCATTTGCTTCAGTTTCTTAAAATCTTTCAGCGTCTTTAATTCTTTCAACGAGTGTTTGTGAAAGTTTTTGGGCTTTAAGGGGAGATTTTAAAGTGCGTGTTCCTAAGTCTAATCATGCTTTAATTTTTAATTCCGCATCACCAATGGGAAAAAAACACCCCAAGAACTCGACTAATCCCCTCCGCTGCTTTTAAAAATAAACCTTATGAGAGAAGAAAGCGTTTTAAAAGACGTGCCGTGAGTGGCGACACACGAGGCAAGTTGGACTAATGCTAGGCAGACTCAGAGGAATTCAGCACAGGAATAGACACACCGTCGCTCCAGAATGTTCAGCGTGTGGCACCTGACGGCGGCACTGTCGTCCTCCCGGTTAATTAACAGTCATGTGGGAGCGCGAGGGACGTCACGGCACACACGACGACCACCTGACACTTGCCGCGTCTGTGAATGCCCCGCAGTATCTCAGCGTTATGAGGACTTCCACTGACACTAATTGCTGATGAAGGCCGCGCGACACAGAAGTTACGATGAGAACTGAGGATATGAATACGTTCTCATAATACATATTCACACCACATGGCTGTTTGTTGTGTATGATGGTGATGAAACAAACATTCGGCTGGAAAATCTCGAGAAAGTGTTACAGCGAGGATGGAAACTGGTGCAAGATAACATTAAAGTCTACAGTCTACATTCCTCGGCGGCACACAGGTCAAAGCGTGGCTGGTCCTCACTTGTTCCCATTCCTTCCACCTCCAGCAAGCAATGGACGCGTGGATATGTGTACAGGCATGCATATTTGTCCAGAAGAATGCAGCGAGACTCCACCAGAGCTCGGGTGTCACACAAACCTTTCCCTTTTCCTTCGATCTGCGGACAACAATCACCCATGCCAGTTTTTGAATAAGTGATAAGACTTTCCGTGCAGACAGTCGGTTGTTTATTAATATGCATTCTTATTTCAAACCTCTCATCTTTCATCAGGGCTATTTTCAAAGACCTTAGATGTGACTACTCGTGTTCTTTTAAGTGTTTTCATATTGATGATGTGAAACTCATGCTTAACTATCCCCCTAATCATGAAAACCTTTAAAAACTGAAGATTTCCACGAGACCCTGTTAAAAAGTAGTAAACACCATACTGAAACTCTTAACCCCTTTAGTACTGTAACGCATTTTTATCATGAATTTTGGGTAGGATTAGACATACGACTTTAATTACATTAGGAATGGTGTTTGGAAATCAGAAGATTAATGGCCTGAGTCTTCATAATTTCAATCTCCACACAAGTTTCTGAAGCTGTATAAAATCACCAAACAGTAAGCAGAATAAATATCAGAACGAGTCATGGTACTGAAGGGGTTAAGAAACGACCCCTAGTCTACACTACAAAACATTCTAACTTAACATGCTTGCATCACAACAGGCAAAGATATGACCACCTCCTACGGAACTCCCTTGACGTCACACAGCTCTCTCGTCGTCTACCCAACACAGTCCTTAGGTGGTGGTTCAACGCACTGTGACGTGTAAATTCCTCTCAGGTGTGATGGAGGGAGGCTCGGGGGGAGGGCACCACTCAACACTTGTATATTATTCAAGCCGGCAGTTCGGTCACCAGGTTCAAGCTGATTGTTGCTCCAATATGCAGCCACGTGACGGGAGTCGATACTACCACCACCACCGCCAAGACACAATATACACACTATATGCCGCCACTAATACGTCCAACTCCAGCTGACAAAAGGCTATGTACTCTTTTTACGAAGCCTGACACAACACTCCATAATGGAACACTCCGCTATTATAGTGAGGCTCTTCACACGTCAAGTTAATGCAATCGAATGTCAACAATGAAAGAAGTGGGTCGTGGCGGTCAGGAAGGAAGCCCCCAGTGCTCACCTTCGCTCACCCCGTCCCTCCTGCACTGCCTGCATAATGAACGACCCTGGCCTCTGCCCAACCTTGCTTAGAGATGACCGTGGCGACCTGACCTACATCACCGCCTCCACGCACCAACACACCACCACTTCCACACACGTCTATGTAAGTGTGGCCTGACAAACACCACCTTCATATAAGTGTGGTGAAATTGGATAAGATATAATCACATAATGGTAGCAAATACCTTACTTAATTTACAGTACAGCGTAATTACTTTCCTGATAATAATGTCTATGAAAGAAATTTGAAATAATATTTTTTTAAAATATTGAGAGGAAGGAAAAAAGATAAGAATAAGAAAAAAAAAAAAAAAAAAAACCATTCCCTGACACGTAATGAAAACAAACAGAACCATTAACCACAAGAAGAGAACAATTTACGATGGCAGAAAACTTCTCCAAAGAATTCTCTTAATAAACTTAGCGGTACGTGTGATATATCTTTTACTTCACCTTCCTACTGGTCCTTGTGGCTCAAAGATGACAGAAAACGAACTCACAAACGTTCTGGCGATTTACAACAAACGTTTCAGCGTCTCAACAACAACCACAACCACCAACAATAACTACTACTATACTACTACTACCACTACTACTACTACTATTACTACTACATGTAAGACTATAGTGGAAGTAATTAAAGTTTCCAGGAGCATTTTCATGATTCTAGTGATAATGCAACAAAAACTCTGCATAATCGATGGGGGAAATGAACTTAAGAAGGTGGGTAATCATATATGACCTTTGAAAGTTCATGGGAGCTCAGAGAGATTTAAAAATTAAGGGTTTCTGAGATTCATGTGCTTAGGGTAACTCTGCGTGTGGAATCCCAGCTGTTCTTAGTTATTTTATGTGATTAGTGACTTGTATAATTTTACCAGAGAGAGAGAGAGAGAGGTGAGGGTGGAGAAGGCGTACTGGGAATGCTTGGCTAAGAGAAACATACCGAATCTTTACCAGGTTCGAATCTTCCACAGGATTGGTCGGTAATTATTTCAGTATTAATAAATTCCTTAGTAGTGATGATGGTGGTTCCTTCTTCCACACAACCTCCCCCCCTCTCCCTCTTCCTCTCTCTCTCTCTCTTAAATACCATTATAATTTCCCAGGGCGGTGCGAACAAAGTGCAGGATCAAATTCAAGCTCACGGCCTGTTTATGTAAGGGAATTAAAAACGCTCAAGTTACGAGGGAAAAGTTTCGACCGTGTAAACAAATGAGGTGTTCAAGTGTGTGGCAAATAAACTTTACGGCGCGAACCTGTTCACGGCGTCACGGGAAATTACGGAACGCCTCACCTCTTTCCCTCATTGGTGGTGAAAAGTGTGTGTGTGTGTGTGTGTGTGTGTGTGTGTGTGTGTGTGTGTGTGTGTGTGTGTGTGTGTGTGTGTGTGTGTACTGATATCCCTTACCTCTCTCCTCCTCCCATTGCTTCTTCTTGCGTTCTAGGAGTGACATGTGCTTGTTGGATGTCATGCCGCCCCCGACACTCACGCCGGGGCTGTGGGCTCGCTGCTGCTGCTGCTGCTGGGTGGCTGGCGGTGCACGTGCCGACTCATTAGCCCTCCCGTACAGTATCTCCTGTAGGCGGGAGCTGTTGTGGCTGGGCTGCACCTTGCCGCCTCTTACACCAGGGACTTCCGAGCTCTCTGGGGCAGGAGAGGCAATACACGCGGCGCCTTCAACTAAAAGACTGTTTTTCACGAATCCCCAAAGATTGTTGTCTCTTTCAAGCGGCTTTTCTGAGGGATCTTTATCACTTCTTTGCGGAGCTGCAGGATCTTTGTCCTCACTGACGGCGTTAGTTTGGTATTTTTCACTTAGTTTGTTAAGTTCCTCTGAGAGTGTCCCGTTAAGGTCCCAAGTGGTCCTTTTGGTGGGGAGAGACGGCGCCTGCTCACTGCCTGCCTGTTGGTTCACGCTAGGCCCGAGGGATGCTGGACGCAGCTCCTTCCGACTCACTACACGCTTGTTAGTCCCAGATGCCTTTTTGTGCTGAGCAGGACTTCCTTGAGGAGTGGCGGGGCTCTCTGTGTTCGCCCGCCGCCCTCTGATGACCCTTGCTGGCGCTGAGCGGGACGGACGATACTCCTCACTCAGGGACCCAGGGCATTCCTTATTACTGTCGGATTTTGAGGGTCCACTTTGGAATCCCTGAGGCGCGCTGATGTCTGCCTGTGTCTCGGCTCGCCTGGAGTGCCGCTGAGGCCTCGGCTGGCCGCTTCTTGAAGAGGACTCGACCGGCTCTACTTGGACTCGAGTCTTCAGCTGCAGGTAGTGTTGAGAGAGTTCACCAAAGGCACGGTCAAAGAAGGTGTAATCTGGAAGGAAGAGGAGACAAAAATCAGTGGATTGAAATAAATACACCTACTTTATAATAGGCTACACATCACAAAAAGTCACTGCATATCTCTACTTCAAACAAGACCATTTCCTTTCCGCCTTGTCTCTATAATCCTCCCTATAACGCAACCTTTATCCCCGTTAGGCCCAGAATCCAATCAAATAGGAATGCTCACTCAGCTCAATAAATCCAGGCCATCATTACGGCAGGAGTTAAAATATAGAGGAGTTCTCACAGCCTTTCCCCGAGGAGCAAGGCGTCCACTGGCGGGAAACAGGAGTATATTTGCCGAGTAAACAAGATATTTGTCTGGCATAAAGTTTTGTTTGATAATCGAGAGAGAGAGAGAGAGAGAGAGAGAGAGAGAGAGAGAGAGAGAGAGAGAGAGAGAGAGAGAGAGAGAGAGAGAGAGAGAGAGAGAGAGAGAGAGAGCAAACTCACAAAACACAGGCGCAGTCAACCCACGGACACACGCAGACACGCACAAACACACACACACACACACACACGCACACCAGATCAATACTTACATAATGACACCTTTTTATGTATACTTTTCACCTTAAAGACACGCATATGGGAACTGCCACTATACAAAGCCGCGTTACTCCCTATATAGAGAAATTTCCCTTATATGGTAAACCAATTTGATATCACGTGTAATATTATTTGTTGCGATGTTAGTTCTTGCGTTGCTGTTAATTTGGGGTATTTTCTTTATTAAGGTGTGTGTAATGTTTAGTTGTGATGTTTGAGGTGATAAGTGCCATGAGATTTTTGAGACTCGTATTCTGAATCATCTCTGACCGCACCTCCACTGTTTCCCAAAGGCTCTAGTTGAAAGTACATTGATTTTTACGTGTTCCTGTGATACAAGAGGCAAATTAACAAGATTTCTACACTATTAACTGACGAAACGCTCTTGATAAGTCGGCTGACGATCTTTGTGGCCTTTGATAGACAGATATGATGAGAGAGCAAAGCGTTTCTGAACACGTGCCATGCAAATTGTAGTAGTGGTTTTGTGTTTGAGTGGGAATATTGATGATGGGAATAATGATGATGAAAACAACACTATAAACACTATTAACTACTATGATAAAGCTACTACTGCTACAACAACAATAATAATACTAACAATAAAGTAAACAACAACAGTAATAATAACGCTGCTACTACTACTACTACTACTACTACTACTACTACTACTACTACTACTACTACCACTCCTACTACTATACTAACAAGAACAATAACAACAAAAAACCCAACAACAACAATAATAAATCAAGGAGAAGAGTGGAAAAAAGCAAGGGGAGATGCGTGTAAGGAAGTCTGCGGGGCTGCGTGACCTGACCCCCTGCCATACTGAGGCCGCCAGGTCATTACGGTCAAGTCTGGTTCCTCTGTTGTTTCTCCGTGTTGCTCTGCCTCAGTAAGTTCATCTCCTCCTCTTTTCTCTTTTAGTTTCGTCTCACTCTCTTCTACATATCTTTTCTCTCACTCTCTTCTAAATATCTTCTTTTCTCTCACTCCTCCTCTTTTCTTTTCTTTTTCTCTCACTTTCTTCTAAATATCTTCTTTTCTCTCACTCCTCCTCCTCCTCTTTCTAAATATCTTCCTTCTTTTCTTTTCTCTCACTTTCTTCTAAATATCTTCTTTTCTCACTCCTCCTCTTTCTCTTACTCTCCCTTTAAAAATCTCTTCTTTCTACACTCCTCTTTTCTTTATTTTTCCCTCTCATTCTCCTTTTTAAATATCTTCTTTCTACCCTCCTTCTTCTCTTTTCTTTTTTAGTTTCCTCCCACTCCTTTCTAAATCTCTTCTCGTCCCACTCCTCTTCTTTTCTCTTTAAGTTTCCTCTCTCTTTCCATTCTAAATATCTTCTTTCTCCCACTCCTCTTTCTTTTGCTTTTTATGTTCTTATTGCCGTCTTCTGAATATTCTCGTCTCACTGCTTTATTTTCTTCCTTTTCATTATATTCACCATTCATTCATACATTTCTCTATCACTTCTTAACTTTCTCCTTTTCCTTCAATCTTCCTTTTCTCTTATCCTTCTTCTTCATTCTCTCTTCTTCTTCATTTATCATTACTTGCTTGTTTATCTATTCATACATTTATCTAATAGTCCTTAACCATATCTTTTTCCTTCATACTTCCGTCTCTTAATTCTTTTTCATATTCCTTCTTCCTTTATAAATATACAAAGAGCTCCGGCAAACTTCTCTTATTAATGGTTGTTTCCTTCGCAACGTATCCCTTCATATACTCCTACATATATACTGGCTTATTCTCGTTACTGGTTGCTTCTCTCATAGCGTGTCTCAATTCTCCATCCATTTCATTGCGTGGGGAAACAAATTGGGTCATCTGGTAAGGTTGCGTCTCTCTGTCTTGTTTGATCGAGTGAGTGGTCTTAGGGGATCAAACTAGTCACTTTAAGGATCTATGACTTGAAAGGTTGTGTTCTAAGAGGTTTTTGAGTTCCCTTTCATGTGGTTTTCTCTTTTTTTTTTTTTTCTGGTAGAGGTATTGTCATTGATATTTTTCTTCTTGCTTTCTTTTTTTCTTTCTTTTTCTTTTTAGCTGGTCTCTCTTACAAACGCAGGAAAAAAAAAGAGTACAGCTGTGTACATTTTATTGGGTTTCCTTGAGTGTTTTCCTCAGATAATTCAATAATACGTCATATAATCAGACAGACTGGAAAGAAAAGTACTTAAGGGAGGGAGTCCATTGCTGTTTGTTATCCTTTGCAAGAGTACGAACACGTCAACACTCATTAAGACTATTTTCAAACACCAAAGAGACGACTTATCAAAATATTATGACTGTTTTTCCAATTAACACCGCAAAATCCTTACTAAAATATCCTTAAAATTTACCAAAACACCCTTATAAGCCTCAAAACAAGTGGTGAAGATAAGACGCCTTAACATCTGAGAATAATCGCTCTGATCTATCTACCTTAGAGTATCAGTGTGCAAAAGCAATAAAGTAGATGGTGCCGTCCATGTGGCGTTAAGGAGGAGGTAGTGAATGGCTAAGAAGGAAAGAGAGAGAGAGTAGTAGAGCAGTGTTATCGAAGAGAGAGAGAGAGAGGTCTAGCGAGAGAACACAAGGGCACAGACACGGGGAAGTGAGGTACTGATTGTCTGAAGGAAAAAGAGAGAGCAGTAGAATGTCTGTGAAAGAAAAAGAACGAGTGGTAGAGAAAGAGTGTTACCGAAGAGAGAAAGAGAACACAAGGGCACAGACACGGAGAGACGAGGTACTGAGTGTCTGTGAAGGAAAAAGAGCAGCACAAAGAGAGAGAGAGAGAGAGAGAGAGAGAGAGAGAGAGAGAGAGAGAGAGAGAGAGAGAGAGAGAGAGAGAGAGAGAGAGAGAGAGAGAGAGAGAGAGAGAGAGAGAGAGAGAGAGAGAGAGAGAGAGAGAGAGAGAGAGAGAGAGAGAGAGAGAGAGAGAGAGAGAGAGAGAGAGAGAGAGAGAGAGCACGGGTGGATAGGTGTCTGACAAGGGAACACATGGACACAGACACTGGGAGGCGAGGGATTGAGTGGTCGGGGTGCAAGATGAGTTATGAGCTGCTAGGATGATTAGGGACAATGAAGTAAAATTGCACTCTTATTACGAACACGATCAAGGAGTTGTGATGAAGGCAGGGAGGGAACGGGGAGCGGGAGGGCGAGGCAATAGGGGAGGGAACACATGATGGTGGTAATAACATGTAGTGAAAGGATAAGACATTAAGGAACGGCGCAGGATAACGAGGACTGAATGAGGGGCGATATGAGGGAGTAAAATGATTAAAAGTAAGACTATATAGTACACGTTGTTGTGAGGAGGTACTGTACTTATAGTCTAAAACGCTCTACTCTCTCAATTGCTATTTTCCAAGGCTACAGAGATGATTAGCCGTGTTTCCAAGAGTGTTTCGTGTCACTAGAATCATAAACACAACCTTAAAAACTATAATTTCAACTAGAGCCTATTGAAAGTTGTGGAAGTTCAAGGAGACGTGTTTCAGAATATAGACCTGAGACAGAATGGGTAACACAAGGACAAGGATGAAGAAAACGGGTGACAAGGGAAAGAAAATGAGATACTGACGTGAAAGAATAATAATAGAAGGAATAATAAGAGGGAGAGAGACAGTGTGTGTGTGTGTGTGTGTGTGTGTGTGTGTGTGTGTGTGTGTGTGTGTGTGTGTGTGTGTGTGTGTGTGTGTGTGTGTGTGTGTGTGTGTGTGTGTGTGTGTGTGTGTGTGTGTGTGTGTGTGTGTGTGTGTTTTATCAGACTTTCAGATCCCTTTCCAACTCAACACGGCAGACAGAAGAATACTTTTTTTACACCAACAATTACATCAACCTTGTCACTGAGCGAGGTTATACAAGGAGGAATGTTGAAGAGGCGCCTGAAGGAGTTAAAGAGTGGAAAAAGGAAGGAAGGAAGGAAGGAAGGGTGTAATGAAGGAGAGAGAGAGAGAGAGAGAGAGAGAGAGAGAGAGAGAGAGAGAGAGAGAGAGAGAGAGAGAGAGAGAGAGAGAGAGAGAGGGAGGGGTAGCTGTAGAGTAGATAGGTGAGAGAGGGTAGAGGTGGGCGGGACAAGGTGTGAGGGGGCAATTGGCGTTAGTCACTAGGGGACACAGGTAAGACGTGACCTACTTATACTACTCCAGCAGGTGAAGTAGCAAAGGTTCTCCCACTCACCCTCAATACCTCCTGCTTCCCCTCTCCTCCAGCCCCTTCCCCTTCTCTTCCTCTCTTACCTTTACTTTTATATCCACCTTCCTTTCCTCCTCCTACTCCTTCATCAAGTTGCCACTCCTCTTCTTCCTCCTCCTCCTTCATTAAACAGCCATTCCTCCTCCCATCTTCCTTCTCCTGCATCTACTTATCTCTACTCTTCCTCCTAACAAGGGAAAAGTTTCTATATTCCAGGAAGCGAGACAAATGATACAAGAGAACGGGACGAAGTTACCAGCAAAGTCGGTGATAATACAGGATAATGTTGGGACTTCTACATGGGAGGGAGTGGTGAGTAAGGACCAATGATTAACAATGTGTGTAACCTTTGAAAACAGTCTTAATCTTTTCAATACTGGAACACATTTTTACTTTGAGATTTGTGTACGATTAAGCCATTTTATTGACATTAGGAAGGGTCTAAGGAGATCTGAAAACTAATGGCCAGTCTTCTATATTTTAATCCTATACATAAGTTTCTGAAGCTGTGTAAAATCACCAAATAGTCAACAGAATCAATATGGAAACGCGTCATGGTACTGAAGGGGTTAATGAGAAAACCTTTAAGAATTCAGGAACAAATAAAAAGTCTTCACAAGTTGCAAACATTAACTGATCTTATATTTGGATTTTAATTTATATACATCTTTTTTTAATCCTCCTTTTTTGTCCCTCCAGAATGAAATAGTGAATGCTTCTCTCTTCCAATCTTTCCTCCATCCACTTAACTCTGGCCTCTCTCCTTCCCTCCCTTCCTTTATCTCCTTCGCCTCCTCCTCGTTGCCGTCCTCTTCCTCTTCCTCTTCCTCCTCCTCCTCATCCTTCTGGTACTCTCCTCGAAGTCATTCCATTTCGTTCCAAACCTTTCAATTTTCCGACGGCATGGAGTAATTCTTCATCCCATTACCCACTCTTCTCTAACTCTTCCGCCTCCTTCTCTTCTTTCTTCTTCTTTTCCCACTTAAATCTCTCCTTGTCTTCATTCTTATACTTTATTTCCAGTTACATCTTTCTATTTTTCTTTTCGGTCTTCCTTTTCTTTTTATTCCCCTCTATTTCTCTTATCATCTCATTCTTGTCCTCCTCCTTTTTCATGTCCCAAATCTCCCTTTTCGTCTTCCAATAAGGGTCCTTTCATCTCTTTCAGTCTACCTGGTGACCTGCTCTTATATATCATCTCCTTTTCCAGCTTCAACCTCTCTCCCCCTCTCTCTCTTATCCAGCCCAGTCTCTCTCTCCTCCAGACCCTTCACCTTCAGCCCTACCTTTTCTCCACGTCCTCCTCCCTCGCGCGTGTGCTTCTCCTTCCCCTTGCACCGCCGTGACGCCAAAGGAAATCCCATCTTAGCGTGCTTATATGTTTTAGGCAATAACAAGCGGCAGTTCAAGGTGGCGCTTTCACCGTGGCGACTAAAAATACAGGGAGAAGTATGTTGTGTGTGGTTGAGTGTGTGTAGTAAGGTTTGTTTCTAGTGTAAGTGTTTTATTTGAGATACATTGTACTTTGAGGAGTTGCTGAGTTTACTATTAAGAATATGTGGTTAGAAGTGCAGTATTTTGTGGTTAGATTTTGTGGTTAGAGGGGAGTAAAAGGATTTAGTGCAATAATTGAGGTGTTGGATATAAAAATTCATCATGTAAACTAGAGAACAATGGCGTTTCACACTTATAAGAAAAGAAAAGTCCTCTGTGATGCTATTTTTTAAAGAAAACGAATATCTAAATAAAGAGGTAAGTTAAAAACAGTTATATTTGGCTTTCAAGAGGGAAAAAAAGAGAGAAGCGCCCCCCCCTCCCGAAAAAAAAAGCCCATTCAGGTGCCATTCCGTAAAGAAAAGTAGAGAAAAGATTATCCCAAATTAAACATGCATTTAAATTAACTTCTATTAGGAACTTCTAGTAAGGAAAAAAGGCCCACTGCGGCATTATTCCCTAAAGAAAAGTATAAAAAAAAAATCCCGAATTAAACATGCATTAAAATAACTTCTATTCGACTTTAAGAGCAGAATAATAATAAGAAGAAGAATAAGAAGAAAAAAGGCCCATTGAAGTGCTATTCCCTAAAGAGAAAGAAAAAGTAAAAAAAAAAAAAATAATAAAAATAAACATGCATTAAAATAACTTCTGTTCGGCTTAAAAGAACAAAATAATCAGAAAAAAAAAGCCGTGAAGTGCCAACCTCCTAAAACTCGAGATACATTACAAATATTCAGCATTACAATCATTAACCTCAAATAGCCAGAGTCTCCACCAGCACCACCACCACCACCACCACCACCACCATCATTCCATTCCACCGCCAGCCTTTAGTCAATCCTCACGTCTTAATATTCAAAAGAGAAACTTGGACAGAATTCTCATTACACTTCATACCTCCATTTCTTTCCTTCACCTTCGTCTTCCTCTTCGCTCGGAAAAACAAGACGAAGAATGAAAAAAAAAAGAGAGAAAAAAAAAAAACACTCGGACGATCCTCCAATCTAACTTTTCATAAAAATCACAAAATCACATTCAAAAGTTTAGGTGCTTCTCAGGAGATAAATTCAGTTGGGTGTGCCTTGGCTGTCCGACTTATGCCCGACCCGACGACCCGACAGAGAAGGAGGAGGAGGAGGAGGAGGAGGAGGAGGAGGAGGAGGAGGAGGAGGAGGAGGAGGAGGAGGAGGAGGAGGAGGAGGAGGAGGAGGAGGAGGAGGAGGAGGAGGAGGAGGAGGAGGAGGAGGAGGAGGAGGAGGAGGAGGAGGAGGAGAGTAGCCATGATGAAAGACAAAACTGATAAAATGGAAAAAGAAAGAGGAAGAAGAGGAGAATTACAATGATTAAATGCAAAATTGATGAAAAAAAAGGAGGAGGAGGAGGAGGAGGAAGATGGCGGTATTAACAACAGCGATAAAAAACAACGATGATGACGAAAGTAGAAAGGGAAGAGGATGGAAATTGCTGATGAAAAGGAAGACGTGGGTGACGATGAACAAAAGAAGAAGAAGAAGAAGAAGAAGAAGAAGAAGAAGAAGAAGAAGAAGAAGAAAAGATCATCATCATCATCATCATCAACAACAACAACAACAACAACAACAACAACAACAACAACAAGATCATCATCATCATCATCATCATCATCATCAACAACATTGTAAGATCTGGAATGATGGGTATGAGGAAGAGGAAGAGGAGTGAAGGGGCAGGGAAGGTAGAGGCCGCTTGGCTATAACCTTCAGGAGTGAGCGGCGGCGAGGGCGGGGGCGGCGGCGGAGGAGGAGGTGGTGGGGGCGGCAATGTGGTTCAACTTTACGATGGAGCTTAAATTCTGACTGTTCTCTTCTCAGACTAACTTTGTTTCCTCCTTCACCTCCTCCTCCTCCAATTCCTCGTACCTCTATTCAACCTTATCCTCCTA
>NC_059269.1:13126128-13161128 GCF_017591435.1 Portunus trituberculatus | reverse complement strand
AAGCCTTGAATGTTGTGAAGTTGCTCCCTAATTGCCTTCTCTAGCTCGCATGCTCCTCCACGTGCACACCTTCAGTTTGCCAATAAGTCCTCCTTTGTCCCCCCCTCGCTTCTCCAGCCCCGCCACTCCCTCAACACAAACACACGTGAGCCGAACACAGTACACTACCATCATTGACCGCTACGTTTGACCTAAATAGCGTGAATGCCACTAATGAACGCCTCTCTCTCTCTTCCTTGTGCTACTGGTTACTGCCTCTCGCGTTCAATAACTCTCTCTTACTTCCTTCTTTTACTATTTGAATGCTCTTTCTATCCTTTGTTTCTTTCCTTCTTGTTCCTTCATTCCTTTATTTTCTTCCTTTCTTTCTAACCAACAGTCACTCTCTCTTCCTTTTTATCTACTCTCTCTCTCTCTCTCTCTCTCTCTCTCTCTCTCTCTCTCTCTCTTCTTACTCCCGATTTTCTCTTTTTTTTTTCATTTTTTCTTGCTTAAAGTCAATTCTTCCTCTTCTTTCTATTTTTTTCTATCATCTTTTCTCTCTTTTTCTGATTAATAACGTCTTCTTGTCCTCTTTTTTTTTTATTCGTGTAGCCAACTCTTCCTCTTCCTTCTCTGTTTATCTTTTCCTTCCCCTTAATTCTTTTTTCATGTTTTCTTTCTCTTCTTTTTCTACTTTTCAGGCCTCTAATAAACTCTTTCATTTACTCCTCTTACTTATTCTTCTACCAAACACCCTCCTCTTTCCTTCCTCTAGATAGCACACGCACGCCTCCTCCTCCTCCTCCTCCTCCTCCTCCTCCTCCTCCTCCTCCTCCTCCTCATCTTCTTCCTCCTTTACTACAAACCTCCAATTACTCCTTTCTCTATCTGACTCTTCCTTATTCTATTTCTCACCTTTTCTCCTTCTTAGCACAAACAACCGCATCTCTTTCTCCTCCTCCTCCTCCTCTTCCTCTTCTTCCTTCTCCTTTTCCCTAACCAGCAATCACTCCTCTTCCTCTTCCTCTTCCTCCTCCTACCTCCAACTAGTCATTCTTATCACCTCCCTAACCATGAATCATCTCTCTTTTCCCTCCTCCTCCTCCTCCTCCTCCTCCTCTTCCCTGGCCATCGTATTATTAGTTCTTTTGTTCCTCCTTCCTCTTCCCTCTTGTCCTGTGTTTTCTCTCTCCTTCATGCTGCTCCCTTCCCCGATACCACCCTCCCCGCTCCCCTCGTTCCTACAGGCCAATGAACCGCTCTAGAGGAAAGGCTGTAAAATAACGCAAACGGCAATTGGAAAACTCGGAAACCACTCAAGGAAGGAGTTACGTATAGGAGAGGAAAGGAAGTCAACATTGTGTACAGGATGGAAGGAATATAAGGAAAGTTAAGCCCTTCATAACACATTTTCATATTCACTCTGCTTATTATTTGGTGATTTTAAACAGCTTCAGAAACTTGTGTTAAGTAAAGGAAGGAATGAGAGAAGATTACCATTATTTCAAGAGGAGAGAATAAAGTGTATTTAATCAATGGTACTAATGATTGTTTATGTATGAGGGGATAAGTGGCCAAGAGTAACAGAAAATGGAAAAAAAGAAAAGGCCCACTTAGTTGCCAGTCCCCTTACAGGTCAGAAAGAGTTAACTGAAATGAAGGGATAAATGTCTTGAAACCTCCCTCTTAAATGAAATCAAGTCATAGGAAATTGGAAATACAGAAGCAGTCAGGGAGTTCCAGTTACCTTTTCTTTTTTTTTTAGGAAAGGGAAAGAGAAACGAAAGAAAAGTAAACAGTACTCAATGGAGAGGGAGAAAAAAGAAACCCGCCAACACAAACAGGAAGAAAAGAAAAGAAATCTCACATGAAAGTTTTGTACCACAAGTTATATTCTTCATCTTTTTTTTTTTTTTTTTTTTTTGTTATTCTTTCTGGACATTCCTTGATGATTGAAAGGATATTGGAGCGCTGGTGGTGGTGGTGGTGGTGGTGGTGGTGGTGGTGGTGGTGGTGGTGGTGGTGGTGCTGACTGTCATGGTCCAGTGATTTATGGGGTGTATACTTTTTGTTGTTGTTGTTGTTGTTGTTATTGTATTATTATTATTATTATTATCATTATTACTATTGTTGTTGTAATTCTATCTCTGGCTTACCTTCTCTTATTCCTTCTTCATCCTTCCTTCTTCCTAATTTATCTAAGACTTCTTTTGCTATTCTTCCTCCTCTTCCATATTTTTTCCCTTCATCAGCCTCCAATTCCTCTTTTCCCAATATTTTCTTCTTTTACATTTATCCCCTTTTCTTTTCCCTATCCATGTATTTCTCTATTATATACCTTTACAATCTCCTAATCCTTTACGTTCCTTCAACTCTGATACCAACTATTACTACTACTACTACTTCTATTACCACCACCACCACCACCACCATGACTACTATACGCCCAATCAATGAAAGTACTCTCTCCTTCCCTGCCTTGCTACTAACTGTATGTAGAGAGATCAGCGCCACCTATACTTAAAGAAAACGTAGTGTGTGGAGTAACGGCAGCGCTAATGGATAAGAGGGGAGGGAGAGAGGAGGGTAGGAGGGAGGATAAAAGAGACAGAGAAGGGAGAGGAGGAGGAGAGGAAGAGGACTGGAGACTGACGACCTTTTAACACGCACGATATCCTCTCTTCTTCCTCTTCTTGTTTTTTCTTCTTTTTTGTCTTCTTCCTCATTCTTATATTCTTCTTCCTCCAAGTTCTTATTTTTCATTCTTCCTTTTCGTCTTTGTTTTTTCTCCCTCTTTCTTCTCTTCCTCCTGTTCTTTTCTCTTTTATTCTCTTCTCTACTTTACTTTATTCTCCTTCTCTTACTTCCTCTTCTCCTGATCTTCCTCTTCTTTTCCTTCTCCACGTCTTCCTTCCCTTCCACCTCATATTTGTACCACTCTTCTCCTCCTCCTCCTCTTCCTCCTTATGTCATACTTTCTTTTTCCTCCTTGCACTTCTTTCTTCCTTCCCTTTCACCTCATATTCGTATCACTCTCCTCCTCCTCTTCCTCCTCCTCTCGTCCCTCGTTTAATCTGGCTTAATCGGCACCTGCAGCAAAGTAAGCTAGATAGAGTCATGAATGATGGCAAGCTCGATCCACAGAGTTTTTCATGAGCAGACAGACGGGAGGCTCGAAATGGACAAGGTGAAGAGAGAACGGGGTGTTATGGAACGGTAACTGAGAGAGAGATGGTGAGGAAAGATGGTAGGAAATGTTTTAGTGGGTCTGTGTGTGTGGCTTGGTGTGGTGGGTGGGTGGGTGGGTTTGTGTGTAAGGAAGAGTGGAAGAGAGGTGTGAAAGGTGAGAACAGATAAAAAGGAAATCAAATGAGAACAAGTGAGGAAGAACGAAAAAAAAAAAATGAAATGGAGGTAATGGGCCTTCTATCACTACTACTACTACTACTACTACTACTACCATCATTACCACCACCAACACAAGCGCAGGAAAATTTGTGTGGCTCTGAACCGGGAGAGATTCTTATGAGGACTGAAACGAGCCACAAAGTTGAGTTAAAACATTGCGAGAGAGAGAGAGAGAGAGAGAGAGAGAGAGAGAGAGAGAGAGAGAGAGAGAGAGAGAGAGAGAGAGAGAGAGAGAGAGAGAGAGAGAGAGAGAGAGAGAGAGAGAGAGCACTATAGAGGATGAATATATAATGAAGGCAATTAACTACTAAGCTATGAGAGGAGGAGGAGGAGGAGGAGGAGGAGGAGGAGGAGGAGGAGGAGGAGGAGGAGGAGGAGGAGGAGGAGGAGGAGGAGGAGGAGGACGAAGATAAGAATGCGGAGGAAGACGCTTATGGGAATGGAAACTGGAGAAGGAGGAGGAGGAGGAGGAGGAGGAGGAGGAGGAGGAGGAGGAGGAGGAAAACGGCCAGCGGGGGCAGCAAAGGTTCTCGCCGGGAGCTGTGAAAAAATATTACCTTGCCTTCACGCTGACGGCGGCGCTGCTGGCATTAAGACGCTAAATTTCCTCCTCCTGCCTCAAGACCTTCCTTTGTTTCCTTCTCCCCCCCCTCTCCTCTCCTCTCTCTCTCTCTCTCTCTCTCTCTCTCTCTCTGCAAGATGTTCAAACTCTCACACTAAATCCACAGAATTTTTGAGGCTCAGACAATCATTCTTCTTCCTCTTCTTTTTCTTCTTCCTCTTCCTCCTCCTCCTCCTCCTCCTCCTCCTCCTCCTCCTCCTCCTCCTCCTCCTCCTCCTCCTCCTCCTCCTCCTCCTCCTCCTCCTCCCGCCACAGCCTCATCCCTGATTTCGCTGATGTTCATGCCTGTTTTTCTTTTTTCTTCCCTTAATGCGAACGCCCCGGTGCTGTAATTACCCTCCTCCTCCTCCTCTTCATCCACATCCTCTTCTTCGTCCCGTTAATCTTTGTTCTTCGTTACACTTATTCTCTCTCTCTCTCTCTCTCTCTCTCTCTCTGGACTCTTTATCCATTTATCTTTTATTTCTTTAACTGCTACATTCCTGAATATTTGTGATTCTTTTCATCCCGTCAAAGTTTTCAACCCTCATAGTTGAAGTAAACGGATTTCCTCTAACTTAATATTCTTTCCCTCCTGTTTCTCTTCCACCTGCGTTCTTTCTTCCTTCCTTCCTCCTTCCACCTCCACCTATTTCTTTATTGCTTGTTTATTTTGCCTTCCGTTTTGGCCACAGGGAAAGGGAAGGAAAGCAAAGAGAGCAAGAGAAAACTGTTTTATATTTCTCTTTCACGTTTATCGAAGGCGGTCAATTATTCGTCAACATGAACCCCCGCTGGGCCCCTGACACACATCTGGGACGCGGTGCGGTGCTCGGGTCTTCAGGAAAAATAGTCATCTCTCTGATGTTACTTTTATCACGTTTCCCGCGGCCTCCCTCTGATAACCAGCATCGCAGCGTCTCGAGTTGAGACAGTTGCAATGTACACGACGTTACCTGCACCGCCATAAGTCCTGGTGGTGGTGGTGGTGGAGGTGGAGTTAGAGGAAGTGGAGAAGGTGGAAGAGGACGTGGTCGTGGTGGTGGTGGTGGAGTTAAAGGAAATGGAGGTGGAGGAGGTGGTGGTGGTGGTGGTGGTGGTGGTGGTGGTGGAGTTAAGGGAAATGGAGGTGGAGGAGGACGAGAGAGATATATATATATATATATATATATATATATATATATATATATATATATATATATATATATATATATATATATATATATATATATATATATATATATATATATATATATATATATATATATATATATATATATATATATATATATATATATATATATATATATATATATATATATATAGAGAGAGAGAGAGAGAGAGAGAGAGAGAGAGAGAGAGAGAGAGAGAGAGAGAGAGAGAGAGAGAGAGAGAGAGAGAGAGTTTGGTCGTGATGCATGAGTGGCATTGGAGTCACAGTTTATCCTGACGTAAGAGTGACATATGAATAGTTAATACCAGTTACTTTCTAATGTAAAATGATTTATTGTCGCCATAATTTTTCAGTTCATCTTTTCTAATGCTCACTCCCCTCTACTACCCCTCTCCCCCCCTATTCCTCTCCGGCCGGAACCACTTGCCTTGCCAATCAATGAATGGCAGACTTAATGTGGGTCAGCACCACCACCGCATCGCCTCGCACGCGGACACTCGCGTCTTGCACATTCCTCCGCCGGTCTGTGCCCGACGCAGCATACTTGCCATTTTTTTCCGTGAAGGTAAAGTAGGTTAGGTGTTCGTCACATTGTGTAGGCTGAGACACATGACACACGACACACGTGACACATAGGCCGGTGTGTGGTATTGGTGTCAAGGTGTCCCTGGGGACGATATCATTAGTGTTATCACGTCACCTTCTGAAAGTCTTCCTTAATGGTTTCCTTCTCGGAAGTCCTTCTCGGAGTCGATACTCATAAGCCTCTGTCACGCTGCGCCTCGGGTGTTGCCGGGACGGAGGACAGAGGAGCTGGGGAGGGTGATAAGCTGCCCCTGACCTGGATTATCTGTTGTGGCCCGGAAACTCGGTCAGTAGAGGTGACGTGTATGAATGGCGAGTGTAAGTGGGACTGCCGTGACTGATGGCGGTGAATGCGCGGCACTTCCAACGCCCAGAACTGGTACACGGATTGGTGAAGCGCTGAGTAAGCAAACCAGTTACGTATATATACGCTCCCTAAATCCGTGTTATGGTGAGAAAAGCATAAATACCATTTCCAATATAGCAGAAAGATCCCTGAGGCGGGAAGGGGATGAGGGAGGGTGCATGCGGGCTGAAAGTGGCGGAAACTCTGCAGGGCGCGCCACGACCTTCATATCCATTCACCGTCAGCAGATTGAGTAAATGAAAGATAATATGGAAGTGAAATTAATACAGAAACGTGAGTGTCCTTCAGCTAACAAGGAAGCAGCAATACGAACACACTACATTACAATAAAGAAAACGGTAAACACAGATGAGCATGGCAGACTGCTCTACTCACACGTGTGAACAAAAATTTTATATAAGGAAGTAATAAGCCAGCCACATTGCACCGGGGATGGTAATAGCAGTTTTTCCACACACAGAACCACCGCTCGTCCTCACAGCCCGGCGTGCTATTACCGTCCAGGAGGCAGGAGGAGAGGAGGTGCCCGCCTGGATGGAACGAGGATCCGGCTTCACGTCTTGCCAATCTTTATTCTCTAATCTTACGTGGTTGCCTTCTGTCACACTTGCACATTCTTTGCTTCCTATCTTGTGTCTCATCTGTGGGCATATCTATTTGTAGTGGGAAACTGAAGCAGAGAGAGAGAGAGAGAGAGAGAGAGAGAGAGAGAGAGAGAGAGAGAGAGAGAGAGAGAGAGAGAGAGAGAGAGAGAGAGAGAGAGAGAGAGAGAGAGAGAGAGAGAGAGCGGGGAAGAGCAAGGCATCTCGGTAACTAAAGTAAGAAATGAAGGGGAGAGACGGAGAAAGACCCTAACATGAGGCAATCTTTAGGAAACAACACGGCAGGAAAGAGTTCAGTGAAAAAGACCTTCACCCTCTGCTGGACCTTCCCCCGTCAGCTAGGAATAGGAGCCAAGCACGCCACGCCATCACCCTCGACCCACGACCACCACCTATGCGTGACGCGGGAAGAGAGGTCGAAGTCGGCTGATCAAACGGTATTTCGATTAAAAAGTCTCATGGTACCGTGACTTGGCCCCGATCCAGACGAAGAGGTGGAGGTGTTGAGTCCCGAGATTGATGGTGATGGAATCGGTCCCGGACACTGGCTGGCTAAAGAAAAGGTTGAATCGGCAGTCTAAGAAATATTACCTACGTGATCTGGAGATAATTAAACGTAAATGAGGAGGAAAACGAGACATCCACACACACAAAAAGGGAAACGAGAGATGCAATATAAACCTGTATCCAGAAACACCACGACAATTCTTCAAGTCCCCAGAGACGACTAGCCTGGTATTCAATAGTTTTTTTTCTTTTATGAACTAGAAATCTTGGCAGTCTATCATCAGTACTATAAAAACACCCTTAACCTCTACAGTACCATGACGCGATTTCATATTCATTCTGCTTGCTATCTAGTGATTTTATACAGCTTCAGAAACTTGTAGGATTAAAATAGTGAAGACTGTGGCCATTAATCTTCTGACCTCTATAGACCATTCCTAATATAGATAAAAGCGTCTAATTACACCAAAAATTCATTTAAAATGCGTTCCAGTACTGAAGGGATCAACACGAGTATTTTCAAGCAGAGTCTTTGGAAAGTAGTGATGGTGAGAGAGCAAAGCGTTTAAGAATACGGTGAAATAAACCCACCAGCTTCACTGCCAAGACTAACACCACCACCTAAAGATCCACGGAAGATAAAGCGAGTCTAAATATCCTCTTACACATGCGAATATAGCAGACCACCGAGGAAATTGAGCCAAAAGAATAAAGTTACGCCTACACGCCCTCACACCCACACCGACGCCCACCTCAGCTCGCTGCCAACAAGTGATTCATGGTCCAAAAATTTCGCTCCCCGGAATTTCCAATAATTGCTTTCGCTGAACCTCATCTTGGGACGTCGGCGAAGATGAAATTATTAGTATCGTCTTTTCCTTTGTGTTTTAGGGCGTGGCAGTGTGAAGTGTTAGGTTTCTGTAAGGTGATTAGTGCTTCTGTTTATTGCTGCTGCTACTACTGAGACTTTTGCTGTTATTGTTGTTTTTGTTGTTGTGATTATTAATGTTGCTTCTACTAATGCTGTTACTACTACTACTACTAAAGCTGCTACTATGTTACATCAAGAACAATAACTACTATCATATGTACTACTACTGCGATTAATACTACTAATACTGCTTTTATATTACACCAACCAGAACAACAACGACCACCATATTTACTACTACTGCTACCACTACCTACCACTAATGTTGCTACTATGCTACACCAACCAGAACTTCTACTATTTTTATTACTATTGCTACTAATACTACTAATGCTGCTACTGTTACACCAACCTGAACAATAACTACCATCATATCTACTACTATTAATACGACCACTAATGCTGCTACTATGTTACACCAACCAGAACAACTACTACCACTAAACTAAACCTATCACTACCTCGGCCCTTCAGTCCCCTTAAACATTGAATATAATTTCCCATTCACTACATTTGCATAACTGAGAACCCTACACACTTCAAACAGCAACTCACATTACCTTCGAAATAATACAATAAACACACTAATAACTTTCAACCCTCGTATCTAAACAACGTAACCGCCTTCAGAACACCGCTAGACAAACCCTCACTGCACCTACACCACCTTTCTACCATTCCAATACTACTAATCCCTTTCCACCTGTGCACAAAAGTAAAGATAAAAGGGAAGGCTCGAAAATTTGTGAGGAAGTGGGCCTTTTCTTCGCGGTCGGGTGCAAAAGATGAAAAGATGAGGCAGAGGTTTCGTTCCATAGAGGCTGCAGTCGATACCAATAACCCCATTGTGTTAGTGGAATGAGGGGAGGCTGGCAGTGGTGTTGGCTGACGAGGGAACGAGAGGGGGGACGAGAGAGGACGAAAGGTGAGGAAGTTGTGACGGTCGAAATGGAGATAAGAGAGATAAGGAAAGAGAGATAAGAGCAACAGAAAATAAAGGGAGAAAATTAAGAGAAACAAGAAAGATGAGAGAAAGGATGGAGAAAATACAGTAGAAGATAAGAGAGAGAAGAGAACGAATTGAGAGTGAGAGAAAGAGAAAAGAGAGAGAAAAAGGAGAGGACGGTGCGCAAAGGACAGGAAACGAGATGAAAGAGGTGAAATTGGGATGACAAGACGGGAAAAATGGATTGAAAAGGAAAAGACACGAGAGAGAGAGAGAGAGAGAGAGAGAGAGAGAGAGAGAGAGAGAGAGAGAGAGAGAGAGAGAGAGAGAGAGAGAGAGAGAGAGAGAGAGAGAGAGAGAGAGAGAGAGAGAGAGAGAGAGAGAGAGAGAGAGAGAGAGAGAGAGAGAGAGGTGTAAAAGAGTTTCTAGTCTCGGAGTAAAGCTTTTTAAGAGGAAAGAAGAGCTATGAGGAAGAGTAAGAATGTCATAGTTTTTGCAATAGCCTCGTGTCGTGTCGATGAGGGAAGAGAGAAGAGAGAGAGAGTTAGGAGATAGAGAATGAGAAAACATGCATGGGTGAGAGACAAGAGAAGGGAGAGAAGGAGGAAAAGGGGAGAAAAACTATGGAAGATGGAGTACAAGGAAAGGAGATAAGGAAAAGAAGAAATAAATAAAAAAAAGGACTGAAATGAAAAGTATAAGGACGAAAAGTAGGAACAGAAGAAAGAGAAAAGTGAAAGAAATAAGAAAATAAGAGACAATAAGAAAAAGAAAGAGGAAAAAGAAAACAAAGACTGCAGACGAGAAAACGAAGAGAGAAGACGAAGTAAAGGCAAGAGAAGAACGAGAAACGAGGAACGAGAAGAGGTTGGGGGGAAAAGAGAAGAAAGAAAGTGGAAACTGAAAACGGAAAGGCAGAGACGCATTGGTTCTCACTCCTTGAATACCAAAATCCGCGCCTCTGGAAACATGCAAAGTAAAGCAATGCAATTTGTTGATGAACTCAGAGATCTAGACACGCTTCATTTTCCTCGTGCGTCGTGACTCAGGTAATTGCGGTGTTTATGTCACAGTCACACGATCAACCTGCAATCAACACGTGCATTTCTTATTTTGATTTACTATATTGCTGATTAATTTATGCTTCCTCGTTGGCTGGTTTTAAAAGGTTCATAATAAAGTTTGACTATCATGTGGGTTCAAGACGTAGGGATAAACTTCAGCTAAAAGTAACACATTTTCAAATAAGTACTGAGACCAAAACGTAATTCTTCAGTACCATGACGTGTTTTCATATTCATTTTGATTACAATTTAGCGATTTTATAAAGCTTCAGAAACTCGTGTGAGGATTAAAATAGTGAAAACTCTGCATTAATCTTCTGATCCCCATAAACCCTTCCTAAAATCGTCTAATCGTACCCAAAACTCGTGGTAAAAATACGTCTCAGTAATGAAGAGGTTAACAAATTATGTAAATAATTAAATGGTAATTCTTACATCGTTAATAATACATCGTTCACAGCACATCAAACGGAAAAAAGGGTGAAGGTTACAATGCACTGAGCTTCGAAATGCTGATTCTTCCCAACACACAGTGAGACAAAGACACAAAACAACGTGTTCAGCAAATACAACCACGCCTCCAGTGACAAGAGCCCTCGCAAGTTGTTGAGGCGCCGCTGGAGTAGTCTTGTGTAAAGCCAACGACTTCCAAACAATGAAGTCTCGTTAAACATTCTCATTAAGCAAGTATTCAGTATTTGCTCTCTCATCACGAGTATTTTTAAAGGCCAGAGATCATCAGCCGGGTTCTAATGGGTGCTTGTTTTCTTTTTCTTTTCTTTTTTTCACAATGATAACTACTCACGACACAAAATAACCTTGAAAATCTATGAAATGCTATGCTCTCTCATCACGAGTATTTTCAAAGGCCAAAGATCATCAGTCGAGTTTTTGCAGTGATTCTTGTGCTAATTTAATAGCGATAACGATACACGACACAAAATAACCTTGAAAATATAAGAAATGCTATACTCTCGCATCACGACTATTCTTAAAGACCACACAAATGATCAGCCGGGTTCTCATGAGTGCCTCTTATTTTTTCTCAATGATTCATACGATAACTTAATAAGGATAACCATACACGGCACTAATAACCTTGAGAATCTAACAAATGCTATACACTCTCATCACGAGTATTTAAAGGCCAGAGATGATCAGCCGGGTTCCCATGTGTGCTTGTTTCTCTCTCAAAGATTCTAGTGATAGTTTAATAGTGCTAACCATACACGGCAATAATAACCTTGAGAATCTTAAAATACTCTCTCATCACGAGTATATCTAAAGGCCAAAGATGATCAGCCGGGTTCCCATGAGTGTTTGTTTCTCTCTCAACGATTCTAGTGATAGTTTACTAGCGCTAACCATACACAGCAATAATAACCTTGAGAATCTGATTAAACTATTCCTTTGACCTTTGAAACTCGTCCTGAGGTGAGTCTGAGGCGTTTCGTGACACGGACCTTGGTTATTTCAACGAGGGACAAGCCTGGCCAGAAGGAAAGGCAGGGACATGCATGGCTGGCGATTTGCATACTTGATCGATCCTCCTCAGACTTACTTACTGTGGACTGGACGCGTGTTGTCTGTAAAATTCCTACGAAGGACTCGCTTCCTACAACACACCTTCTTACAGATGGTTATTAGCAACGAGCTGAATTATACTGCACTGTTCTGTCTCTTCTGTTAGTGATTAATGTGTAGTAATAATAAAAAAAAAAAAGCCTTGTAGATTGTACGTAATGGTTTCTTGCTGTTTGTTATTCTCTGTAAATTTGCTCCGTTTTTGCTTGTGTGAGTGCGGAAAGAGGAAGTGTTTGCTGGCTTGGTGTGAGAAGAAAGAATATGGTGTGTTTTTAATGAATTGCAAGCATTCAAATGACACTGGAAATCTGTCCTTGCTTACTTATACAGATAGATAGATAGATAGATAGATAGATAGTTTGATTGATTGATAGACAGACAGACAGACAGGCAATAGATATAGATAGGCATAGAGACCGTATAAAGACAAATAAAGATAGATAAACAAGAAAATAAATAGATAAAAACAGAATACAGACATACAATTACACAGATATATAGATAGCTAAATAAAGAAAGACAGACTGGCATTTCATTAACACAAACGACACTCACTTAAGGCTAAATAAGACAAGAATGAATTTATGTCCAACCTGAGACACACATAGAGATGAAATGCGAAAATTGAAATGAGAAAATTTTTAAACAAGAGCAGCACAATTGATTCAGCCCCGCCATGCTTCTGTTTCTCGTTACGCGGCGCCTGCTGGCAATTCGTTGCTGAAAATGCTGCTCAAATAACGGCGGCTACAAACTTTATTGCCTTGTATTAAACGGGCTCTGTTGTGCAATATCTAACGCACGCACTGACACTCGCACGCACGCACGCACGCACACACACACACACACACACACACACACACACACACACACACACACACACACACACACACACACAGACGACCGAGGTGAATTACACACACACAGAATTACGTAAAGCATCTAATCATTCTACTAATTAACTAATCAATTAATCTAGAAGAAAGTTAAGAAGGCAAGACACATTAATCCAAACACGAACACATTGGCGGCAACAACAACAACAACAACAACAACAACAACAACAACAACAACAACAACAACAACAAGGTAAATCCATTCAATACCAAACACTGAATCAAGACTTACAAGCAGACAAACAGACACACAGACATGCAGACAGACAGACAGACGGACGGACAGACAGACAGACAGACAGACAGAAGAGAATAAAGAGAGAGGGACACAAAGACAGATCAATCACACCAGACATACATACATACATACATACATACAGACACAGACGAAAAATACCATGAGGAATATAAAACACCTTAACGAGAGAGAGAAAAAAAAAACTTACAATAATAATTTGACAACATAAAAAGAGGAAAATAAAGCACTTCAAACAGGAAAGGAAAAATAACATCATACACACGCACACTACGAAGAGAAAGCACACACACACACACACACACACACACACACACACACACACACACACACACACACACACACACACACACACAAAGGCCCCTCTCTCCTTTAGTCTATCCATCTAACACACGTGAAAAATTATGACCTGAATTTCCTGTCTGTAATCTATCACCTGAAATGACCTTGGTACCATAGTCTCTCTCTCTCTCTCTCTCTCTCTCTCTCTCTCTACCCTTAAACCTTCACCTCTCCCACCACCACCACCACCACCACCACTACCTACACCCACCCACTCTCTTCTATTCACGGCGCCTTTCCCCAACACGAAACAATCACGAACAGGTCATTTATCACGGAGGATATCGATCGGAAGCCTAGTTTTTTTTTTCCTTAGTTGGTGTCAAGATGGGTATTTCTGGATTCAAAGTCGTTCCTTATCGCCCTCTTTTCTTCTTCTTCTTCTTCTTCTTCTTCTTCTTCTTCTTCTTCCTCCTCCTCCTTCGTCTCTTATGTAATGAATATAAGTGTTGTAGCTCTTATTTATTTGCTTTTCTATTTGGCAGTATGAACCATTTATCTATATCTCTGTCTGTCTGTCTGTCTGTCTGTCTGTCTGTCTGTCTGTCTGTCTCTGTCTCTCTCTCTCTTAACTTCAATCTATCTTACTTTTCTTTTTTTTACTCTCTTGCTCTCGCTCTACTGACTTCACCATGAACATTTCCCTTTCGTTATACCAGACTCTCTCTCTCTCTCTCTCTCTCTCTCTCTCTCTCTCTCTCTCTCTCTCTCTCTCTCTCTCTCTCTCTCTCTCTCTCTCTCTCTCTCTCTCACGCCCACAAAGACATCATCGGCAGCTTCTTTATTTACTGAATCAAGTTAGCTCTGCCAGACACTGATCCGCGCACACCTGCCTTTGAGGACTGTCGAGGAAATAGCTTCATTTCCTTCACAACATCTTCTTTCAGGCGTTAGCAAGTTATAACGTCGCTCACTGCCACCCTACCCCGCCTACACACACTTATAGACACCCCACACACCATATTCTGAAGTATTTCCACGCCGCATCTTCACTATTTTCTAAGGGCTCTAGTTGAAGTGACACGGGTTTTTAAGGATGTTTCTGTAATTCTAATAACATGTTAACACGTTTTCTGCATTATCAACAGGACAAATACTCTTTAGAACTCGGCTAATCGTCTCTAGGGTCTTTGAAAATGGTCGCGGTGAGAGAGGGAAGTGTTTCTGAATATGGTACTATATAGACGAAAACACCTCCCCGATACCTTCACTCACTGACAATACCGAGTTTATGTGCATTTCAATATTTTTTTTCTTCTCTTGTACTTCGTCTATCAAAGGGCGTTCGTTTTCTCTTTCACGTTTTCTTTATATTTTTCTTCCGAGTTGGTTTGTCACGCTGAGATTCTTTCTTTTCGTTTTCTTTCGTTGTCTCCGTTGATCTAGTTGTGGTTCTTGGTCTTTTGTTTTATATATCGAAGGTTCTCTTGGTATAATTCTATATTTTGTTTTAGATCTTGCCTTCGTCTTTATGTTGTCACGAGTAACTTTAGTGCACGTCTTATATATTCATTTTTGCATTATGAGAGAATAAATAAGCAAATAAAAATCGTAAAAGAAAACAAATATTATTACACAAAATGAAAGAAACAAAACGCGAGTAACAAAAACAGAACAAAAGTAATAAATAAGCAAGAAGTAACGTTTCATATGACGTTATAGAAAAAAATAAGAACAAACGATACAATTTTTGAGACTAACAATGTCCATGAATCAATATTATCTCCATTCACTCGGAAAAAATGTGAAGTAAGCAGCCGTTTCCCTCCTCCTCCTCCTCCTCCTCCTCCTCCACTATTCTTCTTTTTCGCCTTTATTCTTATTCCTCAGTATTTCCATTTTTCCTTCATCTGCATCTTATTCTTTTTTCATTCTTCCTCCACCTCCTGCTCGTATTTTTTTCTTATTCTTTCTTATATTCTTACTCCTCAGCATTTCTCTTTTTCATCTATATTTCCTTTTTTTTCTTCTCTTTCCTCTTTCTCCTCATTACCATAAGATTAGGACTACAAAAGCCACGTCAACTCCAAGAATATTCATTTAGTATATCGTCCACCAAACAGCCTTGGCTCAGGGGCCCAGAACCAACTACCAATTGTATAGTAACTGCAAATAATCGTGAAAAAAGAGGCCAACAAAGATACATCAATCACTATCAGTCATTCTAACATCCCACCGCTGCCACCAATGTTGTGAGTTGGATTTTGCTTTATAGTTCTTCAAGTTAATTCAGGTAAAAATATATCTTCTTCTATTCCCTTCCTTCTCCTTTTCTTCCTCCACCACCACCACTACGAGCACTACGACCGCCTTTCATCCTTCCATCTTCCCCCCAACAAAGGAACACACCTCAGGGCACTGCAAACCTTCCCTGCGCGGTCTTATTCAGCATGGGAGTGAGGAAAAGGAAATTCTGGTGCCAAAATTACGTATAAAGTTGGAATTTTAAGACGCATGAGTGTGTTAATTAGGGAAAAATGTCGTCACTTTTAAGGTATTATGTTTCTTCTGCCATTATTGTGTTAACAGGGAAATGGCTAACATGACCTTGAAGTGTGTGTGTGTGTGTGTGTGTGTGTGTGTGTGTGTGTGTGTGTGTGTGTGTGTGTGTGTGTGTGTGTGTGTGTGTGTGTGTGTGTGTGTGTGGATGAATAAATAAACAAAATAAGAACGGAAGGAAGAAAGGAAGGAAGGAAGGAAGGAAGGAAGGAAGGAAGGAAGGAAGGAAGGAAGGAAGGAAGGAAGGAAGGAAGGAAAAGAAAGAAAGAAAGAAAGAAAGAAAGAAAGAAAGAAAGAAAGAAGGAAGGAAGGAAGGAAGGAAAGAAGGAAAGAAGAAAAATTAAAACAAAAAAGAAAATGAAGAAAGAAAAGATAGAACAAATGGAAGAAAGATGTTAATAATGTTCCCAAAATAAACATGTAGAAAGTCGAAGGAAAAAGGTGAATTTAGATGTATGTATATATGTATGTATTACGTTCATGAATAATTATCTCATCACAAGATTAGGTGATAACTTTCAAGGTCATAATAATAAACAGTGTGTGTGTGTGTGTGTTTACCAGTGTCACTACAAACATAATTCCTTGGTGTATAAACTTTCATTAACTCATTCACGGTATAATTCTTTTTTCTCTCTCAAGTTTACCCTTTCTATTACCTGCAGCCAAACACTTTCTCATGTTTTCTTTATTCTCGGTACGTTATTATAATTCCTAGTATTATTTTTTTACTAGACATGTAATTTTCTTTTCGCGAGACAATTGCATTCTTTTTATTCTGCAACGTGGGAGCTTTTGCGTCACAGATAGAAGAGGGAGAGGGAGAGGGAGAATAAAGGAGAGGAGACATGAAAGGAAGAGAGTGTGTAGGGAGTTGGAAGAGGAAGAATGAGGGAAAGGAAAAGAAAAGGAGACAAGGAGACAAAAGTTTAATTAGATGGTGAGGGTGGATTAGAGAAAGGGAAGAGAGAAACGAATAAGAAATACAAGAGAGAAAAGGTAATGAAAGAGAGAATGAGACGTAGGTGGAAGAGAGAGAGAGAGAAGGTACAAGAGGGAAAATGAAGGGGACGAGATAAGGAAAGGTAAGAGATTATGGCGAAAGCAGGAAGCGAGAGAGGATGAAGGAAGGTGAATGAATGTAGGTAAGGGAGAGGACAGAAGGGAGCGCAGCAAAGGGAGACAGGTGAGGATGGGTAAGGAAGGAGAGAAGGGCAGAGTAGGTGGCAAGGGAAGGAGGAACATAATGTGCTGGTAATAATAACAGTTGACCTCCACTCGTTGCTTAACATACATGAAGTCTGGAGGTATACGGCTCAGCACTGCACGCCACTCACAACACACACACACACACACACACACAATGCCTACAACGCCATCTGCCTACACATCTAGAAATTTCGCATGGTCTTGTTGCGTGTGTCGTGTTTGCTAACTTATATATGTATAACACGTGCTGGTACCTAGACTTGTTTTACGTGATGGGATCGTGACGCCAGCCAGCTCCGTCACAGACCTCTACCCGCATTCCTTTCCTTGTTTCTTTTGCTACAGCTGATACATGGAGTTAAGGATATGATTGTCGTTCTTTATGTAATGTTAGTTATCTGATATTCTGTCTAGTCTTACGTCGTGGTTCTAAATTTCTTTTCGCTTTGTCGTGTACAAAAACAAAAACAAACCAAAACTGTCTAGTAGTCGTGATTCCAGACTACAAATCTCTTCAGGTCACCAAAAACCACAATATTACACGTATCTTCACAAATCGAAACTAATACACGCAGGGAAATAACTCAGGTGTCTTTCGCGCAGCTCCACAAAGTATCGAGAAACAGAATATTGTCGCGTGGCATTAAACTCGCGTAGACTTTATGATAACGACGCCACGCCTGGACTATGAGTATCTGAGTCCGCTGAATTCACGCCCGGGCACGAACAGATATGGTCGCTTTGATTCCTACCCCGCCTTCGTTCCCTGAATTGCCGCGTTCCCAGAGATAATCAAATAAATATTGGAGCTTCGTTCAACCTGACCTTTTGCTTAACTTTACTGAGAGAGAGAGAGAGAGAGAGAGAGAGAGAGAGAGAGAGAGAGAGAGAGAGAGAGAGTGTGTGTGTGTGTGTGTGTGTGTGTGTGTGTGTGTGTGTGTGTGTGTGTGTGTGTGTGTGTGTGTGTGTGTGTGTGTGTGTGTGTGTGTGCCTTCCCACATCACTTATACACAAACTGTTCTTTCCTTAGAACAGATTTCCTTCACTCGCCTACACACGTTCAATTCGCGCGTGTGTGTGTGTGTGTGTGTGTGTGTGTGTGTGTGTGTGTGTGTGTGTGTGTGTGTGTGTGTGTGTGTGTGTGTGTGTGTGTGTGTGTGTGTGTGTGTGTGTGTGTGTGTGTGTGTGTGTGTGTGTGTGCCCAGAGGAGGAGCTGCAGCACGCTAAGAGTGGTAGAGAAGGTGGTGGTTGTAGTGGTGATGATGGCGGACGTCAGGAGTGGTGTCCTGACAGAGATCCACTAAGCACACCACCACCTCCACCACTGTGACCTTGAACACCTGCTGATGACAACGTCCACTGCTGCACCAAACACCCTCCATCCACCTTCCCTCTTTGTCTTACCACGACTCCACGCCACATTCGCAAAACTCATCCTCATTTCATATCTCCGTTGTGTAATTTCAAAAGACACTTGTGATTCAAACCCTATTTTGACATAATAAACAAAAAGTAATGATGTGGGACTCCTCATTTCACATTCAGGTGTAAATATAAAAGTTAGAATGATTTAAAAGTTAGTCTTATTTAGTATTCACATGCATATATACATCAGGTAACCCCGTGTCTTGTCCTCCTTCACCTGTCTTCACCTGTGTGCTTGTAATCAGCGGAAGGTGTAGTAGAGATATATTACCGATACATTAAATCATAACGTTCATTAAATTTGCAAGTCTAAGAAACGTTTTTAATCATAAACAACAAAAAAAAGTTCATTCACTCACTCGGTGTCCTTGTAATCAGGTATGTTAATGATCCGCAGCGTTAATTAAGCTTGTGAGACGCATTTTGTCATACCTGAAAAGAAATAAAGAAGAAAATTAGTCATGGTTTATCCCACCTTGTCCTTATAATTATCTTGAAGTTATATTAATGATTTCCAACACTCAAGCTTGTGATACTAAGGCAAGGGTTTCTGTCACTACACAATCCCTTAAGTACCACGACGCGTTCCATAGTCACTCTGTTTACTTTCAGGCATTTTCATACAGGTTCAGAAACTCATGTGGGAGATTCAAATAGTGAAGACTGTAGCCATTAATCTTCTGACCTCCATAGATTCTTGCTAATGTCAATAAAATGGTCTAATTGCACACTTATCTCAAGGTAAAAATATGTCCCTGTATTGATTGATGGGGTTAAAGACAAGAACTCGATTTTTGCCCTGAGTATATAAGTTTATCAGTAACTTTCAATCTTCATTTATTTTGTAACACTAAGAAACCCGTTAATGCAATAGCTAAAAAGGAATAAAAAAGAGAAATGATCCACGTTGCGTCTATTACAAGTGCACTACTGGATAATGAATCGTGAGTTTCCAATACACACACTCATGAGTTTCCAATACACACACTAATGACTAACAACTTCTAAACTCATAAGACAAAGGGATGTATCTGTTTAATTCTCAGTGTATGATGGATTCACGCATGTGGTATGGTACAACTGCATACATGACGATGGAACGAGAGAACAAAAGAAAAACAAGGAAGAATACAAGAAAAATAGAGATAGAATAGAATAGAATTGACATGACGATGGAAGAAAAGAGAAGAAAATAAGGACGGAAATGGGGAAATAGAGGAAGATAGATAAACCAGGAAAGTTGTTGGTAAGAAAGAATACGAGAGACCAAACAGATGTACCTCACGCGGAAAGTTATACAGATCGGATCACGAAACATATGCATTACTTTCTTATTACTGCAGTATTTACGACCACCTACGATATTAGTAAGAAGGTACGGACCCACGCTCATTCATTATTTCCACAAGGTCTGTCATTAAACTTTCAAACTCCATTTCCAAGAGCTTCATATCATACACACATTCATACAGACAAATAGACAGACAGACAGTTGTAGACACATTCTTTTATCTATCCATCCATCCATTTAAGGCATTTACCCCATACATTTGTCTATTTTCACCCTGTTTGGAACTTCACTGCACTGGACCTTTCTTCAATCAATTTACGTTGCCCTTGGCCATGAAAACACACACACACACACACACACACACACACACACACACACACACACACACACACACACACACACACACACACACACACACACATACATACACATGCATAGAAGTTAGCCTAATCTTAAGTCTCCCTTAATCCCCATATGAATATTTTCAGTATTTATGTACTGTATTATTATTATTATTATTATTATTATTATTATTTTTATTATTTTTATAGCACATTCCTTTCTCTAACAGCGGCGTCTTTCAAAAAACATATACAAAACTTCCACCAAATCACTTTATGTACAAAAAACTAGAGCAGTGGAAAGGTTAATTCAAACACGTACATGTCACTAATACTCCATTACTGAAAGTGAAATATGCCCCTTATCTAAATTGAGGCGATAGGAGACTGGGAGGCAAAACGAAATACGGGTCTATTGTGAGAGGAATGTGTGGCTGTCCTCTCTGGCGACACGTAGAGACGGAGAGACCTTGGAAGCAGGAAGAGGAGGAGGAAGGTAATGGTGGACGAGAAAGGCATGAAAGAAGAGCAAGAAGAAAAAGAAGTGAGAGAAGGAAAAGAATGGAAGGAGTAAGAAAAAAAATGGCGATAGTGGTGGTGATGGTCGTGGTAGCAGAAAAAAAAGAAAAAAAAGAAAAGGTGTACGAATATGAAAAAAAGGAATAAGAAATGTTTCAGAGAGAGAGAGAGAGAGAGAGAGAGAGAGAGAGAGAGAGAGAGAGAGAGAGAGAGAGAGAGAGAGAGAGAGAGAGAGAGAGAGAGAGAGAGAGAGCAAACACATACAGGCAGACTTCTCATACATACATTTTCCCTTCCTAACACACACACACACACACACACACACACACACACACACACACACACACACACACACACACACACACACACACACACACACACACACACACACACACATGCATTCAAATTTACACAAATCAACGAATGAATCAGAGAAATATTTAACACCCAGGAGCATTCTACCAATTATCACCTTTATACACATTTCTCTTGCAAATTACTAGTGTTGTCCCTCGCCTTCTCTTCCTCCCCTAGATGGAAACAATTTTACGGTGCCAGCTTCCCTTTCTTCTGTAATGGGAAATATTTTTATCCTCCTCTCCCCTTCACAAGTATTTTAGTTTTATGGACACTTTTTTTCTTTTCTTTTTTTTTTTTTTTTGTCACGTCTGAGCGAAATCGTCAACAATTCTCTGCTCGACATGAAAACTCTCAGGTTCTCTTTGGGTTCAAAATAGAAACACTCGATTTACATTGTCTATTTGATTTTATATGGATTGTTTTTTTTTTTTCCTTCTCTCAAGCGAAGATATAACACGAAAAACTGAACTATTTTCTTCAGGTAAAAAAAAAATAAGAAGCACATGTTTTTACAGTCTATTTGGTTTTTCTCCTTTCCTGAACGTAAACATGATACGAAAAACAGGATTATTTTCTTTGGATTAGAAAAAAAATAATAACCACAAGATTTTAGTTTATTTAATTTTCTCCTTTCCTGAACGTAAACAAGATACGAAAAACAGGATTATTTTCTTTGGATAAAACGAAAATAAAGAAAGGAAGCACATAGTTTCAGTCTATTTGGTTTCCTCCTTTCCTCAACGTAAACATGACACAAAAAACTGGATTCTTTTCTTCAGATGAAAAATAAAAAGCACATAATTTTAGTCTATTTGTTTTCCTCCTTTCCCGAACACAGACATGACGAGAAAAACTACTTCTTTTACTTCGGTCAAATAGAAACACTTAACTTTATGGAGCGTTTGACTTTCTACGGACATGTTTTCTCGTTTCTTTCTTTTTCTTCTTTGCCAATTGTTTCATCTCTAATGGAGTCTTCTATCTGAGGCTAAAAATCACTCCACTTTATGACCGACTTTCTCTTATATTGACGTCTTTCCTCCTGAACGGAAAAGAAACCCTATTGTACACGACTCGTTGCCTCCTCTAATAGAATGGTCTCCCCTCAGATTCCAGGAGAGAAAGAAGGAAAAAACACGTCACCTTTACAAATTATTTCCTCCTCTATGGGTACTCAGTTTTCTCTCCTAAATGAAAGCTTTATAAATGTGTCTTTTTTTACACGGATCGCTGTGTTTCTAACGATTATTCCTCTGTTGGGATAAAAATAGTCTTCATACGTTACTTTTTAATATGATCTCTCTCTCTCTCTCTCTCTCTCTCTCTCTCTCTCTCTCTCTCTCTCTCTTCTCTCCTGAACGAAAACACTATTAAATTTTCCTCTTCTACAGCAAACCGGTTCCTCTCTATTGGACTTCACTTCTATTTAAGAGTAAAAACATTCCAACCTTACAATTTTCTTTTCTAAACGAGACCATTCAACTCCACAAACTACAGACGACAAATGAAGCCAATTCGAACATCTTCCCTCACGCACACTCACGCACACACACTCACTCACGTACACTCACGCAGTTGTTGAAATGTTTTGCGCAAGGACGTGTCAAGTTTTAGCGAGGTTTAACTCAACTCAACACAACTTCCAAACTCTGAAATCTTCCACTGGCCAGAACACAGCAACTAAATACTAAATTATACCTGGCGAGTAAATGAATAATTCCTACCTTGAAGAAATACCTGCAACTTAATAAATTATAATATTATCTGAACTGATGGTGTGGCAGTGTTAAGAGATGTGGAGGCTGGCAGGCAGACCGGGAGAGAGAGAGAGGGAGAGGGAGAGAGAGGGGAGAGGAGGCAGGGAGATACGAGAAGTGTAGGTGTAGGACACGTGTGGAACTGGGACACATGTGGAGCCGAGCAGGTGTGTCCTATCTCACATAAATATCGATTTTCTGCCAACGACATACAAACATACTGGGAGAGAGAGAGAGAGAGAGAGAGAGAGAGAGAGAGAGAGAGAGAGAGAGAGAGAGAGAGAGAGAGAGAGAGAGAGAGAGAGAGAGAGAGAGAGAGAGAGAGAGAGAGAGAGAGAGAGAGAGAGAGAGAGAGAGAGAGAGATCACAGTTAAGAGAAGCAAGTTTTTCTTATATACAAGAGTCAAACAATCACAGTTTTCTCTCTCTCTCTCTCTCTCTCTCTCTCTCTCTCTCTCTCTCTCTCTCTCTCTAATACTTGATATAGAGAGTGCTAAAGATAATAAAACCCTTGCTAATTCATCATTCACTTAAGGAAAAACACAATTACAAAATACTAATACATTTCAGCTTCTCCATTCTTTTTCAGTAATGCCTTAAAGAAATTAAGTACGAGTGTATCCTAAACTTGTCAGGTCAGAAGCCACAGTAATTAAAGACTTAAAGAAAATCGTCGGTGTGTCTTTGCAGGATGTCCACAAAAAAGTTAAACCCGAGGGGAAAAATATTTGCTTTCGTTTTTCGTGAAGTCACCGATCCATGCGTAATTATCTTGTGGATGTTTTTGTACCCTTTGGACCCGTCACAGCTGACATCAACACACCACTCCTCACCACTCCTCCTCCTCCTCCTCCTCCTCCTCCTCCTCCTCCTCCTCCGCCTTCTCCTTTTCCTCCTTTTCCTTTCCCTTTTCTCATCCTTCTCCTTTTCTTCCTCCACCATAGCTATCATCTCCCTCTTCTTGTTTTTCGCTTTGTTGTTTTAGTTTTATTTCTTTTCCTCCTTCAAAACCAACACCATCATCTCTTTTCCTCTTCCTTCTCTTTCGTTTCTACCATAAGTTTCATCTCCTCCTCCTCCTCCTCCTCGTCCTCTTCCTCCTGCTCTTTACTCCTCCTCCTCTTCCATTTCCATAACACTTACTCCTCCTCTTCCACCATCACCACAATGCCTCCACTCTTCCTCTTCCTCTTCCATTTACGAAACATCAACTATTCTTATTCCTCTTCCTCCTCTTCCTCGTCCTTCACCCTCAGCCCACTATCCTTCCCTGGCAGGCTAGATATGCGCTGGCTGTCTGACTGGGGGACTGAAATCATAATCTTTAAAGTGCCGAGTCAATGCCATGGCCAGCCAGGGCGAGATAACCCAACCTTTTTGCCATTTCTCGCCTCGCAATGCCTCTCTTTAATTTCAGAAGCATACACAGATACACACACAGATACATACTCACATATACACACACGCTGACTGATTTTATGAATAGGTCAAGCTGAAGTAACTAGTGAGGTACAAATAACTATATTATGAAAATCTTCCGCAAATATTTTAACTGTTTTTCATAAGATACACGTCTTTTTAAGGGTGTTTTTTTTTTTATGGTTCTAGTGAAAGATTAAATAGGTTTTTATATCATCAGTAGGTGAAGCACGATTGAAAACTCTGCTAATCATCTCTGTGACCTTAACGCCTTCAGTACTAGGACACATTTCTAGCTCAAGTTTTGGGCATTTGATTGGACGAGTTTATTGACATTAGGAAGGGTGTATGGAGGTCAGAAGATTAATGGCCACAGTCTTTTAATTCTCACACAAGTTTCGGAACCTGTATAAAATCACCAAATAGTAAGCAGAATGAATATGAAAACGTATCATGGTACTGAAGGTGTTAAGAAAATGTTGTAATGAGAAATGCAAGCGTTCCAGAATACGGACCGAATATAAGTGATTTATGTGCAGTAAGCGTCCCTTCCTCACTACGTAAAAGACAGGCAGGGGTTTCGTGTTGCCGCTGCTGTTACTGTCTGGAAATGTCACTGCAATCTAGGCTAAATGTTGGAGGTAAAATGCAAATATCTGGTCGAGTTTTCGCTGTTTCCCAGATTGTGCTCAAAGTTGTGAGGGGAAAAACACGTGACTCACGCATCAAACAGTCACGGAAACTGAACCATAACTAGTTTTTGTTATTAACTTTCCTGCAGTTTTTTTTTTTTCTTTTACAAGGGCAGAGCGAGCACGGGTTTTTTTTTTTCTGTGCCTCTATCTAGCTGGCTGTCTGTTGGGCTGGCTGGTTATGTCTTTGTGTTTGTCTGGTTCTCTCTCTCTCTCTCTCTCTCTCTCTCTCTCTCTCTCTCTCTCTCTCTCTCTCTCTCTCTCTCTCTCTGGTAATCTCTACTTCATTCCTTCTTCTCTTTTTACATTCCTTGTTTTCCTTCTTTTCTTCTCTTCATTCGTCCTTTCAAAATTCTCTCTCTCTCTCTCTCTCTCTCTCTCTCTCTCTCTCTCTCTCTCTCTAAACCTACACAAAAAGGCAAAAGTACCAAACCTACAAGAGTAAAGATGAAAGTATCGCTGGTAACTAACATTCAGTCACATTTGGTAACTATTCTTTTTGCACGCAGGAAGACAAAGAAGCCCAGAGGAACCCAGGGTAGTGCATGCAAACGGTAGCCTGGCAGGAGCTCAAGGGACTCTTAGGGACCGCCGCCCCCTGACCACCTGCCCCTCATTGAGTGACCTTCAACAGAGGCCAGCAGGCGGGTCCCAGTCACGCAAACGACTAATTTATGCTTGTAAGAGGCCCCGAGGAGGTGAGGAGGCGAGAGGAAGGCGGACAATGTGCGACGGTGTGTGTTTTGATCCCTCCTCTTGCTTCTTTGTGTCACGAGTCAAGAATGATTGTGAGGCGGGGAATTGTGTGTCTTTATGTCTCTGTCTCTTTGTGTCTCTGTCTCTTTGTCTCTCTCTCTCTCTCTCTCTCTCTCCTACATATTTCACACATACGCTTTCTCTTACAAGGCGCAACATAAAAAGAATCAGATAACGATATTGAAAATGTGGGAAACTTAATGTGAATCTCTCTTCCATAAAACTCAATGTAAATCCCTTCCACACAAAGTAATGTCGCTGCATGAAAAACAACAACAATTTAGTAAGGTCTGAGCTGTGCAATATTTCAATACAAAGCGCCTCCGTTCCTCCTGTCAAAGCAAGGGTTCGTGTCCTTTAAATCTCTGGCCAGTCTCACTCTTTCTCTGTGTGCAGTGTGTGAGGTTAACCCCTTCAATACTGGGACGGAGTTTTACCATGAGTTTTAAGTGTGATTAGACGATTTTATTTATATTAGGAAGGGTTTATGGACCACAGAAGATTAATGATCCAGTCTTCACTATTCTAATCCCAACATGAGTTTCTGAAGCTGTATATGATTGCTTAATAGTAACCAGAATAAATATGAAGACGCGCCATGGTAGTGAGGAGGATTAAACAACAGTGGGTGTGGTATATACTTGGATGGGTGACCGCTTTGTGTGTCTTTGTATGTGTATCAAGGTTCACACTATCCTTGGAGATCCCTATCAGATGAAGTAGACACGTATATACCATCCATTTAGTGCCTCTATAAAGACTGGAGGCTACTCGTGTGTGCTGTAGAGACTGGCAATGCGATAACTTTACTGAACATCAATACCCGGCAAGCATAAACTCCACAGCTGTATCTAAACTCAATAGCAAGCGTCCTGACAGCTACCGGGTGTTATAGTAAGTTTGCGTGGGTGAGCGGTATCGACTTGGTTTAACTACCGTGTTGTAAATTGGTGGTAAATTGAGTAATAAGCACTGTAGAGCTGTGGACAAATCAATAGCGGGTTTCTTAGATGTCACAGAGTATTGTATCAGGTGGTAAAGAGGTGTAAGAGAAGAAGAATGATGACTCTCAATATAAACAAGAGGAGACGAGGGAGAAATAAAAAAAAAGACGAAAATTAATGTCTGCAAAAAGAAAACTGTAAAGAGAGAACAGAAAGCAGAAACTCTACGGAGATAAGAAAAGAAAGGAAGACAGAGGAGAGGAAAGGAGGTTTAGGAAGATAAGTAAAAAGAAGACTAAAACAGAAAAAAATGTATGGAGAAGATAAGGAAAGGAAGACAGAATAGAGGAAAGGATATATAAGAAGACAGGAAAGGAAGACAGAGGAGAGGAAAGAATATACAAAATAAGAAATAGCGCAAGACAGTCCATCACAGAGAAAGAAGTGAATGCAAAACAGAGAGGATGTGGGAAGTGTGGTTGTGACTCTCTCTCTCTTTCTTTACTCTTATTCCCACTCTCACTCTCTCTCTCTCTCTCTCTCTCTCTCTCTCTCTCTCTCGGTGCTCTTCAGGTATAGGGGAAGCTCAAATGAGGGTCAGCGTGTCTGTACGGAGTCGTTACGGTCATAGATCGATGGGACACGTTCAGAGCCTCAAGACACCACCGCTGACCTTCCATAGCGCTGCAACCAAGTGGGTCAAGATCCAAAACAGCGGGATTGCCAGTACCAGGAGCCAACACACGTGAAATTAAGGGAGGTGATTAATGATTCCAAGGGCAGACACCTCAGAGGGTCACGTCTCTTCTGCTGCACCACCTAAACAAAGGAAAGCACCAAGACACGCTACTAGTGTGAAGAACAGAGAAGAACAGTTCCGCCTCCCCTTACTGCGATCATGACCCCTCTCTCACACTCACACATACACACACACACGTACACAAATTGAAGACAAGGGTGTTTTCCATTACTGAGTCGACCCTTTCTTGGTTATTCCTAATGATATTTGCATTTAATATATTGCTATAGCCAGTTAATTCTAAAACTCCTTATATTAATATGCTCTTACTGCTGCTACTACTATTACTATTACTATAATGAAGAAGAAGAAGAAGAAGAAGAAGAAGAAGAAGAAGAAGAAGAAAAGAAAAGAAAAGAAAAGAAAAGAAAAGAAAAGAAAAAAAAGAAGAAGAAGAAGAAGAAGAAGACCCTCGTGGATGAATGAAAACACTCACACGAAAGCCTATAAACACTTACGACACACACACACACACACACACACACACACACACACACACACACACACACACACACACACACGTATATTCAAATAGTCTCTCGTAACTTCAGGGACTTAAAGGTGATAGAGTACTGGGGGCACGTTCTATAGCGCTTCAGAGTACTCGAGAGAGAGAGAGAGAGAGAGAGAGAGAGAGAGAGAGAGAGAGAGAGAGAGTTACAAAAATCCTACACAAAGAGAAAAAAACCACACTCGTAAACAGTCCTTTCCTTTTACAACATTAAGAAAGCCACATTTTTCATCATTCCGAGAGACACACGTACGAGTCTACTTGGTCTGGGCCTTTGAGGGGACCCGCGGCTCCTCAGAGGGGCGGCAGACGCAACTCGAGGCAGAGGAGACGGGGTAACTTTTAGAAATAAACTTTGAACCTTTGGGAGAACCTGCGAGTGTAGCACGAGGGAAACAGAACAGCGGGAAGGCGAGGCGAGGGGTGGAACTTTAATAAATAAACTTGTGGTCTCTATTAGGGAAATTAGGTTAGGGGTGGTAGAAATGGAATATGTAAGAAATGTAAACCTAAACGCCACAAGAGCAGGAAAGAGTCAGACTTCCTCCCAGGCGACGCTACAAATCCATTCGGGGCTGCGTGTCTCTGTGCGCGAGAATGTTATGAATGTAAACGATACATTTGGCACAGAAAGGACAAAGGTATGTATATCACAATGAGCACAGGTGAAGCCAGAACACCTGAACCTGTGTGTGTGTCTCGCCCGCCACCTGCTGCACCTATGTCGGGAGCCGCGCCGCTGGAAGAGCCTCGGCGCAAGAGTTAAAGCTGATCACCTATGTCAACCTCGCTCTCTCTCTCTCTCTCTCTACTAGGTCATCGTGACGTCCGCTCGCACACACACACACACACACACACACACACACACACACACACACACACACACACACACACACACACACATTCATTTGTTTGTGAATGTGTACGCTTACATCAGTTATATGGTCCAGCATTTGTTTTTCTAAATAAAACAAACTAATTCAGTGTGTGTGTGTGTGTGTGTGTGTGTGTGTGTGTGTGTGTGTGTGTGTGTGTGTGTGTGTGTGTGTGTGTGTGTGTGTGTGTGTGTGTGTGTGTGTGTGTGTGTGTAAGTGTGTATTTTGCCGATTTCTGATACCTTCTTCGTGCTCTCCCTTCAACAACGTGCCTGGGACTCCTAATACTCTTCTGATATCTCGAAACAATACCGACCTAACCTGCCCTGCTCGAGTTTAAGGAAGGTTCACACAGGCTTAGCGCGAACAAACCACTACATCTGTTTCCCGGTCAGTCACCTTCATTCTCCCCCACCGCTGGCACCAGGATCATGCGCAAACCCTCACCCATTCACCCGTTTGTGTACAGCTCGCTCGCTCGCTTCTCTGCATCATTATACCGCTGGGGAAAAGAAAGGAGATCGGAAGCTTTCTCTCTCTCTCTCTCTGTGTGTGTGTGTGTGTGTGTGTGTGTGTGTGTGTGTGTGTGTGTGTGTGTGTGTGTGTGTGTGTGTGTGTGTGTGTGTGTGTGTGTAGTTAAAGCATATGTTATTTGACATGAGTTCTTGTTAGTCTGTCTTCATGTCTGACTTAATCCACCTTGTCTGTGTGTGTGTGTGTGTGTGTGTGTGTGTGTGTGTGTGTGTGTGTGTGTGTGTGTGTGTGTGTGTGTGTGTGTGTGTGTGTGTGTGTGTGTGTGTGTGTGTGTGTGTGTGTGTGTGTGTGTGTGTGTGTGTGTGTGTGTGTGTGTGTGTGTGTGTGTGTGTGTGTGTGTGATCTCCAAGTGCCACGTATATACAGCACGAAACCACTTAGCACTTATCCCGAGCGAGGGTGTCACGAGGAGCCTTGGGGCAGTGGTGCAGTGAGGCGCCTGCAGGAACACTCAGGCTGGCCACCGAGGACCGCCGTGCCCGTCAGAAGGTGTGGCTTTATCCCGCTGGGAATCATAAACGTTTTCTGTTGCTCGTGACCTGCATGGCGTACAGCTTCTTAGTGTGATTATTTCGTTTTATCACTCTCGTCAGGTGAAATTTTGATACTGAAGGGTAAATAAATACATGGGTTATATTTGGTGTGTTTATTGGTATACATATTTCTAAGCTTTAACTCATTCAATACTATGACTCGTTTTCATATTCACTCTGCTTAGTATTTAGTGATTTTATTCAGCTTCAAATACTTATATTGGGATTAGAATAGTGAAGACTCTGGCCATTAATCTTCTGACCTCTGTAGACCCTTCCTAATGTAAATAAAATCGTCTTATCATACCCAAACTCGCGGTAAAAATGCGTCCCACTACTGAAGGGGTTAAAGTTAGATTCTTCCGTGTTAGATAAAATTTTGATATTGAGGAGTAAAGGAATAAGTGGGATGCTTTATATTTTGTGATTATTGGGATACATAATTACAAAGGTCTTAAAGTGTTTCTAATTATTCCTTTGTGTTGGATAGAATTTTGATACTGAGGACTAAAGGAATGTGAGATGCTTTATATTCTGTGATTATTGGGATACATAATTACTAAGGTTTTAAAGTGTTTGTTCCTATTTATTCCTCCGTGTTGGATAAAATTTTGATGTTGCAGAATTGAAGAATACATAGAAAACTTTAATATCTTTATATGTTATCAACTTTCCAAATCATAAACCATTTCTTTTAGTTCATCTCATTTTCATATCTCCATGCCAGATGAAATATTGATACCAGTGAAAAGAAGAATATACAAAAGACATATTACATTTTGTTATTACTGCAATACATATCACTAAGTTTGCAGTTCATAAATCAGCTTATATTTCAGTCGTTTTGTGTCAGTAAAGTATCATTCGTTTTGTGTCAGTAAAGTATTAACTCATAAATCTCACTTACTTTCTTCTTCCAAAGCAACGAGCAACTTCTAAAACGCACTTGGTTATTTTCACTTTTAACAAACTCCTCGACTCAAGCAATCTTTAAATAGAACTCACTCACTTTCCTTACTCATGTTATATTCTGCACAGGTCGCTACCAATGCCACCAAAACTTTTACGTCTTTCTCGGTCATAAAACGCCGCTGGACTCACACACTTCAAGGAGATTGGTGTCACTTCAAAGTCTTTTAAATTTCTTACTTTTTCCACATTTTCCCTGCCATTATCATCATTAACCTCATCATTCCTACCATCATCTTTTTATTTCACTTCAACACAAAGGGTACTTCCAGTCATTTCCAGAACTCTTAGTAAAACCTTTTAAAATTTCATCACTCCGTCTGTAGTTTCCTATTTTCCGTTTTCTTTTTCACCGTTTATATATCATTATTCTATTACACTAATTTCGCATCTCTCTATTCGTGTCCTTCATTCAAATCTTCCCTTCAACCGACAATAAGAACATCAGAAAATAAGAGAAGTAATATATATCAAACTATTTCCACTAATCAGAATCAGACATACATTTCTCTGATCAATTCTTTATAATCAAATCAGTAAAGTAAAAAATTATCTTACTCTCGTTGTTTCCTTATTTCTTCCTGTGCGTAGTGTTTTCTTTATTTATTTTATCTTTTTTTTTTTTTGACTAATCTCGGTATCAACTTGTCTCTGCGTCGCTGTGTCTGTTCCTTTGATCACCCTAGCGAGCCGAAGTCACCTATCCCTTTCTTTGATCACCCAGAGTACCCCATCCCCACTCTCTCTCTCTCTCTCTCTCTCTCTCTCTCTCTCTCTCTCTCTCTCTCTCTCTCTCTCTCTCTCTCTCTCGCTAAAGGGAAAGTTTTAAAAGTCCAACTTGCTTCATTTTCTCCTTTTCCCAAACTTGAATTTCTCCAAGAGCGCAGCTTCAGTATACCTCGAAGTTTGATAATTGATTCTAACTCCCTCCTCCTCCTCCTCTCTCTCTCTCTCTCTCTCTCTCTCTCTCTCTCTCTCTCTCTCTCTCTCTCTCTCTCAAACCTCCCCCCACCAGTGTTTACTTTCCCCTCACTTTTCAGCAGCTCCCCTTACGTAGGCAAACACGCTCTGGATGACTTGGTGCGCACGAAACGAGAGGGAAACGAGAGGCCACAGCAGTCACTGTCAGGATCAAACACTTGTGAACCGAACAAAACATGATCTGTGTCTTCTATGGCGTTATGGAATCATGGTAGTGGTGGTGGTGGTGGTGGTGGTGGTGGTGGTGGTGGTGGTGGTAGTAGTAGTAGTAGTAGTAGGAGTAGGAGTAGGAGTAGGAGTAGGGGTAGGGGTAGGGGTAGGGGTAGGGGAAGGGGTAGGGGTAGAAGTAGGAGTAGGAGTAGGAGTAGGAGCAGGAATAGGAGTAGTGGTAGTAGTATAATAATAACACCAACAACAAAAATAACAAAAGGAATGGCAACAGCAAAATTAACAACAACAACAACAACAACAACAACAACAACAACAACAACCCTAAATAACAAGTAAATAACACTCACATACAAACTTACCAATAAAAAAAATAAACAAAAAGAATAGGAAAAACACTACAAGTAAAGATATCTAACGTAACATAATACCACACACACACACACACACACACACACACACACACACACACACACACACACACACACAAGTTCCCCCTCCATTACACTTGTACGTTTAGTTAATGTCTAACTTTCACAACACAACTTAGTCTCCGAGGTACAGCTGTGAGTGTTGCCGCGGTCCGTCTCTCTCATTTATTTCTTGCTGTTGTCTTCCTCGGACCCCGCAGCGGACCGGACAACCTCCACTGGGCACATTAATCTTAGCTCACTGATATCAAAAGAGGCAGTGTGTTTGTGCCAATCAGACTGGTGCCAAGGCTAACTAGCAACATCACTGGCAATGCAAATCATGGTAATCAGTCATCTTAATTAAATACAGTGAGGGAGGAAGGACGGAAGGGACAGTACTGGTGGTGGAGACTGTTGTGAGTGTGGGTGCAGGTGTGGGTGTGTGTGTATTCTATAACTGTAATATTTGGTTGTGGTCAATATCTATCTATTTGTCTATCTATCTATCTATCTATCTATCTCCATCTATCTGTGGGTGTGGGTGTCAGGTCACATGTTCGATCCAGCTAACTTCCCTCCCTTCACTGGCGTCTGGTTTCCGTGTCTCTGAGCCGCGTCAACAGTGATATGCGACCTTCACGGGGATAAACAACGCTGGTCGAGGTGATGAGCAGCTTCGATAGTCTGGTGATCACGTGAGCAAAAATAAAGGAGGAACTGTCTTCTTTTACTCCTCCTCACTATTACCGTCCTTACCCTCACATTCATTAAAGGAAAGACAGAAAAAACGCCAATTCACCGCCACCCAGTCGTGTCTCGCCGTGTCTACCCGCCTCGACCCGCAAAATTCTGGGCGTATTGTCTGGCGCCGTCCTGCCGCCGCTAGCGTCACTGCTTCCAGCCTGCTCCAACTTCCTCCCGTCTTCCCTCCCTCAATCTGATCCAGTTCCAACGTCCACCATTTCAACCTTACGCCCCCGTCCGTTAGGCGCCGCCGGGACGAACTCAGCTGAATAGACTACAACTTTCTGCAAAAAGGTTCCGTTCCAAAGTTCCAATGCTTGCACTGCTGGCTAGCCGCCGCTATCAGTGCGTCAGCGACCCACCAGCCCCGCCGCCTCCAGTGCTGCCGCAGACTTCATGACAACGACTCCCTCACGGCCTCATCCACGTTCCCGCACTCCATCAACGCAAGCTGCTCGGCTAAACTCCGCCCACTAGAGTTGAGATAAGACAAGCACGTCAGTTTCCTCGTTGCTGAGTGGCTGATGGAGTCCTGCAGCAAGTGGAGGACATCACACACTCCTAACTGGTGATTCCGCTGCTGGACGACACTGTTAATGGCTTGTCCTCCACTATTGTTATATATCACAGAAATGTACAGTTGCGTAAAAGTTAGGTCATATAATTTTTGGTTCCTGTTTAAGATGTAACTGCTACACTTTACATGCAATACAAAGAAAGTAATCCCACTTTAATTATTTCACCACAACACATGAAATTCTTGTTTAAATGCGCAACTCAATACGGTCAGAACAAACATAAGAATATTCCCACGTGATGCAATATAAAGGCATTTTCAGCCTGAGAGAATGAGCACAACACACTACCACTACTGTACCAACCACCACCACCACTTCATAAACACCATATACACTCACCAAAACAAACAACCATTCCAATATAAGAAAACAAACCTAACACCAACCACTACTACTGCTACTACTACTGCTATTACTAGTACTGCTGCTGCTACCACTTCTCCAGCCTCTCCCGTAAACTAGCGTCTAATTGAAGAACCCTAAGTGGTGGCGAGGGGTTCTTGGTCCTATAAGCCGGTTAAGGTCAGCCCGTGGCGCTCTTTACAAATTTATGTTGATGACGGATTAAGAGTCCTCAGAGGCGTGTGGCTATAATGAGGCCTTCTGCTGCAGTGATGGTAGTAGTGGTAGTGGTAGTAGTGCAGGTAGTAGTGGTAGCAACAGGAGGAGAAGAAGAAGGAGAGGAGAGGAGAGGAGAGGAGAGGAGGAGGAGGAGGAGGAGGAGGAGGAGGAGGAGGAGGAGGAGGAGGAGGAGAGAGAGAGAGAGAGAGAGAGAGAGAGAGAGAGAGAGAGAGAGAGAGAGAGAGAGAGAGAGAGAGAGAGAGAGAGAGAGAGAGAGAGAATCACACACTAATAAGTCTACACACAGTTCACATGGAATGGCTTGGCTTTTAAATTTAACTAGAGCGTGGAATTAAGTCACTTTTTACCTGCTGGTGCTTCATTGCTGCTACTTTGATGGCCTAATTGCTTCCATGAGGTTGCCAGAGTTTTATCCTCAACTTTTTACAAAATATACTAATTGCCTACACTCCAATACTCAACCCCACATTCAGTAACACTTCCCTCTCACGCCAACCATTTTTAAGAGCCAGAGAGACAATTAGCAGGGTTCTAAAGATAATTTCTCCTGTTGATAGTGCAGAACTCTTGTTAACATGGCACTAGAATTACAGAAACACCCTTAAAAATCCGTGTCACTGTAACGAGAGATCTCTGAAAATAGTGGAGGTGGTTGATAATGCAGAAAACTTGTTAAAATGTCACTAGAATTACAGAAACATTCTTAAAAATCCGTCACTTAATCTAGAGTCCTTTGAAAACAGTGGAGGTGGTTGATAATAAAAAATCTTGTTAACATGGTACTAGAACTACAGAAACAACCTTAAAAATCTGTCACTTCATCTAGAGCCCTTTCAAAATAGTGCAGGTGGTTGAT